>NC_140068.1:39820817-40420817 GCF_964194135.1 Talpa europaea
TATTCCCTGGAGCCAAGTTTCTCAACTGTGGCATTATTGACACTTTGGGCCAGATAATTCTTGCTTTGGGGGAGTTGTGCACTGTAGGATATTTAGCAGCATTTCTGGCCTCTACTCCTTAGCTACCACAAGCAAACCCTTCCTTCCTTAGTTGTGACAACCAAAAATGACTCCAGAGATTGCCAAACCACCAAGCTAGAGGGTAAGTTTTCTTTCTTTACCCTGGCATTGGAAATTCTTTATGGTTTACCTCCATACTTTTTCAAACTTTCTCTCCAAAAATCTGTCTTAAAATGCCTACTCCATTTATTATTCCATGAAAAGTTTGACTCATGTTGGAGTTGGTGCCTTTGAAAATACCCACTTACTCCCTTATGGAATTCCATCTCTTTTTAAAGCCAAATGCTATCGATGCTTATAAACCTAATGAAGACCTTCTTCATGTTTCATAAAATTTTAGCCACAATTCATAGAGATTAGATGGTACTTCTCAGGTCCTTATTTTGCTGTTAAGGACAATGAGATCACAGAGGTCACTGTTTACTAACAGCATTGGGGTTACTCAGAGGGGAGGCAGAAGAACCCTGGAGCTCTGCCTCTAAATCCGCTGTGCTTTCTATCCCTCTCACCTGCTTCCCAGATGTCTCTGCTCTGATCTTATGTAATCTCTTTTCTGAAACACTTAGAGATTTTGTTCGTATGATTCACTTTAGTAATCAGAGTCCTTTCGCAAAGTAACATAAACATGCTGTCATTTAATATGTATATGAGGTATGAGGTTACTTACAAAGACATACAGAAGGAGATATAATCAACTTCATAGATTTTTTTTTATAGTTCAGTAATAGAAATTATGTTTTCAAGGAGAATGTTTTCACTCAAAAAATTATTAAAGAAAATTTCTTTAATTCTGTCCAGTAGAAATATGAGACACCTATGTAAATTTATAATAGACTTTATAACTACATTAGAAAATAAAAAGAAGCAGGTAAATTTATTTTTAACAAAATGTTTATTTAGCCTATTATATCCAAAATATTATCATTTTAACCTGTAATCTTCATAAAAATTATTAATGAAGTATTTTATATTAAGACTTCGAAATCTGGTGTATAATTATACTCACACACTGCAGCACCGAGTGTCTTCATTTCAATGTGTAACATGCTGGTGGTACCTGTCCGGTACAGGTCTTGTTGTATGTATTTCCTCATCTCATAGATACCATTGTATAGAAACTACTTGATCATCACACTAAGTTCAGCCTTCTCCCCAGACAGCTCCTCCTTGCAGCTCCCCATGCAAATACTGCAGGCTCCATCCAGCCACATGCTTCGGCACCATTTTGGTTCAGTCCCCATTTTGGGTTTCCTCACATGACCACAACTGATACATCTTCATGCACTGTCAGTGTTGACAGAAATGTTCTTAAATCTTTTTCTCTTCTGTAATCCCACAGTAACTTTCCCTTTCAGTTTCCAAATAGCTTTCCACTCCATTTCTCTATAGGTGGCCTCTCACCCTGTGGACCCTGCTCTATGCTTCTGTCTATGTGACACGAAAACAAAGATCTGACAATATCATTCCTCAGATGCCCCCAGAGATTTCAGGATTCAATCCCAATTCCCTGTCCAGGATACCATGAAGCAACTAAGCACCATGCAGTCTTCTCCTCCCACATCTGGACATTCTTTTTTTTTTAAGTTCTTATGCATATAAGAACTGGAGTACAGACCAGAAGTGTGGAGGGGATGAGAGGGTTCACCAGAGACAGAGCAGGGAACAGAACAGGAGGATCTACTGAAATACACTGCTGAGGGGAGCAGCAGGTAGTGAGGAGAGGTCTGCTGCGCTATGTGGGTTTCTCCCTGGCTGGCCGGGGATAGAACTCGTGCTGCAGAGGCTGCGTATTGCTTCATAGTGTGGTGCTTAATGCCTTGCACCACCAGGGAGGCCCCAGATCTGGACATTCTTTCCAGAGCCCAGATCTATCTTTGTTCTCTGAGGACATGGACACTATGGACTTATTTTTACTATGAGTTTGTCCTCAGTCCAGATGCCCTTTACCTTCTTGCACTTTTCCTCTTTGTTAAGATCTTTGACTTGTATAACTCAGGTGACCTTCAAGGTCCTTTTCACTCACTGCCCTCTCTGCAACTTGAATGGCTGCAACTGGCTTGCAGACATCTTGGCAGTGGAAGGTGCTGATGGCATCTAGTTGGTTATATTGATGAGAGTAAAAACAAAACCCATAGGTAAAATTGTCAACTACCAAGCATATTTACATTCTTGAAACACATTCCAGCAGTTAAAACTAAAATACACCCATGTAAGGTTTTCTTTAAATAGAAAATCTTAGTAAGATTTAAATAGCTGGTGCAATAAATATCAATGTGTAATATCATAACTTCAAATTACTTCTAAGGGACTAAAGTAAGATTTTGATGAAATAGAACAGGGCCTAATATTCAAATAATAGTCATTTTTATATACTTGTTGCATAAATTTACATTTTTTCTTTAATAGTAATATCTATACATCAAATTTCATCTTCTTGTTTTATTCTGTAACTTAGCACAAATCAGGAACATATTAATAAAGGATGTTCTCAGTTTGACTGAATTCTCTTGACATGTTAGTATATTCAAGATTCTTTTTTTCCCCATACATACCTGTACCTCAAACACAACATTCCTTTTGATCCAAACACAAGGCCTAGTCTTTTAAAAAGATTCAGGAACAGTTGTCTTTTGATGTAAGGGCTCCTTCACTTACATAGTAATTCTTCATGATGTGGCACCAATTCTAGGTAACTCTAATTACCTGCTTTTGTCTGGAGAACAAAGATACAGGAAAAACACATTAAGACACAATCTGGGTGAAGTTACTTAATTCAAGGACTTTTTATTTATGAGGCCCCAAGGGGTACTATTTAGTTCCTTGGTTAATTTGCTTTTTCTCTAGACATTGTCAAGATCAAAAAGGATGAAGAAGCGCTCAGGAAGCTGGTGCTAACATTATTGAGTTCATATGTTGTCTTGGGCATCATGTCAAGTTGTTTATTTTGATTTATAAAAATTTTATGAGTTAGGTATTATTTTTACTCCCAACCCTCAATTGGAAAGATGAAGATATTGAGGCTTGGATAGTAGAAAGTCATGTCTAAGGTACCAGAGCTAACACATCTTGGTGCTAGGATTCGGTTCATTTTCCTGACTGTTGCAGCAGACCCTGCACCCTGGTAAGGTTGAGTCTTACATAATGGAAGAAACTATTTGCTGTTTACTAAAAGTTAACTTAAGGACCCTTAAGTAGACTCATCCAGTGTTTAATGGACCTGACTTATATCAGCTTACAAGAAATGATTATTAAATTTTCAAGGGTTGCTTGTTATTAACATATATTTAACAACTATTAACATAATTTAAATACCATAAACTTAAAGTTTAATAAATTATATTCAGAATAAAGGCAATAAAAACTCAAAGTTCATCACATTTTATTTATTCTTCTAGTTGTAAACAATATGCACACTTCAATTCTTTTGTGCTTTCAATTTGTATGAATTCGCGAACATTTAATACTTATTTAGCATTCACTGTGTGCCAGATATCCACCATTCTTATCTCTTTTGCATCTCTTGCAATAGCTATAAGGTTGATATCATTGCACCCATTTTGTAAATAAAAAAGTTGAGGAAAGTAACTATCCTAAAATCACACAGCTGGTAAGAAGTAGAGCACAAATTTATTTTTTTCCCTTTAAAAATTTTTTTTTTAATTTTTAAAAATCATTTATTTTTTACATCATTTTTCATTTTTAAACAATATTTGCTTCCCCCCTCCCCCCCAGGTGTAGTCCCCACAGAATTTCCTTCACCACACCCATAAACCATCACCTCAGTCCCCTGTGCTCCTCCCTCTGATCCCTCTCCTTCCTCCTGTCCTACAGGATATCTCTGGGTTAGAATTGTCTGTTTTTGTTTTATTGTTCTGTATTGTTATTGTTTTTTTTTTACACTGATGTCTTATTTGGTTCCCCTATATTCCTGTTATAAGTGGGATCATCTGATATTTTTCTTTTTCCTTCTGACTTATTTCACTGAGCATAATTCCTTCTAGATCCGTCCATGAATTTAATCCTGTTTTGTAAATCTACATTTTACAACATCAGAGCTGCAGTGATGTATTGAGGATATAACCCATGATAGAGTTATAATCAAGGAAAAACATTTTATTAAAGTCCTGTTCTTTGTTTTACTACTACTATTTTCTTTTGAATGAATAATCAGTGCATTCATTTGAATGCAGTATGGTAGCCTGTAATACAGAACAGAAACATGAAGGTTAGAATAGATGATAAGATGAGTTTAGGGAAAAATGGACAAAAGAAGTGGCTATTCCTAACTCTCTGTCTCACACAAGGATAGTATTTGCACTACAAGGTGGAAAACGCTTTCTGACCATTTTGAGCACATAGTGTTTCAAACAATAGCTTTAAGGAGAAAAGCAGTTGAAGGACCTATTCTTGAATTGATTATGTTATGAGATGCCCCACATGATACTCTGTAATATAGAGAATCAAGATTTCTTTCAAAGAGGAAATTTTAGAGTGACTTAATAGAGAACCTTTGTTTTCAACATTTTCTACAAGTAATTGTACAGGTCAGTAGCACAAATCCCAGTGTCTCAGTGGCTTTACACAACAGCACTGAGTGAGCACGCTGTGCTTCCTGCTCACACCGTCACCTGAAGCAAGGCAGGTGTGGGTGACTCAGGGGTTCTCCTGCAAGGTCTCAGGGAGTCAGTTACTTCAATTTGCAATTTGCTTCAATTTGCAATTTGCCTCTGTCTCAGTCCTTCAGTGGAGAATTTGCATCTCTCTTAGCTGCCTGAAGCAGGGTTTCTATTCATACTCTTATCAGTGAGCCCTCAGGTCCATGACCTCACTGAACCACATAGGACATCCCAGACTGTGGGGGAGCACCTGGACATGTGGTGCCAGGGACAGTCTCCTCCATGTTGCCCATAGTCCTCAAAAGCTTGCTTTTATTCCACCCACTTCTACTATGCTGTCTAGTCAAAGTAGAATTATGTCTGCCAAACACACAAGAAATGCAGCATGAGTCATAAAGAATATATCAGTTCTTTTTCCTAATAACAAGATTTAGATAATACAATGTGAAGTCATGTTGACAGAGAAGAGTTGTATAGCTGTTGAGTTACATTACTAGCAGATTATATTCTGACAAAAAGGCTATCAGAGATCTCATTATATTTGCCCCTTAGCATTTAAAAGCAGGAACGCTAGGGGAACAGTGGAAACTTTTATCATGGTATTTTTATATTTTAGCCAAAAAGCCAGTAAGTTGCTAAAGCTGGACTTCCTTCTTTGTGTATTTTATGAAAATGTCTTCTTTATAATGTTAAAAATATTTTGACATAGCAAATTGTCTCTCACATTTGAGAGACACATGCATTGCTGTGCTCTTAGGAACTTTCAAGATTTAGTGTAAATTTTGCCCTACAGTGTGCAGTCTTCAACAATTACTCCCTCAGAATAGCTAAGTAATCATGAAGTATTCATGTGAGGTTTATGTGATGTACTTCTAGTTTCTGCCTATAATCGCTACCCAGTTAAAGAATAAGGAATTGTTAGCTGCAAATTAAGGGGTTTTGTGGGGAACAAGGCCCTCCAAGCTCAAACTGGGAAAGTTCCCAGCAAAGTGCAAGGACTTTGTCCCCCTGAGCGCTACTCCACGAAATACAGATTTGGATATTTCTAACTGACTTTGTATGTTTGCCTTAGGCTATTCTCGCTGTCCTGGATATGGGAAAGAGACACTTTGCTGATGTAGTATGCTAATCACACACATAGGAAGAAAATGAAAAAAAAAATCATAGAAATGAATTCATGATCAATGTGTTGGAGCAATGGAGTTCTCATTTCAAGAGAGAAGATTCACTATGATCTCGATGAAGGAATTATCCAGGTTTCACTATCCAATCTTAATACCTAAATAGTTTCTCTCTTCATTTTGTTACAGGGGCACCCAAACCCCCAAACCTGCCTGGTCTAAATAGGTTCTGCCATCTACCACATCAAGACAAAACATAAAAACCTTTAATGGAAAGGAACTTTAATAAAATTAGCACGCAATAGAGAAAAGACAAAGAATATAGTTTCTAAATCAAGCACCCGAAGTTACCCATTCACTTCTGGGGAAAAGTCCATCCAAATAGGATTGGTCCCAAAGCAAGACCCTAAAGGAAGGCCCTAAAGCCACAAGTCTAAATCACCTTCTAGCAGGGACCCATGGAAAAGGGTGAGAAACAATAAGACAAGTCTGGGATAAAAGAGCAAAATCAAAATCAAGATAAAATCTGCCATTGTTAACCTCCCCACGGGGTCTCTCACCCACATCTGTTCCAACCAGTCCAGGACAAAGAAGCAAGTGCAGTTTCTTCACGTGTCTCTCTGCTCCATGTGACTCCTCCGGGTCTTCTTGTTGCTCTCCATCCTGCCTTCTTCTCCAGTTTCCTATCCAGCTTCTTCTCCCTGCTCAGCTCCACTGTCACCCTCCTTTGGATATGGCAGAGAACCTGCAGCCTCCCGCTTTTCCTGGGCACCACCCTGTTATAATTTTAAATTAAGATAATGGAAGGAATTATTTATCCCCTCTTATTCAGATTTGTTTTTCAAATTAGTACTTATTTTTTTTCATAACAAAAAAGAAAAACAACAGAGATAAATTTTTGATCTAGTAACCAAAGCCTACATCATTGAAGACAGAAATTTCTCTTCCATCTTTAATAGTAGCTGACATATTTCAATTTCCTTTTTCAGTGGCCTCAGCAGATGAAATGAAGTGGGGAGACTGCTGGTATGACATTTAAAAATTATGACTTCAGCAAATTTGCTTAAGAAAAACAGGCTTTACTTTAAAAATGGCCTCTTTTCCCCCTTGTTTTAGTGAAAACTTGCGTTACACTAAGATAGCCTATTCCTTAAATGGAACATCAACTTTTGTTGTTTTATCTGCCTTTCCTGGCACTGCTCTATAGAAATTAACTGACATATTACTTTCCCTCTGCAAACATGTGACTGCAAGTTATAAAGAGAAAATAAAATGCCTTATGAAGCCATGAGAAAATCTAGTTCACCTCTAATGAACTGAGGAAAGAAAAGTTAGATTTTATTGAGTGGCTTGTGGTCTCTTAGGTATAGTTAAATCAGACTGAAAATAAAGTCAGCATAGGAAAAAATAGAGTTGAGGCAGATGGAAATAGAGAGAATATAAAACCGGGGGCAGTCTGTGGGGAAGAGTAAGACATGGAGTCCTGATGACCTCATTTGTGACCCCTAGATCTGGTTATGTCTAACCTGCCCTGGAACTCTTTAGAGAATGTGAACCCATATTTCTCTGTTGTTCTTAACCCAGTTTGCTTTTTGACAAAAGATTTCTGACAGACCAACCCTCTCAGGAGAGGTTGCATTTTAGTATATGTGCTGCCGAAGCAAACACAGGCGAGGTTGCATTTTAATTGCTTACATTTGCCTTCCCAGGACTGAGAACTCTGAAGTGACACCATCTTAAACTTGTTCCATTGCAATGCAAACTCTTTATTCATGTACCGGCAACAAATACACATTTCTTGAGAACTTAGAAGAGACAAGAATGAAGGTGGTAAGGATAAAGGACGGTGTCTGCGGTAAGTCTACAGCCAAATCTGCAATATTAATCCATTTCTCTGACCCACTCTTCAGTCCCCTTACTCATAAGAAGACTGTTTTAAGGATTAAATAGAGTTCCATGTAATGCATGTAAACAAAAATATTGAGAATAACAAGGACTTTATAATTTTAGCTATCTTTAAAATTATATTATATTTAGTGATACTATTTTTTAAATGGACTTATTTTGATATGAAACTGGGCAATGATCAATGATAAAAGCAGAAAAAATAGGAGTTACATAAGGTTACAACAAGGAGCTGCCAGGGTGGGTAGCATAGCAAATACATGTGATTCATAGAGCACATTAATATTTAAAATACATTAAAAATATTCAGGATAATTTTTTTTACAAAGCAGCATTTTCCAAAATGTATTCATGTGTGAGCTATATAAAATGGTAAATTAAAAATGATAAAACAGGCAACACATGCTGCTCATATGACCTTATTTCCCTCTTATTTACATGAAAGGGAGCACATGATATATATTGTTGTACAACTTCATTTGTCACTCAATATGATAGGAGGGGGCCTTGATTTGTGTTTTACAGTTGCATTGTATTTGGTTGATTGGAAATGATCTAATATGATCTGTGCTTATGGATGAACTTAGACTGTTATAGACATCTCTGTAATAAGTAACTTTCTATGTATAGCATTTGCACATATACAAATATGGCTCTTCAAAGTCATATTGCTGTGTTGAAGAATATATGGATTTGCAAGATGGATAATTATTATCTGCTTGTCCTCTGAAGGGCATTCACCTATAATGTATAAGTTGTTTGCTGATAACACCTCCAAAATTGCTAGTCAAAATTTTAAATATTTTCCTTTTCAATAGGTGAGAAATGGTAATATGTTATACATTTTATGTTCATTTCTCTCTGTGCAGGTTAAGTTGAGCAACTTTTGATGCTTTAGCGCTATAATAGTTACTTTACCGTAAACTTAACTGCAAACTTTAAGACTTTTTTTTCTATTTCTTTTTTAATACTGCCTGGCACATATTAAGTGCTCACTAAATATGTGTTTATTAATGAGTGAATGTTGTGCCAATTCTCTCCTAAGAAATTAAATGAATTATTTGGATATAGAGCTGTAGTTCCTGAACTTTAGTGTATAAAAAAATTCTCTGGGTCAATTTAATCTTAGTGAAGTACAGATTCTAAAGCTTAGCTTCCAAAATTCAAAATTAAAGTGATATGAGGTCTTATGAGGCTGTATTTTTAAATAAGTATATTCTATGATATTTATGCAGAAAGTCCTTGATCCACACCCACACTTAAAGGAAAGCCCAAATAGAAATATAACTGCATTATTTAATATACATCACTTTAATCTATTGACCTCACCTAGCAGTTTTTAACCTACCTTTCATTACTGGGGGGAGACTGGTCATGGTCACTCAGCTTACTCTATTTGTCATTCAAGATTCAGCTCAAAATGATGGTGTCAAGTACATTTTTGTGGACATTGTGTTCGCTGCTTCTCTCAGTTACTCTTCCTCTCCAATCCGGTCACTTTATGGTTATCCATTTTTCATTAGGCTGCTCAGCTTTTGTTCTCCCTTCTGCTTGTTGAACCTTAAATTTCATCTTGGCACAACCTCATTTCCCTCCTACAGTCCCTGTATGTCAGGTAAAGTTGATTGCTTTCCTGCATCAGTGCAGGAGCACTGCTCATATTCGGTCAATCAGAGAATCACATTCCCTTCGCCTGGGCAGTTTGCTTAGTGATAAGTGGATACAATGTAATAACATTTCACTGGGAATTCTTAAAAGAATGTACTTGCAGTTTCATTAGAAATAAAACTGGAAAAAAAATGCAAGCCATCTTGGTTCCTTATGAAGCTGGAAAGCACAATCAACCCTTGTAAGGAAGCAGAGATGAAAAGAAAGGGTCTTTTGATATTATTTGAGTCCTACATCCAGCTATGCTAGTTGCACCCATGAGCTCTGCACTTACATGAGTCTATAAATTTTCACTTTCCCCAATCTATTTTGAGTTCTCTATCATTTATAACACAAATAATCCTAATATACATAGATAGAGTAAACAATAGATACTCTAGCCTTTTCCCTCATTATAATTAGAAGCCTCTTTACCATGTTGATATTACTCCATATGTATCACACTCTAACCTTATTGTTCTGTGAACAACACTAAAGCAAGGAGTGTTACTTAAATTAATAGTCCCAGAAATGATTATCAAATTTTATCATAAATGTCAGACACACAAATAATATGTTGAATGAAAAAAAAAAAAGAGTTAAATGTTCTATTTGCTTAGTGAATTTTTTTTTAAACTTGGCAAATAATTAGTTCAACAATTATTTCCATACTTGCTTGGTGTTTTTTCCCTTCTCTTTGGTTATATTTACTTTTTAGTGTCTTTTATCATTTTCATTGGTAAGAAAGTTCCTGATTCATGCCCTTTTATTATACATTAGAAGGTAGCCCTTTTCTCTTTAATTTATGCCACACAACCACCTGTGCTATTAACTTATTCAGCTTTTTAGCCTGATTGCATTTTGTATTTTGTTTTCTTTTTTGATAGCAAATTCAGCATCATTCAGGTGTTTTCTATAAGCATTTCCACCCACTTGCAGAATCTCATACTGAATTTACTTCCTGACACCTGGGAATAGATGTTTATCATCTATCCTTTAATATACATCTAATACTGTTTCTCTGCCAAGCTCAGATGACAAATGAGTAAAGATATTCCCTGTGAATCTTTCTAAAAAGATGAGAGAAATAAGCTGACTGTTTTATTCTGTAATTGTAAAGTCATTGAAAATATGTCAAATGGGTATTATGTGTCTGGTTCTAAGTTCAGTGCTATAAGGAATAAGGAGTTGAAAAAAACAAAAATAAAACCCAAGACCATGCCCGTTGGCAGTGGAGAGGGGCAAAATAAATACCACATAAGGCAAAGTAAATTGCTACAACAATGTGTAAAATCTCAATGAGAGAAGAGGATGATTACATTTGGCTTTGGATGTGGAGATGATTCAGCTTGGTTCCTGAATGATTGGTGAGAACTTTAAAGGTGGAAACATGCTATCCAATAAAGGAAGAAGTGTGAGTTAAGGTATGGAAGTCTCAGTTCTTGAAACTTCATTTTCGGAAGAGTGAATATATAGTTTTAGAATAAAATGCATAGAAGGACATAGTGGAAACTGAGGCCAGAATAGGTGACATGTTAGTTTTCTATGGCTTTTGCTTTTATAATAAATAAAAACAACCTTACTGGCTTGAAACAACAAAGTTTATTATTTTACAGTTCTGCAGGACAGAATCCTGACATGAGTCTTACTGAGCAAAAATCAAGTGCAAGGATTGTGCTTCTGTCTAAGGTACAAGTCCTTCCCTTCCCTCTTCTAACTTCCTGGAGTCCCTACCTCTACCTTCAAGTCTCTTACGGTGTCATTTCTCTTCAAAACAGCTAAGAAAAGTCTCCACTTCTACAAAACTATGCAATTAGATTGGACTAATCTAGATAATCCAGAATAAATCCAGATAATCCTGATTTCCCACCCCCATCTTTTAATCACATCTGCAAGGTCTTTCTTGTTTTTTCAGGCAAGGTGACATTCATGGGTCTCAATGATTAGAACCATGAACATTTTAGAGGGATATTAAGGTGGCTTACACCAGAACATGAAGGGACTTTGCCAAACAGGCTTTAAAAACATATTCCAGGATTGATAATATGAATTATTTATCCACTGACTGCAGATATAGTGAGATCAGTGGAGAGTGCAGAGTTTGAAATAATAAACATAAATATCATAAGAAACTGTGATCTCACAATCAAGTTGTACTCAAACTGCTGTTTGCAAACAGATCAACAGGTGAGATTTACAGTTTAGACTTTCATTTTGAGTACTTGTTTTCCTTTATTCTCTACAATGCCATTGGTGACATAAAAACCATTTCGTATTGTTGAACTAGGAAAATATGTTTTTGCTTTGTGCTTTATTTTATTATTATTATTTTTTTAAGATTTGTTTAATTTTTTTAAAGATTTATTTATTTATTTATACAAGCACTGGGTACAGTCAGAAGTGCGGGAGGACGAGAGAATTCATCAGAGCCAGAGTGGGGAGAAGAACAGTCAGAAGGACCAAAGTACACTGCTGAGGGGAGCAGCGGGCGGCAGGAGAGGTCTGCACGCCATGTGGGACCCTCGCCAGCGGCCGGGGATCGCAGCCCAGCGCTCAACCGCTGTGCCACCAGGGGAGGCGCTGCTTTGTGCTTTAGATATCAGTGTTAAACCCTTAGTAGAAATGTTGTAACTTTCAATTTATCAAGGAACTTTTCACAAATACATAGAAACTTGTTGAATTTAATTTATTTATTTTTTTCATTCAATAAATTCACTTTCAAGTAAATCATTTGTAGGTACCTAGTAGGTACAAAAGATGTACATATCTTTATTCTTTAGTTAATAAATTAAACTGATGTTTAGTGTGCCAGACTCTGCTTAGTCACTAGGAACAAAATAGTAAACAAACAACCATAAATCCCTGCCATCTTGGCACCCCTGTTTTAATAGGGGTGATGGGCACTATTCAAAAATAACTAAGTGGACTAAGTAGTATTTAGGTGGTGAAATGTGTTAAAGAATAAAGTGAGAAAGGACAATTCCTGATAGTAAAAGTGACTGAGAAGATGACTTTCAAATAATAACCTGATGGAAATGAGGTAAACCTAATCTGCCCAACTTTCACAGTTAAATCTGAAGCTTGGTAGGCTCCAGTTGACTGGTGCCAGTTCTTCTGGGTTTTAGATTCTTCTTCCTCTGTTGTGACTCCCAATTACTTTAGAGAATGCTGCAAAAGGCTGTGGGTGAGGCTAGCATGGATTATCCTACACTTTGTCCTCGAGAAGCTTACAAGTAGGAAAAAAAGTGCTCAGATAATTGTAATCTAAGATTAAAAATGACTTTAAAAGTGTCATGAGGGATTTGAACAACTGAGAAGTGCTTAAATAGTAGTCTGTTTATCACCAAAAATGGCGAAGAGCCAGAAAAGCATTCAGTGCCACAGAATTCTAAAAACACTCCCTCTGAGGACAAGTTTCCAGGTAGTATCTTGTAGTGCAATATCTGGAGCGAGTAAGTAAAGAAGGTGTGGTTTTTCACTACTTTTTAGAAGTGCGCCCTCCTTCCCCTCCACCCCCCTCCCATGCATAGCAGGCTGCACATGCACAGAGCACACTTGCAGTCAAAAGTTGCTGCTTGGAAACACAGGAGTCTTGTCTGGAGACTTATTCCTGAAGTCCTTGCCTGTCAGTCAACTTCTATTATGTTTTTGTTCCTTGCAATAAAGTGGATTTTCTTTCTTTGCAAATGAGCAGAAAGATTTCCAGAAAATAAAACCAGGTGTTTTTTTGCAAGACTCCACAAAGAAAGAATGCAGATGAGGCATCTGGGTCACTCCTGCAGTTTTCCCAGGAGGAAAATGCTGCTGCTGACATGAATGGCAGAGGCCAAACAATGATTCTTAGGGAAGATAAACAGGCCTGTGATTCCCTCCTGATGGTGACTGTGCAGCTCCTCTCCTCAATGACTGATCCTAAAGCAAAAGGTCACAAGGATAATTCTGCACCTGCAGCCTGGGTCAGACTCAGTCCTAGCAAAGAGATCTCCTATAATTAATGCTAATTATTATTGAGCCACATGCATCCTTTCATTGTAAGACAGGTGGGAGGCTCTGTTACTCTCAGGGTGAATCTACTAAGAACAAGTTTAAAATTCTTTGCACATATGTACATATGTCCAGGAAGCCCCAAGTGTTGCATACAAGCTATTCATAAAAAATATATTATCAGAAATTTCTGCATCTTTATAATGAGATATTCAAGACACGGGTGAATGACAAATTCTACCCTGTTCTCACGACCAGCACGTTGCGTGGAGGAGCAAGATTTATTCATAAAGACTTGAACTCCACTGCTGGGACACTAGTGGCTTGTGAGATTTTTGTACTCTGCCATCTGTACTCTGAGAGAGGTTAACGACAACTTTGGAGACCTGGGAAGCCTCTGAGAATTGGCTTCCATGGATGTCCATCTGTTTTCTGGTGATTTTAATGGGAGAATGAGCCCAGTGAGGAAAATAAGGAACAGTAAGAGAATGAAAAGAAACTCACCCAGCTTAGGTGAGCACACAATTTAGCTGAATTCCAGAATAGACTTGAGGGCCTTCCCTTGATATTAACCACCCTTTGTTCTAAAAAGAGTTTAAAAGAATGTTATACTTTCTTGCTTCAATCCATCATTTCCACTTTTTCCCCCCTTGAATTATAACCTAATTGTTTTTAAAGGTTACTCTTAAATATCAAAATAACAAGACAAAATTGTACATGGTGATAAATTATGCTCAAATTTATAGTTTTGTTTCCAGTTCTGATTGTTTTATATATAAAAGCATAATATAACCCTTAAGTCAACCAGTGATTGGAAGATAGTTTACATGGTAACTCATTCACCAAAGGAATTCTTGCATCCAGCCTATGTTCTAGGCATTTAGTATGTGTTCTGACCAAAATGAAGAAAAAATTTTATTATTATTTTTCTTTACATATTTTAAACATGTTACTCCAGTGTCCCTTGTCTCATCTTATGAGACATCTCCTGCCATTCTAACCTTTGTTCTTTTAAATGAACTGTGTCGTCCCCCCACACCCCCACCACCTTGCCCTGGCTGTTTTGAAGATTTTCTCTTTATTAAGTTTAGAAGCAATTTAATTAGCTTAGGTCTTGCTGTGATTTTCTTCAGATTTATTTGTAAAAACCTGTACTTAGATTCATTGAACTTTTTGGATCTGTGAGTTTATTGTTTTCATCAAAGTTGGAAAATTTTTGTCTACTAATTAAATTTAGAATTAGAAAGATAACTTGGGTTTAGGTTAGTCTGAGTGCAATAATTCTCTGATGAATGAATGCACATGTAGACCACTTTCCTCTAGTCAGTGGTTGGATTGTGTTGTATAGTTGTGTTTCTACAAAATATTCATCCATTAATTCTTAAAATATATTTTTGCCCCAATCCCCAACCCTGGGAAGGGACTTCAACTATGCATATATTCTCAGAGATGCTCCTACAGTTTGCTGGTATTCTATTAATGTTTTCAGAATTCTTTCTCTTTTTTTTTTTTCCATTTTTTGATGGTTTCTATTGGTGGTTTTTTTTTAATTTTTTTTAAAGATTTATTTATTTATTTATACAAGCACTGGGTACAGTCAGAATTGTGGGAGGGCGAGAGAATTCACCAGAAACAGAGCGGGGAGCAGAACAGGCAGATTGATAAAGTACACTGCTGAGGGGAGCAGCGGGTGGCAGGAGAGGTCTGTGCACCATGTGGGACCCTCAGCCGGCACTATATGGGACCCTCAGCCTGCGGCCGGGGATCCAACCGGCGCTGCAGAGGCTGAGGGCAGCGTCACAATCCAGCGCTAAACTGCTGCGCCACCGGGGAGGCCCCCTGTTGGTGGGTTTTTAAGCCCACTATTTCCTTTCTACAACTTTTAGTCCATTATTGATTCTGCCCTTCAGACATTGTATTTTTCATCTCTAGAAGTTCTATTTGTCTTTTTAAAAAAAATCATCCATTATCTTTTAGCATGACCATGCTTTCTTCTACTTTTTGAATATGTGGAATAGAGCTACAATGACTGGTTTTAGTCCTTGTCTGTCAAATTTATAATCTGTCT
This sequence comes from Talpa europaea, assembly GCF_964194135.1. Classification (NCBI taxonomy): domain Eukaryota; kingdom Metazoa; phylum Chordata; class Mammalia; order Eulipotyphla; family Talpidae; genus Talpa; species Talpa europaea. Next base: position 39,836,279 of record NC_140068.1, read on the forward strand.
AATTTCGGACTGTTTCCTTTAATGAATTTTTCCCCTAAGTATAGGTTTGCTTTCTTGCAAGTCTGGTATTTTCTTCAATTAGATGCAGACTTTAGGAGTTCAGCTTTTTGAGAAAGGTAATTTTATTTCTTCAAATATTATTGCATTCTGTTTTGGGATGCAGCTAAGGTACTTGGAAACACTTTGACCCAAGATTTTCTTTTTGCTTTGTTAAATGAGATAAGACAATCATTTGACCTACGGTTCACTTATCTCAACTACTGAGGCAATGCCCTTCTGAGTACTGTACTTAATACCCTAATTATGATGAAAATTCTCCACCCTACTAGAGAGAACGTTAACTATTCAACTATTCTTGATCTTGTGATCTTGTGTGATTAACAGAAATTCTTCCAACATTTTTGGTTTTCCAACTTGGAGCAGTTTCCTCAAGGCATGTACATATTCAGTTCTTAACTGAAAAATTGAAGAGAAGCTTCCATAGGTCTCTAAAGCTCTCTCCAGTCTAATATTTTGCCTTGGGGATTCTAGCTACTTTGGTCTCTATCCTTAATTCTGTCCTTTTAATTTTGAATCACCTGTGGTGTCTGTTAAAATGTAGATTCTGAAGCCTCCTACACCAACTGAATCACAGTTTCTAAAGAAGAGGCCCAGAATTATGCAGCTTCATAAGCTCCCTTAGTGATTATATAATGCTATTAATTCTGAGAACCACAGTGCTGATTAAACCTTTTTTGAGGTTTATCAGCTGCCATATCCAACAGTTTCTCTTAGGTCATCAGTCTCCTTGACTTTGAGATATAGATGTGCTTATATTCACCTCTGGGATATCTTCAGTATTGTAATGTATTATAACAGGTTTTGCCTAGTTATCCCAGCTCAGCTGTCACCCTGCTTGAGGCTAGGGAGAGGAAGAACTTGGCCTGTGACTAAAGAGGCGTATGTTCCATACTAGGCAGTGCCATTACACCATGTCTACTGTGTTCCTCTCTGCTAACAGAATGCTAATAATGAAATCTACAGTATCTAATGAAATCTTGTCATGTGACTATAGTCATCAAATTTAAATAGTTATAATGCTATACATAGACTAAAGTCTTTCATGTCTTTGTACTTCCCTTCTACATCCCAAAAGGATCTCACAGGGGGATATTTCATGTTCTTTATTCTAATTTCTGTGATGTCCAGTATTCATTTAGCACTTTTATTGAGTTTTTTTTTAAGATTTATTTATTTATGCATACAAGAGCTAGGGTATAGGCCAGAGATGTGGGGGGTGGGGGGGGTGAGAGCATTCACCAGAGACAGAGCAGGGAACAGAACAGGCAGACTGACTGAAACACACTGCTGAGGGGAGCAGCAGGCGAGACAGGAGAGGTCTGCCTTACTATGTGGGTTTCTCCCTGGCCTGCTGGGGATTGAATTTGTGCTGTGGAGGCTGCGGGATTGCTTCATAGGGCGGTGCTTAACCCCGTGCGCCACCAGGGAGGCCCACTGTTATTGAGTTTTTATTTTCCTATGCTCTCTAGTTGTTTCTTTTTCTGTTATTTTTTATGACTGTGATATCAAGTGAAATGGCTTTTATATTGTATTAATATAAGTTGTCCTGTTGATTCTTTTAACTTGGTTGCCTTGGTTGTTCTTTTATTTAATGGAAATGCTGCTCTTTTCCACGGTGTTGTTTTTCCTCCAATCTTCAGTGAATATTCGTTGTTCGTATTTGCACAGGATAATCAAAGCTTAATCAATGTTTGTAAGTATGTGTTCCGATTAAATAGCCTTCTCTGGGATTTGCAAGGAGGACAGATACATAGACTGCCACATTGTGAGACTCTCTTCAGAGTGTGGGTGATCCCTCTTCATCCCATATTCTTAAATGAGCTGACAGTACTGCTCTACTTCTAAAGTCCCAACGTTTATTTTGGGAGTATTTTATAGGAAAAAAAAAAAACTACAGAAAGTCTTTTATTTATGGATTTAGCACAGGAAACTGAAGTCTATTGTTCTCCGTGGTTGTTTCTTTCTCTGATTTCTTGTAAAAGTAACATTTCTTTAGGTTTTTCTCTATATACCCATCACAGTGCAAAAAACTCATTCCTGTGAGATCACTCACTTTTTTTAAGGACACTAATTTTCTTTGGTAGGAGCTAAGGAGAGTATATTTGAAAGAATTATAATTATTTAGTACAAGTTACTTAGTCCAAGTGGGCATACATAGGGTCAAACTGGCCTACTTTTTCAGTCTCTGGTACTTGAATCACTGTTTACTTTCTAAGGCCCTCTTGTTTATTGACTCTGAGCTTGATTATGTATGGAATTACTTTTAACAGTAATTTCCCCATGCCTGTGTTTTGGACTGCTGTTTTCTCTGATTTTGTTTCTCTGACATTCTAAGTCCATCTGCTTCCTATCTTTTAGGAATTCATCAAAATTTCCCAGGAGCTGGTGGCATTCTTTCTGTTTATCACTATTATGTATTTAGTCCTTTAAAACGACTTACAAATGTATGTGCTCAGTTCCCATCTTGGAATAATCCTTACCATAGTAGCTCTAATTTTAACAACCTAAGAAAAATAAGGTCAGTAATTGAAATACATTCTTAGAGAATAGTTTTTCTAGGTATGTCCCCAAATTTTGAATGTACAGCTTATTTGCAATTTATAATTATCTTTTACATGCTGACTTTGAAGACAACCTCTTCTATGGTCTTAGAATTGACTGTAAATTGAAAAGTTGCTTGAAACAGGGAATTATCAAAATGATGTATTGATGCATTTTACTTTGACATAAATATATATAATGTGTACATTCTTGTGCCAATCTTTTGAATAAAGATCATTTTTTTGAGTATAGATACCCCCTTTATAATTTCAGTTCATCTATTTTGCATAGACTATATGCATATGTTCATAAGGCATTGTCTGTATTTTTCAGTTTGGGTTTCTCTACAATAGAAGAGAACTGAAAGCCGTACAGTGTGTTCCATTATATAACTCATATCCCCTTGTTCCTATCATTCATAGTTGCTCAGATCACACCTATTTTGTAATAGTTATTTGGACAATTTTTCTCATTGCTACTCTTCAAAATAGTTTTTATTGACACACTATTCTTTGCACTCCCATTTTAATAGACAATGTAATATTTAAATTATACAATTGCAAGTATAATTGTAGTAAACATAAGCAGTTTTTTTTTAAAAAGATTTATTTATCTATTTATACAAGAACCAGGGTACAGACCAGATGCGCGGGAGGGTGAGAGGATTCACCAGAGACAGAGAGGGGAACAGAATAGGCAGACTGAAATACACTGCTGAGGGGAGCAGTGGGCGAGGCAGGAGAGGTCTCCCGTGCCATGTGGGATTCTCACCGGCCAGCCGGGATGGCACTGGCACTGCAGAGGCTGCAGACATCTTCACAGTGTGGCGCACAACTGCCTGCGCCACCAGGGGAGGCCCAGCATAAGCAGTTTTGGAACTAAGATATTTAATTGTTATAATCATACAATTTGATTGGTGAGTACAAAAGTTCAGGGGCACATGTGAGATTTCAGTGTGTATGTTCAGAGACTGTGCACATCAGGCTATCTTTAAAATGGTTGATCTGAGGGGCCTCCCTGATGGTCTAGGTGTTAAGTCTCAGTGTTATCACCACCAAGGCCTGAGTTTGATCCCCATCCCTGCCCAGCTAAACCACATACAGTACAGCAGACCTCTCTGGTCTCGCCCACTGCTGTCCTTAGCAGTGTATTTGAATAAGTCTGCCTGCTCTGCTCCCCACTCTGTCTCTGGTAAATCTTTGAATTGTAGAGATACAATGTGTTGATCTCTGAGTCTGATTCCTTTTCCCCATTTTGACTATTTCTTGTATGAATTAGTATAAAATATGAATTCTAAACAAATGCTGTTGAATGTCTTACAGACATCAATTTTATATTTAAGTTAATAAATTATTATAGAAGAATCCTTTGTAAACTGCAGATAAAGTTTTATCAGACAGATAAGATTATAAATATGCAAGTGTGTATACACACACACACACACACACATATATATAACTCAAAACTTCTAAATTGTTCTACCATGTTTCAGTAAAGGCATATTTTAAGTTTAAACATTACTTTGTTGGTCTTATGTTATTTTTAATTTACTGCAAAAATTTTTTCTTTATGGAAAGTAAGAGCTAAATTACAATCTGAGCTCTAAGTAATTATAAAATTTTAACAGGATGAATGCTATTTCATAGAAATTTTACCTGAATAGATATCCTACTCCCAACCTTAAAACATAAAAATACATATATTTTATACATTTTAAATTTGTCTGTGCTTTCAGTATTAATTGGTGATTCATTATGTCAAATATTTAATGCTTTTAGTTTCTTTCTTTTTTCTTTTTAGGCTTTTCAGAGCAGGGCTGAATAGCAGAGTTCTTGGCTTAACCATGCATATCCTTAACATTCTATGTTCAGAGAAGAGGTGGGCTAATATAGTCATTCCCCTGTCATATTGATGTATTAGAAGTCAGTTATACCGAAAACACACACTCATAGGCTCACACATACACAGAGCACTCAGTGGGATTAGGTTAAAGCAAAAATGATCAAACTAAGTAGCTCACTCATGGAAAAGAAAAAATTCACCGAATCCCTGAATAAATGACACTTTATGATTTTGAAAGTGGTCATAGGTGGGCTACCTCCGCTCCTCCCTTATGAGAGCTCTCCCCAATCTGTGCCACTGTTGCTGGTGTTGCAGGTTCCAATAAAAGGGACTCCAGGACAATAAACACCCCCTAGCAACAGGCAGAAAAAAACAAAAACAAAAACAAAAGACTCCATCCTGGTCTGCCAAAGAATTTTGCCAGGAATGAGCACTCCAGCACTTCTGCATGTACTGTCTCTCAGTCAAGAAGGTGTTCATCCAACACATGGTTCCCCTCTGCCTGGGGTCACTCAGTGGTGGTTTGTATGGCAGCCTTCTGCCCCTGGACCTCCAAGTGTCTCTCTTCATCCACTTCTTATTCAAGTAAGAATCCCTGTGTCCCTTCTGACACAGTCTGCCTAGTCTCTGATGCCCAAGAGTGTTCCATTTTGACCCAGGCCTTAGGATCTGGGTGAACTTCACTGGTTAACCTAGATAAGCCTCTGCGGAGTGAAGCAAAGAACTGCCTCTGGTGCCATCTTGGATCCGTAGTCTGAGATCATGAAAGTTTGTATGGTAACAACTACCTTGTGTTTTCTTTTACCATTTGGTCCAGAATTCTGTAAATAAAATATCAAAAAATTGAACTTCCTAAGTAAGTTTTATTAAACTTTGGGGCAGAGCCTCCCCTGGTGGCACAGATGGTTGAGCACAGTGCTGTGAAGCTGTCCGCAGCCTCTGCAACGCAGGTTTGATCCCCACCAGCTAGTAAGGGTCCCACATGGCACTGCAGACCTCTCCTGTAGCGCCCGCTCCCCTCAGCAGTGTATTTCAGTCAGTCAGCCTATTTTGTTCCACCCTCTGTCTCTGGTGAATCCTCTCACCCTCCCGTGCATCTGTCCTGTACCCCGGTTCTTGTATAAATAAATAAATCTTAAAAAAAAATTAAATAAATAAATAAATAAACTTTGAGGCAAAAATCCAAGCAAGAACTTTCTAATATTTTTCTTTTCATGAGAAAGTAATATATTTCAAAATCCAGTTCTTACAGTATTATTTTAGCAAAGAAGGACAAAATTTAGTGCTGCTTCTGAGATTCAAGTTACACAAGTGTGTACTCAAGTGGATTCTAGACAGACTACAAAGGGAAGCTGAAACATGTTTTGCGAAATAATATCCCTAGTGTTGAATTTTTAAACTGCACTTTTCTTAATGTCTTTTTTATTGGTCATCAATAACTTGTATTTGCTTAGTCACCTGAGCAATCCGGACCTAAGAATTAACCTTCAAATATTTATCTTTTAGCCAATTGCTCAAATAGCTGTGTTAAAGAATCACTACTTACCCTGACTTGATAAGCAAATTTTTCTGGATATTTGTCATCCATTTAAAGTCAAATCCAAATACAACAGTAACTCTATCCAAACTGGGGTGCTAAAGATCTCTAGCACTGCCCTCTGCTGGCAAATTTTGCTCACCCAGTCTTACAGGTGAGATTGGTTGCTCCTTTGTCATGGTCAGGTGAGCTAACTCCTATCCATAGCCATTACAATGTCTTCTTCAAATTGGCATCTTCCATCAATAACTCTTTTCTTCTTGATCAGTGGACCTCAATCTGTGATACCCAGATCAGAAGAGCAACAGCACCTGGAACTTTTTACAAGTGCATAGTTTTGGAGTTCCATCCTGTACCCCTAGAATCAGAAATTCTAGAGGCAGCAAACGATGATATGGATCTTGTTTCAACAAACCCGTTAGGTGATTCTGATGCCCATTAAAATTTGAAAACTACAGTCTTCCTGTCCTGGCTGGTGGGAGAACTCTTCAGAAACACACCTGTGTTGTGCTAGAACTCTAGCTTCCTTCTCTTGGTATAGCCTCACTTCTTAACCCCCACAAACATCAGCATCACTGAATTTTATTTAAAAGTGAAATCACTGTTCACCTTTTATGTTGCAGTCATTTAACACTCAAATCAAGCTATCTATTCTTCTATTGCTAAAATGTAAAATACAAAAATAAAAAAAATCCTTATAAAAAGAAGAATAAACATAACACAAAACCTGTAGTACAGGAAGTAAATTTTTTTTTCTTTTCTCAGTCTCATGTAAATGAAAGTATCATGGACATCTAAATCTTTTGTAGAAAGGGTAATGAATTAAGCTAATATCAGTAATTAACATCACATTATTAATTAAAAAGACAAATATTAATTTATTTCCTTTCTTCTCTATTCAAATGTTTTCGATGAATTCCATCATCTATAAGATGATATATATTATTTAGTATTCATTAGAAGAATCTTAGTTTTCTAATAATTCTTTAGTCCAAGTTCTTACCCTTTCTTTTCTGTTGTTGCTAGATGTTTTTATATTAAATATTGCTGATATTGAAAATATGAGCTCTGTTCTCCCAAAACTCCATATCCTGGTACTCAGTTGAATCTTCTATTAGAAAAGTCCCCTTGCCTTCAGTTTTGTTAGCTTGGTGAAGTGTCTACCAATTCTGTGTTTGATTTGGGTGTCCTCTCTTTGATCTTTCCTTGACTCACAAAATGGGCTAACACCCTGAAGAATTCTGTATGACCTTCTTGATTAGTACAAAGTGATTGTGTATACAATGTCCTCCTGATTAAGGGGAAAAAAAGTTTGCAGAGAGGAAAATTGTTTCTTATTGACAATTCCTAAAAAGGGTTCTTTGCTGACTGAATAAAGTAATAGGTTTGTGAAAACAAATTGGAATAGGTGGTATTAAATTCTTTGTGTTAGAAAATGATGTAGGAAAGAAAATATTAGACGTGTGGGTAGATGAGACTAGAGCCAAATAGTCCAAATTACTAGGGTATGTGTACTTATGGGATTGGAAGCTTGCGGGAAAGTTGGATGCCAAGAGATAAATACTCAGCCCCTGGCAACTAAATAGAAATTTGGCAGAAAGACCAACATGTTAAAGGTGATTTTAGCACATGGGTAAATCAGTTATTAAGCTTTTAATTCATGTACTTAGTTCCATTTAAGTGAAAAGATCCTGTGATTGCTTATAAAGGAGTAATATACTAAGTGGAGGAATTGGTGGAGAACCCCCATCCTGGTGTGCGTGAGAAACTGTGGCAACAGCATGAGGCAGGGATCAGGAGCAAGACCTCAGAGGAAATGGCTGTACAGGGGACCGATAAGGTTGGACCTGGGACTCCCAGGATTAGCAAAGATTTCTGTGCCTCAAGCATGGTGTGGAAGCAACAAAGCCACAGACTTAAAAGGGACTCTCTGATATGGGACATGGAAAGTATTGTATGAGCAGTAACTGGTATGGACCTGTAATTGTTGACCAATGGGGCCTCCCTGACTTTTTGCTGATGGATAAAAACCTGGGCCATGGGCATAACCTTGAATGTGAGAGTATTGAGGACAATGACCTATAATGGCTAAAGTAGAATTTCCCACATGTCAGATTTAAGTCAATTTGAAGAAAATAAGGAAATTCAAGCAGACTTGTCAGTATCTGCTAATAATATATTTGTCTTTAAAAAATTTAGTTAACTGAGAGAAAAATTGCTAAAATTAATAATTGCTCAATACAATTAATCATTAATATTTATAAATCATTTGTTTTTCTATATATCACCAAGAAACAATGAGAAGTATTTTTGAGTATTATGGCAACCAAAACGCATATGATGCCTAGGAATAAATGTAATAAAAAATACGCAAAACATCACTGATAAAGTGATCAAATTTTGTAGAAAGATTAAAGATGAAGTATGAAAATATAGAAATTCACTATGTCATTTATAAGAAGACAAAATATTGTCAACATATATGCTTCTAATTATCTTGTGTACATATTCAATGATATTGCAGTTGAAATTGCAAATGTTTTTGTGAAACCTTTAAAAACTGATTTTAAATTAAAATAATTTTGTGGAAGAACATGATGTTGAGGACACACCATGCTTCAAGATCCAAGATTTTAGTAATTAATTCAAGCTTTAAATTACAGCTGTAATAATTAGTAGATATACTATTGGTAGAAGAATAGACATAAAAATTAATGGATGAGAATAGATAATTAAAAAATAGAAGAAAGCATGTATTCATGGAAATTTGGTCTGTAATGAAGGAAACATTAGAAATAGGGTGGGGAGAGGCAATATATTGCTTATACAAAATTGTTATGGGAAAAGTTGATTATACATATGGAGAAAATAAAATGTTTTCTATTTGTAACATGCATAGAAATAAACTCAGAGAGAGAAAATATCTAAATGTAAAAAAGCAAAAATCTAAAGCACTTAGGAGAATATATAGGAGGCTATCTTTATGACACTAAACTATGGAAAAAACACCTTAAATAAGATGCAATAAGATGCATTTTTATGCAATAAAAACATAAATCATAAAGAAAAAATAATAAATTTTACTACAATTGAATCTCCAAAGTTTTGTATAGCAAATTTCTATAAACAAAGTAAGAGATAATCACTGGAATATATAATTGTCATAACCATGAAATAATTCCAAATATGTAAACAACTTTGAACTTCTAGAAATAATAGAAAAAAGATAACATTATAGAAAAGTGCAATGATATGAATAGACAATTTACAGGAAAGAAAACCTCAAATCACACAGAAAGCTGCTCAGTTTCACTAATCATCAAGGAAATGCAAAATTTAAAAAATTACATACAAACTTACAAAATTAGATTTCCAAAATCTAAAATGTCTGACAATAACAGTGTTGGTGAAAATAGGATGGGAACTAAGATTAGTTGGTGACATTGTAAAATAGTATGGCTACTTTGGAGAACAATTTGCAATTTCATATTATAATTTGTTTAACTCAGGAAGTTGACTCACACATGTGCAAAATGTGCAGATGTTTTTCATAAGCATTGTATGCAATACAAGAATTCATTAACAGTATCAATGGATTGGAGGGTGTATGTATTTAAAGTCCCAAGACTACCTTCAGTTTCAGTGATTTGCTAGAAGCACTCACAGAATGAAGCAAAATCATTACACTCCTGTTTATGGTTAATTAGTGAAAGGATACAGATTAAAATCAGCAACAAAAAAAGAAACATAGAGCAGCGTTTAGGAGACAATAAGCATGAGATTCCAACTCTCCTCTCTGAGAGTAGTTCAGATAATACTTATTTCTGGCACCAACAATGTGTGAAAAATCAGATATTATCAACTAGGGATACTCACCTGAAGCTTGATGTCCATTTTTTTTTAAATATTTATTTATTTATGCATTCAAGAACTGGGGTACTGGCCAGAGGTGTGGGGGGTGAGAGGATTCACCAGAGACAGAGTGGGAAACAGAACAGGCAGACTGACTGAAATACACTGCTGAGGAGAGCCGCGGGCCAGACAGGAGAGGTCTGCCACGCCATGTGGGTTTCTCGCGGGCTGGCCAGGGGATCAAACTCATGCTGCAGAGGCTGCAGATTGCTTCATAGTGCTGTGCTTAATCCCTTGTGCCTCCAGGGAGGCCCTGTCCATTGTTTTTATTGGGGTTAATCATCCATGCTTGACTGACTGACTGTGTGGCTGATCTTAGATTGACTTTATTCTCTAGACCCTTCAGATATCAAGATGATAGCTGCATAGCTCATGTCCTCCAGCATAAATCTCATTTTGGTAGAGATTTCCTGGCACAACTCACGACCACTAGGTAAACAAGGTCAGTCTAATAAGAAGGAATTCTCCAAGGGTGTAGACATTCCTTCACAGGAACTTGGCAAAGGCCAAATCTTTCTTTGGATTTTCAAAGAATGAACAGTCCATACCAACTGCCTTAATTCTTTACTGTACAATTTATAAATAAATAACATTATGTCCCTACAAAGGATGAACTATATCTGCAAGTATCAGTATGAACAAATTTACTAATCTAGTATTAAAAGACAAAGCAAGCTGGAGGAGAATAGGTACAGTGAAGACCCATTTATATAAAGAAATCCATATTGTTTTATATTATAAATGAAATGTAGAAAATATTAATATGTTAATGAGAATAATAAACACTAACTATAAATTAGATTTTAACCTTGGAGGGCTGAAACTGGGAAGATCTTCTAGGCACATCAATTAAATCTAAAATGTTTTATTTCTTGGGCTGGATGGTGGGTCCATGGGTATTTTTTAAATTATTATCTAAAGATTGAATATTTCTAGAATATTTCAAACTTTTAAAAATCAGGTAGCAAACTTTTCACATGATTGAGTTTGTTTACTGTGTCCTTACTATAGTTATTTGCTGCAATTTTTAAAAATATATTATAATTTATTGTGATGTTCTGAGGAGTTGGATCTATTTTGGTTTATCATAGTACTGAAACCACCTGTTTTAAGATAAAAATAGGGCAACAGAGAAGTTTCCATGTTAATATAGTCACCTGCTTTCATGTATCTTCTGAAGGACAGACTATGCGTCACATCTTTCCTCCTGCACATTCTAAGTACCCAATAAATGGATGTTGAGGGAATAAATGCATTAATGAAAAATTAATAAGTGATTTTCTCTGAGAATAACTATTTAAGAGTCAGGTCCTAAGGGAAGGGTCATTTTAAGAGAAATTAGTGATGGATTGATTTGAAGGGATATTGTCTGAGTCTTAATGTTGCAAATAAAGCAACATAAACAGGGTTTGTCTATGAAGCCAGAAGTATGTGCCAGAATGAAGGTATAGAGAGAGGTTTTAGAGACAAATATTATCAATTTCACAATTATTATGGAGTTAGGCCCGGCCTATGCCAAAAATGAAAGGACTAATGAGACACATTGGTGCTGCCAAATCATAAACATTAAAGTAGTATGATATGGTAATAATTGTCCTAGGATTAAATTTAAAATCCACTTAAAACTGTCTATACTGGAACCCCAGTGAATTCCAACTGGCCGAGAGCCTAATTAGCTGATGCACACAGAGAAAGAAACTTCCACTTTGCCACGGAGCATTGGGAATGTCTCTCTATAGTTTTAAGTCCTGGAAAAGACATAATTTCATTTATACTAATACTTAAATAGGGAATTATGAGGTATAATTTTGGAGTTGATGGAAAAGCAGAGATACATAGTACCCATAAACCATGCCAGAAAAAAAAAAAAAAAAGCAGCAGACATTGCCCTGAAAGCTGAAACCAGAGAGACATGTTCCTGCCAACCACACGAGCAGAGTGTAAACAAATAATAGTCTGTCCTACCCATTAAGAGTGGTGTTCTTTCCTCTATCAATGGATGACATACTGTAGTTTTATCTAAATTGTCTGATAAAAGATGCTAGATTATAAAATCATATACATAGTGGCATCAGGGATACCTAAATTAAATTTTATTCCTAAAGCTGTGATAGTGTGTGTGTGTGTGTATTTCTGTGTACTTGATCTCAATTTTACCTTTCCTATAACTAAAGGTGTAATTACATGCTCCAGAAAAAAGGTAAGTCAAATTCTATACGTGACAGTTTTCTTAGTATCCTAATTGGGAAAAAAATTAGGTTGCTGCCTGGTAATAATGATAAAAAGAAAGACATATTGAATACTTCGTACCAGGCAATCTGAAAACCACTTTAGGTGCATTTTGTGGTGGGCTACTCATAACTGTCTTGTGAGGAAACACAGAGAAGTTGAGCAATATAAGCAAGATAACAAAGGTTGTACAGCTTTGAACCCATCTCTGTCTGGCTGCAAAGCTCAGACTGTTCTGAATCACAATGCCAGTGATGACATTTTCTCTTCTTAGCTTTTCCATCCGCATACAGGGAAATAAATGTGCTAAATGTGCCTACTGGAAAATCAGAGCATTGACACTGGCCTCCCTACTTTCACATAAATTTTGTGAAAATTAATTATATTGGGACATACTTGAAGTTTTTCTGAAAACACATAAAGAAAATAATAGAAATAATATGACTATTATCATTAGTCTCCCTGTGGAGTGCCCACCCTTATCAGTATGTGATATAAATGGCTAATGTATAAAATTTCTAAAATTTTGCATTAGGATGAGGATAAAGAAGATTAATGATGCTAACCTGCAAGAATTATCATTAATTTATCATTTATAAGGGCCAAGCTCTCTGTTAAGTGTTATTCATGGTTCTCACATTTAATCCTCACTATAATAGTACAGGGTAGTACTATTATATTAATTTTACCACTTATTTAACCAAAGACACAGAGAAGAAAAGTGATTTACCCTAGGTCATATCCCTGCTAGAAGACTTGTGGAGACAGGCTCCTTCCTACCCATGGACTCACAGTCTCTGCCCAATCATGATGGTCAAACTAAGAAATGCTTGTCTGATAGGAATGAAACTTAGCTGTTGGGGTGAAGATGAGAGCTGGAGAACACTCCTCTATAATGATATAAATATAATCCTTCAAAAAGCCCTTTATGAAAAAAAAAACAACTAATGAATTCATTGGTGATACTTTGAACTCATCTCTTCATAATCTAAATTAATGAGTTATTTCAGGAGCTAGGGAGGCAGACAAAGACTGCCATTTTTGCAAGGAAGTCCAGGGAAGCAATACCTAACAGAAAGCAGTGAGCAGAGATTAAGCCCTTGGGTCACTTGGGCAGTGATCAGGGGAGACCCCAGGCTCAATTCACTTAGTTAAGTAAAGAGGCACAACTCTTTTCAAAGGGACCCTGTGTCCTTTCCTAACTGATCTGTCCAACAGATTCTCAATGTTGCTTTTTGTCATCCACAAGACTGTTTTGCCATCATGATAGTGAGATGGGTTTGATAGAGAAACAATAGTGTAAAAAAAGAAAAAAACTCATTTTTTTTGACATAATTGTGGCCAACATTTATCAATTCACTCAGCAACTATTTTTAACTGTATGCCTGGAAATCCTCTGAGAAATAGTAGTATCAAGGGAAATAAACTCCTGCCCACTTTGGAGACATGTCTGATGCAGAAGATAGAAAATGGATCAAAGTAAGAGCTCCAGATAGTGACAAGAGTTATCAAGGACATAAAACACGTCTCCATGAGGGAGAAATCTGATCAGAGACTGGGTGTTGCTGAATGTGCACTGGGGAAAGGTGTTTCAGATGGGACATGCAAACCCAGCTAAAATGCCAGGCAGGAATGAACTTAGCGACTGTACCATGCAGCAGGAGCATGGCATTTATCACATTATATTGTGATTACTTACTTACTGACTGTCTGCCTAAGTGGAATGTCAGAACATTCTTTTTTTTTTGTTGTTCTTAATGGTTAGCATAGAGTTTATGTCTGACATCCAGCATATATAACAAATGAATTTGTGTATGGAAATGCTTTTTCTAGAAGCTGTCAGTGTGAAGGCTTGTTAGCTATTTAAAGGTGAAATGAACATTTTTTTAATCTAGCAATCAGTGTGTTTATTTTTATTGTGATTATATATATATATGTATGTATATAAAATTTGGCCTTTTTGTTCAACATCTAAAAGTGATAATGAATCTGTCTGTACTCACTGAGGCAAAATTCTAACAAAAAAATGTTGTCATATATTGTATTAGGTAGGTGTAAGTTATTAAGTCTGTTTCATTTAGCGTTATTATTAAATACCATATTAGGATCATTTGGTTTTCTAATTTTAAAAATATGGAGTTTAGATCTTAGGATTAGTTTGAATAAAATGATACTGTGGAAATGAATCTTTATAGCTTATTCTATTTTTATTGTGGTATTTTAAAATTAAATATTCATTACTTTAGGTATTAAATATTACTAGATAAATTATAGCATCAAATATCTATATTTTGAAAGTGTGCATTTTTAAATTTCAATGATCAGTTTTGACATTATTAGCATTTTTGTGAATACCAGTATCTCCAGAATGATGATAAAATAAGTTTAGAAGATCTGAAACCTTAGAAGTTTTCACAGTGTAATATTTGGGATTTTGAAGGTAGCTGGGTTTGATCTGACTACCTTGTGTGCTGATAGTTTCCACAGGGAAACACAAATATTAATGGTTCCAGAGCATCAACAACATATTGCTACATCAGCAAAAACCAAAAATGGAAATTTTATAAGAGTTGAGCAGAGGTCCATGAGAGATCCTTTCTTGATCATTGGCAGAATGATATTTTTGTTTCCTACTAGCCTTTGCTGTTGTGATACTAAGACTCACTACCGTGTCAAATACCCAGCATATATGTACAAGGCCGAGGTTTTGGTTTTAAATAGATGTTATTATTTTCCATCTGCTTTTAGGTTGGCTTTGCTAATCACATACTACTTTATTAGTTTCCCATATTTCAGAAAGCCTGATAGCATGGCCTTCTAGAACCATTCCCATAATGAGCTATTTCTCCTAGAACAAGGATCCAAGAGATGGGTCTGCTTCAGCTTTCCCTCCTTTTCCTCTTCTCACTTTCTTAGGAGAGATTCACAATAAGGAGAGGTCCAGTTTCTGGGATGACATTTCTACTCTGAACAAATTCAAGTCCTAAAAGAGATTGATTCTATTTTTTGCTGATATAACATAATTTTATTGCATCTTTTATTTATCTGCTTTTATTTATACACTAGCATCCCCTCCTATCATTCTATTTTTTCTTGTTTTTTTTTTTTTAAATATTTCTGTTTCCCATCTAGAAATATATGAATAGATATCAAAAAGACTGAATTTTAGTGAAGAGTTGTTCCTGTAGAATACCAGTCAGATGACCAAGATTCAGATGATTTTTAGAAACCTTTTGGACAGATCTGTAGTAATAAGCTCCGGAGGGAACATTCTCAGTGGAGGTAAGTTCTGTTTCTGTGCTTAAGTCCCGACGTGTTTCCATGCAGCCACATGCGGAACTTCATTCGCCCCAATTCCTCTGGGTCCTGGACTCTATTTTTATCTTTTCTACAATATGATACATGGAAAACTCATTATTTTTTTGCAGACCTCCACTGCTAGTAATTATTTTAGTGGTTCAATAGACAAGGATGCAAGTGTACAATTATCTTTATAGATACAAACTACCTTTTATATTCCCACATTTCCAGAGGGATAGATTTGTATTATTCATTTTTTGGTATATGTTTGTAGTCTTAATGCTCAGGATTCATGAAAAGAAAATAATACCTTATCTTCACTGACAATAATTTGTAAAGAAATTTTCATGTTTATGTTATACTTTTGCCGAATGAATAAACAAGTCATAATATAAGCTTAAAAAACCTTCATATTGATGTGAAGTTAATATTGGTCACTTGGCAATTGGATATAAATTCAGCTCACAAAACAGCATTTTGGCTGCAATCAATGCTTATGAAAACCACGCGCAGTTTGTGCAAACCCTGCTGGATTTGGCAACGCTGGGAGTCAGCTGTGATTTCTGAGCATAATAAATGCATTGGTTTGAATTCTCCTGTCTGTTGTATGTGAGGTTTGTCTGGAGCTCATTCAGATTCAAGATGCACTTTAAGATAGAATTAAGAGAGGAACTAAAGGAAAGAAGAAACTTTCATTTGAAATTCTTTCATTGAAGTGTGGACCTACTAGGTGATTGCTGCACTAGATAGAATTTACAGAAATGAAAATAACATCGCTTGCATTAGTTCAAATTTCACCCGCAGAAAACACAAAATTCTTATCAGATTCAGCTTCAGCACTGGATGAAATCCTAGTCCTTTATGGAAAGGCAATCATCTGGCCTCCTATTTCTAAAATAGACTAGAGATTACTCATTCACTTCTCTGCAATTATTGCCATCTGATCCTTTGAAATTGTGGAAGGGTGAGATGATGACATGACTGTAACACAAATCCATATTGAACAGCCCAGTATTTAAAAATTCCCCATGTTCACCCACCAAAGGGTTACTTATGAGCTGATGCATATCACTGATAACCATCAAATATGGTTATTAACTTGGTGTCTGGGTAGAGTGAAAACAGGAAATGCATTCTATTGTTAGCTTCTAGGCTTTGAATATAGGGGACGCCATTAATAAAACAGCCCTTAGTAATCTTTTCAATAGAACAAATGCAACTTTAATGGAGCACCCCCTCTGGAGACCTTTCTAGTCAGATGAAAAGGTCATCATATTTTCCAGATGAGAAACTGGAAAATTTAAGGCAAAGCTGCCAGATTTTAACCTGAAGCTCTAAAGACAAAGCATGACCCTGTTCCCTCTGTTTCATTCCATCCCTAGACTCCCTGCTGACCCCTTTTGCCTTTTAGCAGTAATGCTCCAGCATTAGAGGTGGAGGATGATGCAGTATGTCCAGTTGTCACTATTGAATTTGACTGCTTCTCTTCTAGAGAGGTCTAAATTGTAATTGCAAACACCGTCATATTTTCATTTTTTTTAATTTAAAATTTTCTTTTTATTTACATAAAATAATTTATATAAAATATTTATTTACATATTTTTCACATCATCGTTCATTTTTTAAATTTTTAAATATTTTGACTTTGTAGCTCATTTTATTTATTGGTGAATAATGAATGCTCCATTTTGTAGCTGTATATACAATCTGTTTTCTCAGTCACCTATGAAAAGTCATCTTGGTTGCTTCTACTTTTTAAAATTTTTTTAAAATTTTTTACATCATCGTTCATTTTTAAACAATGTTTGCTTACTCCCCTCCTCAGGTGTAGTCCCCATAGAGTTTCCTTCACCAGTACACCCGTGCACCATCACCTCAGTCCCCTGTGCTCCTCTCTCCCTCTGATCCCTCTCCCTCCTCCTTCCCTGCAGGATGTGCTCTATGATTCAGCAGTATTAACCTTCATTTGTGCTTTTATTCTCTATTTCCTGAAATACCCTTCCAGATTTTCTCCCTTTTCATGTCAGTTTTATTCATGCATGTGATTTTCTTCTCAATTGCTTTACCTATACAGATCATATAACTTAAAAAATATTGTTTCACCCTACATTGATCACTCCTGCCTTTTTGTCTGTATTTTTTTAGCATTTTATTCAATTTTTTTTTAGTCATACATGTAGTTTCTCCAATAAATTTTTAAACTAGTTTATTTCTATTCTGCAGGTATGTAAAAATGGACTTAAAATAGGACTGGGTAAATTGAATGTCTTTATAAGGATGGTTTCCTGTAAGTGTGGCTACTGTGAGCTAGACCCCTATGTATTGGTGCTGTATTGACACTGTGATCTAGAACCTTATGTGCTAACCTCTCCCTGCTTTGCATCATATGCTACTGTTGGGACAGAGGAAAAAAAATCCCTTCCCCTTTTGTTTTTTTCTTGGGCTAGTTTAGCAAGCAAATCAGCATCAGACAGATTAATAAGTGAAAAAGAATAGATATAACTACATACACATGGAGAATTTATATGGCTATAAAATTTGGTGAAAATGGGATAAGAAACTAGGCATTCGAGGAAAGGGGAGGGGAACTCACACGAGGAGATGACTTGTATGACACAACCATAGCTTTAGATGTTTGTCCTGCTATAAAATAAGATTTTCTGACAGAAATATTATTTCTGGAGATGACCTTAAATCACAGTAAACTTTTTTTCTTTAAGGTAACGGCATTGGTTCCTCTTAAAGCCCACAGGGTCTCGATTGATCTTAGCTCCATACAACAAGGTGAAAAAGCCTTTAGACATTTGGGCAAAGCCTGTTTGAACCTTTTTGGGGAGTCCTGTCCCCATCTGAGGTTCACCATTACCTGATATCCTTCCTTCTTGGCAAACTATTCACTTTGTCACCTTGCTTCTTCCTCTAGGATCTTGACTCTTTCTTAATTCAAATGGACTTGAATAAGCATTAACTCTTTCACGGTATGTAAATAAAATAAACTGAAATAAAAGGAAAGGAATAAATAAGGAGTAGCTTATATCAACAGACAAGAAAGCCTGTCCTTATTAATTCTCATTCAAATGTGTTGTTATTAAATTGGATTGAAGGGAGAGATTGTCTTTAATGATACATTGTCAAAGTATAAGTAAATAAATAAATAGACCAATAAATAAGAGTCCCATATCCATTAGGCAGCAAAACACTGTGTATAAAACAGATGATTTTTGTTTCATTTGTATGTGATGCAATCATGTCTTTTTCCAGTGAGTGTGGTTGTGGTTGCCCAGAGGTCTGTATTCAAATAGGTCCCTAGAAATTAAAAAATATTAAACTGAAATTACCATTTTCCAGCAGGATCCCCAGGTGCAAATTCTGCTGTTGCTATCTTGCAGCCGGTGTCCCACTTCAAGCTTTTGTGTAAATTTGCAAACATCATACAGTTGCCTTCCTCGGTAATTATAGAGCCTCAAAGTGCTCAAAAGAGGTGGCACTTAATAACAAACATTACAAAAGCACGGTAACTTAGGGAATAAAAACACTGCTGAATGGACACCATTGTAATGGGAGCTGCACAGTGGGATACCCATAATAATCAGCATATATTTAATGTACACATTTGTGTCAACTGTAAAAAGGTTGCAAACAGCAGGAGAAGCAATATGTTACACAGGGTGAAACACTGAAATAGGGAACAAAACATGTTCTTAACATATTCAGCCACAATTTTGTCTCTTAAAGGATGATTTAACACCACAACTCTATCAACAGAATCATCTCTTTGTATTCAATTTTAGTGTGTTTTGGTTATGATCCATGAAAGAGTTATCCTTATTCAAACTAAATTTTAATTGAGTTTCTAAACATCGATATAATTGAATATATAAAACCCCATCCTAACTATTTAGTTTTCTTGACCAAATATATTAAATTTATAAGCTTTTTAAAATAATTTTTGTTCTTCTTATTCCAAGAATTTTTCAAGGCAATAATTCTGCCATCTAAGTAAAATTCATCTAGTCTTTGACCTTTCTCATTGCGTGTACTGGATGTAAATTTTGTTGGTAGGGAATTTCTTAATAATTTACTATCACCAAACATGCAGCCAGAATATTCAAATGCTTTTCAAAAAGTCACAAGCTGATTTTATGAGTTTTGAGAAGTGGTTCAGTAACTTCAACTATATAAGCAGGGATCTGAAACAATCTCACAAATGTATACCAAGAAAAGATTTTTGTAAATAGAGCCTTAATATTCATTTAATAGTCAAGTTTTTAAGTGTTCTCCAAAATTAGCTAAGTTATAAATGGTTTCTAAGTGTCTTTAAAAAAAAAGAAAACTTTCTCTTATTATAGCTATAAGAACTATAGCTTCTGAATGTACTGGGATCTATTTTGCAAATTACTAAGTCAGCAGGTTGAGGGAAGGTCTTGTAATGGTCCAGACATTAGTATGGATGAGTTGGCATGGACTGGCTCCTGTTTATGGCACCCCTGATTTCCTTCCTCTCTGGAGTTTAGGGTGAGAGACTCAGTAGACCCTGTGCTCACAGGGTGCCTTTAAGGTAAGCACCAGGGCTGTGAAGGCGGAGTCTAGATCAGAATGCTTCCTCTGCAATTACCTCTACTGGAAGCTAGTCTTCGTGGAGCTCATGGACATTCTCCTCTGCAAGGATATCTGCTTTATGCAATCTGCTCTGCCCTCCCTAGGTCCTCTGCCTGAGTTGACAGCCCTGACATCTGTGTCTGCCACACCAGACTACAACATTCAGGTTCCTTCCTTTCCCTCTTCCTTTTGATATAACATGAATCTCCTAAATGTCAACCTTGTTGAAGTCTGCAGTGGTCTCTGTTGTCCAAATGATAATCAATCCAACTCTAATTCATGGATTTTTCACTCAAGCCTGTGTCCCTTTATCTTGCTCTTCTAGAAGTTAGGCCAATGTGGACCCAGACCTGTCATTGGTTCTTTCGGCAGGCAGCAGGTTCCTACAGCTGGTAACTGGAGGCCTGGAGTAACCAGGCTTTTGCAACTAGATCCTCAGATCTAGTGGCTGAGGCTGGGCTTGCACGACCAGTAGCTGGCAGCCAGTCTTTTGTGGTTAGCGGTCATGGTGTGTGGCTAGTGACAGGGCTGGATCCCCTCTCAATCAGTGTTGCTCCCAGTGTCCACTGCAGTGATTGGTCTTACCTTCAGGAGTTGTTGACTTTGCTCTGCTACCGTATTGTTGGGAGCCAAAGGAAGTGAGCCTGCGTCTTCACTCTGCTGCCATTTTGCAGTCTCGCAGATAAAAGCTCAAGAAACCCACTTTAAATATAAAGATGTAGATAAGATAAAAGTGAAAGGATGAGAAAAGCTATATTTCATCACATTAATAAAAAAGAAAAGTGGAATGACCTTATTAATACCAGACAAAGAAGACTTCAGAACAAGGAATATTTCTGATAATAAAGGGGAAAATGGTAAAAGTTAGTTCATCCAAAAGCATAACTATTCTAAGTGTGTATGCTCTTAATAACAGGGTATCAAAATCCATGCACTAAAATTAACTTAACTGAAAGGAGAAATAGACAAGGCCATTATTATAGCTGGAGCCTTCCATATTCCTGTCTCAGCAATTAACAAAATATAACACTGAAAATCAGTAAGGATATAGTGAACAATACTATCAACCAAGTTAACCAAAATGACCATCCTAGAATACAAAAGAGCATGGTACACCTTCTTGTCAGTACTCAGGAAAATTTACTGAAAATATCCTGGATCATAAAACAAGTTTCAATAAATTCAAATTATCTGAAAACATAGAAAATATGTTTTCTCTTAATAGTGGAGATAAATTGGAAATATATATCAGAAAAATATCCAAAATATTGAGGATAGAAATTAGTCAACTTTTCCACATAATTCATAGGTCAAAGAGAAGATAACAAAGGAAATTTAAAATATTTTGATATTCATCATTATGAAAACATGATATCAAAAACAGGGAACAAAGCTAAAGTAATACTTAAAAGAAAATTTTTAGATTTACATGTTTGCCATGCTAATGTTAGAAAAGAAGGTGGATCAAAAATTATGTAACTTAAGATTCTACCTGAATCTTAAAGTTAATAAACCAAAAAAAAGAGGAGAAAATTAAATGCAAATTTAATTTAAATTAAAAAGTGAAATAAAAGCAGAAATCAATGAAATTGAAAGTGTAAAATAATAATATCAACAAAATGAAAAATTGTTTGAAAAGATCAATAACATTAATAAACATTGAGAAAGAGAGAATAAATTTCAAATATCAAGCATGAAACATGGGATGTACCTATTGATTCTGAATACATTACAAGGATAATAAAGAAATATTATGAATAACTTTATACTAGCACACTTGAAAGCTTACAAAAAATAAATGCTTTTAAAGACACACATTATAAAAACAAACTCAAGAAATTGAAAATGTAAATAGTGTTTAATCAATTAAAAAAATTTAATTTATTTTAAAAATCCATAAAGAGTCTGGTGTTGGTGACTTTACAATTGAATTTTGTGAAATGTTAAGGAAAAAAACTCTATAAAAACTTTTTTTCAAGGTAATAGAAGTCATAATATGTCTTCCTATTTGAAACTAGTCTTTCTCCAATCCCAGAATCAGACCTCTACATTAAAAGAAAAACTATAAGCTAATATTTCTCAGGAACATAGAAGACAATGTCTTTGATAGTAATAAATTAAAGTCAGCAACATACAATGATAATTAATCATGACAAGATATGCTTTGTCTCTAGATTATGAGGTTGGTTTAATATTTGAAAATTACTCTGTTTAAACTATTAGAATTAAGATGAAAAATCATATCTCAGTAGATGCAAGGCAGAACATTTGACAAAATTTGATATCCACCCATGATAAAAAAAAAAAATCTGAACAAGCTTAGAATAAGATTAAACTTCTTCATTCTATAGTGGGCACTTAAAAGAAATGTCAGCTGACAACTTAATGATGAAAGCTTGAACATGTTCCTCTAAAACTGGGATGAAGGCAAGGATGTCTGCTCTCACAACTCCTATACAACAGTATATTTTTATTCCTAGACAGGATAATAGGTGAGAAAAATAGAAGACATTCAAATTGGAAAGGAAAAAAATAATGTTTTACTTATTTGTTTTCCTTATAAAATCATGTAATAGAGAACCTCCTAAAGAATATGCAGGAAAACTACTAGAATTAATAAGATCTCAGCATACAAGGTCAATACACCAATTACAAAAGCAGTTGCATTTCTATATATTAGCAATGAACAATTGGCAAATAAAATTTTCAATGTTTTATTTATAATGCATCAAAACATGAAATATTTAAAGATAAGTTTAATAAATCAAGTGATAAACTTATACATTGAAAATTACATAGCATTGCTGAGAGAAATTAATGAGAAAAATCATGGAAAGATCATGCTCGTGGGTTGACAATCTTAACATTAGCAAAATGTTAATTCTCTCAAAACTCATCTACAGAATTTTTAAAAATTCAATAAAAACTCGAACTGAATTTTCTTTTATTAGAACTTAGCAAACTGACTCTAAATTTATTTGCAACTACATTGTTGATCATTTTGTTACATGCTCTTCCTGATGTTTCTTTAAGTCTGAGCCCTGCCTAAGACCTACCTAGTCAAAGGAGATCTCTTTGCCTTTTGTGCAGACACCCTCAATTAAGCAGTAACTGGGCATCAATTCTCTGGTGGAATTAATCCAGATGAATAGTGAAAGAGATTCATAAGGATGCCAGGGACATTTATTTACATTTCATAATGAGATAAATTGGTGGAATTTTAAGAATGTAACAGATTAACTTAAAAATTTGGGTAGCATGCATATGATCTGCAACCTCAAGGAGGTCCAGCACTATTGAGGACATTATAGGTTGAGAATATGACACAAGGGCAACTTCTCTTCCTATATTTTACAACTTTGCTTTCTCCTGAGGCTACAAATGCTCCAAAAACTTTAAATTTTTTTTTTTTCCACAATTCTTTCCTTAGCAATGGTGACAGTTTCTGAGGATTATAAGAGGGATGTTTGTAAGAGGAAAAAATGTTTACATTACAAACATTTCTCTACAATATTTCATCATTAATAACTGGTTTCTATAGCAAGAACTGCTTGTAAAAAGGCAGACTTCATTAACATTCCTCAGTCCTACTGAATCTCCCCTACAGCTCTCGGCAGTCATCCACATTTCCAAAAGCTTGAAGGTCAAAATTCTGCATCTCCGTGTGTCAGAATCACTTTCTGACTTCAACTTACATTCACAGCACATGGGTCTCCATTCCTGCTTTAGGAGCAGAAACCCAGCAAGGACTCACTCTCTGGTTAGACCAGCCATGTTGGTGGAACAATGACTCCTAAGTCTTGAGTCAAATGAAAAGGGTTTGTAATGAACTAACAATGTACCTGGATGTGATTATGGTCACAACTTATTCAATTTTATTATAATTTATATTCAATCTAATTTTTAAAGGGATTCTAGGTAAAATGTGTTAGGAGACTTCTTTTTTAAAAAGATTTATTTATGCAGACAAGCACTGGGCTGTAAGCCAGAGGTGGGGGTTGAGAGGATTTATCAGAGAGGGTGGGATGCATAACAGGCAGACTGACTGAAATACATTGCTGAGGGGAGCAGCAGGAGAGTCAGGAGAGGTCTGCTGCGCCATGTGTGTTGCTCCCTAGCCGGCCAGGGATCTAACTCATGCTGCAGTGTCTGGCATAGCTTGATAGTGCTGCCTTTAACCTCTGGTTCACCAGGGAGACCCTAGGAAACTTCTTAAGGACTTCAAAATGAATGATAAATTAGAGGCTAATGCTCAAAACAACGTAATAGTTTTAAATAAAATTTTTATTTTAGAAGTTTTAGGTTTACAGAAAAATTATGAGGCTAGTACTGACTTTCCATGTGTCCTGCACCCAGGTTCTCTTGTTATTACCATCTCACCCTAGGTTGATACATTCGTTAAAATCAATGAAACTTATTATTACTAAAGTGTATACTTTATTCAGGTTTCCTTTGTTTTTATCTAATGACCTTTTTTGTTGTTGTTCTAGGATCTTACTGAGGACACTACATTACATCTAGGTGTCTTATTTGCTTAAGTTCCTCTAGAGTGAGATAATTCTTTAGACTTTCTTTTTAATTGACAACCTTGACAGTTTTGAAAAGTACTGGTGAGGTATTTTTTTGATTCTCTCTCAATTGGAATTGCTCTCATTTATTTTCATGATTAGACTGGGATCATGGATTCAGAATAAAATGTCATTTTGTTACAGGGCAGGGAGAGGGGCACCCCAGTCCCCGCAAACCAGCCTGCTTTGCATAGGTTCTGCCACTCGCCGCATCAACACAGAACATATGAGACTTTAATGAAAAGGAACTTTAATACAAATAGGAAACAATACAGGAAAGGCAAAGAATCTAGTTTCTAAATCAAGCACCGGAGTCACCCATCCCCTCGTGGGTAAAAGTCCACCCAAGCAGGATTGGCCCAGAGCAAGGCCCCAAAGCCTGCCAAAAGTCCAAAGCACATTTCAGTGGGGACCCACAGAAAAGGATCAGAAACAACCAGACAAGCTTGGGAGAAAAAGAGCAAAATCAAAATCAAGACAAAAACTGCCACTGTCACCTCCCCACGGGTCTCTCACCCACATCTGTGTCACCCAGTCCACGACCAAAAGCAAGCGTAGTTTCTTCACGTGTCTCTGCTCCATGTGCCTCCTCCAGGTCTCCTTCTGGCTCTCCATCCTGCTTCCTTCCTTCTCAGTCTTCTCCTTTGCAGCTTCTTCTCTTCTCTTTAGCTCAGCTCCACCCTCCCTTGGGTAGGGCAGGAAACCTGGAACCTACCCCCTTCCTGGGGATCATCCTGTTACAATTTCGCCACGTTGTTTCAAGGACAGGAGCTGTCAGCTTGACCTGTCAGGGCAGTGGGCCCTCCACCCTCAGGCACAGGCAATATTCATGAGATTTGCCTGTTTTACATTGCTGCATATAGTAACTTTTGAAAAGACTACACCTTTCCAAATTGTCTTTATAAGGAAATGACTTGCACAATCCATACTTAAGGGCTGGGAAGTTATGCTTGCTTTCTTAAAAGCTATATATAATAATATATATATATATATATATATGTGTGTGTGTGTGTGTGTGTTTAGAATTTTCCTTTACAAGATCCTTTTTTTTTCATTTCATTTCATTTATGTATTTGTTCACTGTATTTGTATGTATTCATGTATTGCATTATGGACTAATGGATACTAATTTTATACTTTGAGTTATATACTCTTGCTGCAGTGGCTGCAGATAGCTTCATAGGTTGCTTCATAGGTTGAGCCACCAGGGAGACCCTTGAGTTATACTCTAAAATTACAATACCAACTACCATGTCTGGCCCCTGGGAACTCTCTCAGTTGTCCTCTGTGTGTCCCTGCGACATGTCCCCACTGTTTTGTGTCTGGTCATGTCCTTTCTGCCTGGTGCTGTAAGGTGCTTCAAACTTGTCTTGTATGTTGACCGTCACAGACCTAGAATTAGTACATTCACACCAGATTGCCGCTTTGTTACACTGGAAAATGCTATTAGCAATCAAGATTAGAGTGCTGGGAAGACCACCAACTTTCGTAATGTTAATTGTCTCCACGTGACTTAGAGGACCCTGCCCAATTCTATTTCACCAGTGGATTTCCAGGTGATGTAGAAATGTTTTGAATGTGACACTTAAAGGAAAGTATGAAACTAATGTCTGGTCAAATATTCTCTGTGAAAATTTTGCCTTTGTGATATTATGGACAACATGAAAAAAAATGAACATAAATGTGTTCCAATAAAACTATTTATTAACACTGAAATATACAAAATTCAAATTTCATATGATTTTCACATTTTACAAAATATTAAAGCCATTCTTTAATATCTCCAAGACCACACACACAATATGTGGCAGGATAGTTTGCTGACTCTGAATTAGCACAATGGCTCCCACACTTGGTTATGTATCTGAATCTTCAATAAAGATATTTATTTAAGGAAACTTATCCAGATTCATAAAAAAGGTGTGCCATGGCATGTGTGTGTTACAAAGCTCCATAGACAAATCTGTTGCAGTCAGGACAGTTCCCACTTGCAGAGGACCTAGCCACCTGATCTCTGATCACACTCTACTTAGAGGGCATCCACTGTCTGGCAAGCAGACCTACCGTTTATGAACACTTTCAATAACCATGAGGGTTATTTTATTCCTATAACTGTGTCTAAATTTTATTTCCTGTAGCTTCAACTTTTAAGCATCCTTCCAAAGGCATGAGAAGTACATCTAATCCTATTTCTATGTAATATTGCTTTTAAAGCATCTGAAGAACATTATCAAATTTAAATTTAAATTTGATCTTTTGTATATTGAGCCTCCTCAGATCCTTTAAAGGATTTGCACACAATGTACTTCCAGCTTCCCATCACTCAGGTTGCAGGCTCTGCAGCACTTTGTTTTCCACTTTCTCTTGTCAATTTCTATTCCCAGAACCGATGAGGCATGACCACTGCAAAATACCAGGAGACTATTGGCTCCATTGGTTTGACATCTCTGCTTCTAGTAATGCCACTTAAGATTACATTAACTGTGTTCTTTCTTTTGACAGTCAGTCCACATTGCTGGTTTATTTTGAGCTTGTTACCAACTAAAATTCCTAAAATTGTTTCAATGAAACTAACATTAAACTACATATGCTTCATTCTTTACTTATATAGTGGTATTCTGAATCCAATAATTCTATATTTATCCCTATGAAATGCCTGCTTACAATTTTGGCCCACCGCTCAAGCCATTAAAAATAAATTATCATTATCTTCTGTGTTAGATTTTTGCAGTGATGGCTCCAAATGCACTTTTACTGTCCTTTATGTCTGGACATTGCTGGCCCCTCCTGTGCTAACTCTGGGCTTAGCCATGTGACTCATTATAGCCAAAATAGCAAATATGATGCAGCACAGACCAGAGAATTGATTGCAATAAAAGCATGTCTTCTTTTTTGCAGCACTTGAAGTCATGAAACCACAAAGTACACAAACCCAAGCTAATCTGGTGGAAGATGAGAGGTCATGTGGAGAACAGTCACTCTCTATCCTGCAATCAGCCAGCTCAACCCAATCTGCAGTAGATTGTAGACACACAATGGAACCTCAGCCAGGACATATTAAGCTCAATGCAGGTCAGCAGAACTTCCCAGCTAAACCCAGCCCCAACTATTAAATCACAGAACTAAGAGCTAATTAATGTCTGTCATCTTAAACTGCAAAGGTTGGGTAATTTTGTTTTATAAAACAAAAGCTAATTTATACAATCTTTAATATGAAACTTATCCTTTCCACTTGCATATCACTCACAAATGTAATGTTCCCAAATCTAAATTATTGAATAGATTTTGAATAAAGAATTCTGAGATGCAACTCTAATGTTTACATTGGTCATGCTTCTCCATTCAGAGTTTTGCTTGCTCTCTAAATGCAAAGAGATAGGTTTTTTTCCTCTCTCTCTCTCCCTCTCTCTCTCTTTTTTTTAAATTTATATTTTTGTTTCCCTCCTGATGTCCCTAACTATTGCCCTTAGTTTGAAATGGAAGTGCTGAAATCTTGAGTGTAAGGGTTGGGAAAAGAATGAAAAAGACATTTCCTGCTTGATTTGTAGCAGGAAATACCAGTAATCTCATCCAAAATACTCTTTCACTGTGCATTTCATTTTACCTCATTTAATGTTTCAATTTTAAAAGCAACACATCTGCATCAGTGCATTTGTTCCTATGAATCAGCACTATTACTGAATCTAAAAGAGAAATACAAGCTTAGAATGACTTTGGGATAGTAAGAGACAGAAAACCAGTGGTCTTGTAATGAGACTTGGTAGGGGATCTGTCAGTCCTGACAGCCTTTTTTTCTTCTGCCAATTACTAGCTCTATGATTGGGCAGTTTATCTTTCTGAGCCTTTGTTTCCTTATATAATAACATAAGTATGGCAATAATACCTAACTCATTGGATTCTTATGAGAGCTAGACATGTAAGATGTCTAGTTTGTTGTGGTTAGCCAGTAATAGCTATTATAAAATTGATAAGAATAGAAAATATTAAATGAACACTTATTTTGTGTCAGACACTATGCTAAGAGGTTGGGTTGAATGGTGTGGTAAGCCAGGACATCAGGTACCAAGGCTTATTAGTCTTGTTCTTACAGTCCATCTATCTGTAGTCTATAAAATTTTGGTAGCCTCCATATGCAGTATCTGTTCTTGGTGAAGATGTCTGCTGGGAATTAAAGTATATATCTGTTCATAGTAACTACTAACGAGGGTGATATTATTATCCCCCTTTTAAAAACACTTGCATCTTCCTCATGTGGCCTTGTATAACAATAAAAGAGGCTGAAAAATGTAGTCTTTATTTTGAAAGTTGTGTTCCTTGTTAAAAATTGAGGATTCCATTCTGAAGAGGTAAATGGACATTGGGGGGATAAACTAGAATTCTCTGTTGCAAATGTTTAATATATTGATTCTTCCATGTATTGGTATAAATGGGTTTTTCAAACATAGTCTTTTAGTGGGTGAGATGAAACAAAAGTAAGGAGGGATATCACTTAAAATTTTTACCCAATTCCAAATCTTACTTAGGATTATCCCAGAGGAGATATGATTAGAAAATGATTTTTTAGCAATCTAAATGCTAACAAATTAGCTGTAGTTTTTATTTTCCCTCCCTACCCTCAACATATTCCTTTCCTTCTTTCCTACCTTACCTCCTTTTTTCTTCTAAATCAAGACAAAAATTTACTTCTAAAGACACTAATGCTTAGATGAAGTTCAAATATTCAAATATAAATTTACCTTTCTATTTTAGAGTCTACACAAAATTTGACTTTTTCAATAAAAACATATCCTCCATCTGTATACAGCAAAATTAAATTAAAATTCCTTTTATAATGAATCCGGTAAATATATTTGAAAGGTGGTCTCAGAGAAGACTGGAAGAAATGACATGACAACTAATATTTACTTTCTTTAAGAACCATGCTTAAAATATCTTATTTCATTTTTACATATTTTTCTTCCCAGATCTTCATATTTTGTCCCCTACAATTTTCTAATTTCTTCATCGTAGTACTCAATTTTCCCTTTCTAGTTTATTTCTTTTGTAATACAATGTAGTAAATCTTACAGACATAGTTTTCTACTGATAAAACCTTAAACATTTCATTTGTAAGAATAATGACTATCTTAAGAATTCATAATATGTGCTGTAAATATCTATTTCAGCTTCCTGTGGCTGCTATAATTGCCATTATTATTGGCATAAAACATGAGATATTTCTTCTCTTCAAGTTTTGGAGGCCAGAAGTTTAAAATCAAGGTGTTGGCAGGGTTAGTATATTTATATGAAGGAGAATTCCATTGCTCTCTCCTGGCTTTGAGAGGCTGCTGGTAATCAAGCCTTGATTGGTGATTATATCACTGCAATCTCTGCCTCCCTTTTCCCAGTGACTTCCCTGTGTGTTTCTAATCTCCCTTCTCTCTTTTATAAGGAAATTTGTGTGTCACTGTACTCTGTACAATCCAGAGTAATTTCTTCATCTCAGATTCTTAATGACATTTGCAAAGATCCTTTTTCAAAATAAGGTAATAATTATAAGTGTCAGAATTTGATGTATTGGGTGGCCATTAGTCAATCTACTACAATACTATATAAATATTGTTTAACTTATGTTTTGTGATGATAAAATACTCAATAGTAACAAATATCAACTCTTTACAGTAGATGTAACAAGGTAAAACATTCCTTAGAATTAATTATTTTTTGAAATTTTGAATAAAATATGTTTTTCATAGAGCATGCAAAATTCTTTCTGAGAGGGTAATTTATGTTTGTCATCTAGCAACTACTTCCAGAAGTAGAAAAAGACTCAAGTAACTGATCTGTAAGACCAAAAAGCCCCCTTCTCCAACTGCCTTTTACTTCCTCTTGCACGTAGCTTAACAGAGCTTATTATTATTCTAAATAATAGACAGTAGGAAAGATTATATTGCAAGATAGTTTCACTAGGCGTTCATCAACCCTGGACAGAATACTCAGCCTCTGCCTTTTACTAAAAGGGTTAAAGTCCCTCTGTTGAATTAAAGGACACTTTTATTTTGCTGGGAGAAGCTAGTATTTACTATCATCATATATGTGATCAATGTGCAAACAGGAATCAGTTCCTGGGGCGGAGGATGGTAAGCCTGATGTATAACTTACAGTGTCCATATATTTTAACACAAAATAAACAAATAAAGATTGAGCTCAATTATAATTGTTTTAAAAGTATGCTATTTGATTACATTTGCTTCTGTTTTCTCTTATTAGTTCTTATGTGGAGTCTAGGCCAAAGCAAAATTCTATAATGGTGAATATTTTGACTGCAAAAGCTCTGAGAGGTAGCAGAGAAGATTCTTCACAAGCATGATGTCTTCAATTGTGCTGATTTTTATCCAAGTATTTATTGATTTTCCTAGAACTCATCTTTCAAAATGTTTCTATTCCTATTCAAAGATGAAAATTAAACAAGTTTAAAAAAATTATCTTTTTGGTAACAACAATTTAGATTGGCTAGACAAAAAAAAAATAAGGAGGAGAAGGAAAAAATTCAATGAGAAAGATGTGATAATTCAGGAAAGAGATAACCCAGGGTGAACCAGTCTTTTTACTACAGATTGAAGAGAAAGGGCATGCTTCAGAGAGACAGTGGGAGGAGGAGAAATAACTACAGTGAACACCTGTGATAAAGATAAAGTGAAATTACATGGAGGGATAAATTAGTTTGCAGGGTTTTTGTTTTTTTGGTTTGGTTTTTTTGGTTTGTTTTTTTTTTTTTTTAGTTCATTTGTCTTTGTTACTGATCAAATATTTGGCTTTCTTCTGCCAAGAATTTGAACCAAATTAAGCTGTCAGGGTTGGAACACTCACACCTAATGATTGTTCACTGTACTACTTTTCCTTCCAAAATATGTGGTCGAAATAACTCACTTTGATAAGAGTGGTAATTAATAGTAATATCACTGAGATTCAATCCAGCAATATTTACTACTTCAATGACATTCAAGAAATAGATTTCGTTAAAGACCTCAAAAGAACAATGATGGATGTTGATGTGGATAAGAGATTGCTGGTTATTACTTTGAAGTATGATTTTCTGTATCTCAGGTTTAAAATGAAACCAGTGCTATTAGTTGTAAAGAGTTTGGGGCATCTGCTTGGCACTGGGACCAATGTCTCATAGACCTTTCCTAAGGAGAGATAGCAAGATTTAAAGTCTGAGCTAGCACATAAATAATTTATTGACACAATATTTCCTCTCATGATCTATTTATTTTCACAATTCCACATTTCTCATGAAACAATAAGAGATTCTCATTTTCTGGTTTGCCTTCTTATTAAAGGAAGTTTTGGGGAATTGATTTAGCTGTATTGTTAAAACGTACTTTCACAAGACCTAATTTTTTTAATTTTATTTTTATATTCCCCATACAATTGCAACCCCCTTATTTTGACCCCATCCCTCCTTTCCCTGCCCCACCTCCCATAGTGTGTCTCTGGTTCATAGTTGTTTGTTGATTTTGATTTTTACTTTATTATAGTTATTCTTTTTCCTGGTCCCTTATTTAGGTTTTCTAGATTCCTGTTATGAGTGAGACCATCCGGTATTTTTCTTTTTCTTCCTGGCTTATTTCGCTGAGCATGATTCCTTCCAGCTCCATCCATGTTGCTGCAAATTGCATGTGTTTATCTTTTTTTTGAATGCTGAGTAATATTCCATTGGGTATATGTACCACATCTTCTTGATCCAGTCCTCTATTTTTGGGCATTTGGGCACAAGCCCTATTTGAAAATGGAATTCCCATAGAGAGCACTTTATCAGACTGGCCTGATCACTGATGCTATGTCCTTACTTCACAGAACAGGTATACGAACTAGAAGAAAGATATCATGTTTTACATGCTATAAACTTTGGTAATCAGTATGTCATTAGATTAAGAGAAATATTGTAGCATCTGTAAGGATAAAACTCTTCCAAATTGTAGGGCCCAGAGTATTAAAAAGGGAGTATGGAATATTAATTAGCCATGATTCTAGGCAAATTATTTTCTCTCACACTTACAAAATGGAGAAAATGGTTAAGGTGTCTTAATTACTCTATAGAGTAGAAGGGAAGAATGTGTATGTTTCTGTGTGTGTATAAACACTTAGAAAGGCATAAATAATTATACAAATGTATGACATTTAAATATTAATGAGTATTTGGATAGAAACGTTTATGTCTATATAGGTGTCTTGCTATACAGTCATCTATCAAGACACACATAGATGGGAACAGAAGTGTTTATTTTTCTTTCTCCTGGCCTCTGTTCCATGCACATCAGGCTATGACTTCATTTAAGTAGTTCCATCTGGAACCAAAAGTAAAGAAAAGTTGAGGAAGTAATATCATGCTTTCCCAATCTTCCAGACCACATCTCCCTGGAGTTCAGGGTCTGGTATGCCTGGGAAACGTTTACAACATTCTATACTTAAAAAAATATTCCTTCAACAATACAAATTCCTCTGGAAAAGGCATCCAGAGCCAATATTCAGCATGTTTGGAGAAACACCTAATGCATGTCTCTGTCAGTGGAATGGCCTGGCAGGAACTCTGCTCTGCTAGAGCATTCATGGGAAACACATGCAAAGAAGATGCTAATTACAGAGCACTGACAGCGTAGTGAAACTCTGAATTCATTTCCCCTAGATTAGACATTGAGAAACACTAGAATAAATTTAACTCATAGACCCCCCCCCTAGGAAGCAATCTTACCTAGTTGGGGGCAGGGTAAGTTTCCAGAGGAAAGGCCCTCCCTCCTTTGCTGATGAGCTCTAAAGAGTGAGTTCTGGTATTTTCTCTCTGGGCAGTAGTAGAGTCCATTCTGAATGCTCTTTTCTGAACATTAGTCGTGTGCCTACCATACTTTAAAAAAATTTTAATTGAAAATGAGAATTTTTTCAATCTTTCAGATAGGTGACCTGCACGAGGCATTATTTCTTAGTTTGTAGATGTAAAATACACCCTGAAAGTCATCAGGAAAGTAAATAAGACATGTACATGAACACATATAGTGCATGACAGAGGGGAGAGAAAGCCAACCAGAAAAGAAGAAGGAGAATGAGAGAAAGGAAAGCAGAAAATTGCAAGTCATCATCAAGTGCCTCCAGATGTCTCTGTGGAGTCCCTGCCATCAGCAGTCTCTGTCTGGTGCTGACAGGGCCTCACACTGATCTGTGGAAATGGCCCTGGTTCTAGAATAGGCTACTCTGCGTGGTTCTACCCACTTAGAATTTATGAACTGAGTTTACAACTTAGTAACTGAATGGAGGATAAAATTAATATTCTGATTATAGGCAACATTTCTTCACCTGCTAACTCATGCCAGGACTATCTCTATCTCATAACTGAAAATGTGTACATCAAATAAAAATTAGGGAACTCAGGCAGTAGAAAATTATACTAGCCAAGCAAGAAATTCTAATGTGAATATTGCTAAGCTTAATTAACTGATTAAAAATAAAAAGAAGATGATGAATATTCTCTCAAAGTTCTAACATTTCTCTTAATAATTATGTCTTCAATATAAAGTTTCTCTAGAATACCATTCTTTAGCAACAGGCTATATGTATATTATTAAAATTCCATTCTGATCTGTTTCATAGCTTAGAATGATTATAATTTTCATCTGATATATTTTCTGACAAAGCATAAATTTTAGACCATGGTTGAATTTTTCGTGAGTAATTGCAGGTCCTAAAGTGTGATCATATATAACCTTCTGTGGAATACCGTTTGCTTAATTATACTACTCCAAATGCCTGGAGTTGTATAAGAGAGCGAGTTCTAATAATACATACTTTAATTTTTATCTTGAAGGCTGTACTTTTTTTTTATTTCATCAACCTCTAATAACTGTTAAAACAAGTAATAATTTTAGGCTACAAATTCTTGATTTTTCTTAATTGAACTTAATCTTTGTTTTGAGCTCTCATTCTGACAAGTAATAGACACTTCCCCTAAAGTTGTACCTACATTATAAGTGACTTAGAAGGTACCACCCTAATATAAATTGATTTAAATCATTTTTTTGTGGATAATTATAATCTCACAAGAAATTTAATTCAAAGATTAAAAATTATAACATATACCCCCCTCCCCACACACACACTCATACACTCACTTCTTATTAAACAAAACTTTACTGGGTAACCAGTACAAACAATACATAAATGGTTTTGCGAGAGTTCTAGTTCTTTAACATGTTCCAGCCATGAGCTTATGTGAAAAATATCTTAAAGCACATGAGATAGTCTTCTAGAGACAGGATTCCACATTTGTTTCTGTAGGCAACAGGTACCAAGAATTATGAAGGTTCTGAGATGATCCTATTGTCAAGTTTCTATGTTAATCTTCTATAGTTTGTGGATACTGGAAAGACATGAAAATCTTGAATCAGAGGCAAAAGATAATTAGCACTTTTAATAGCAGAAGCCAGTGCAGTGAGCTATCTTATACTCCTAAAACACAGCAGAGAAGCTACTGATAGCAATGGGCCCGGCCTGAGTCCAGGGGCTGTGTTCTCTGTTCTTAAAGGCCAGGAAAGTATCAGGAAGATAACCCAAATGCCCAAAAATAGAGGACTGGATCAAGAAGATGTGGTACATATACACCATGGAAAATTACTCAGCAATCAAAAAAGATAAACTCATGCAATTTGCAGTAACATGGATGGAGCTGGAAGGGATCATGCTCAGTGAAAAAAGCCAGAAAGAAAAAGAAAAATACCAGATGGTCTCACTCATAGCAGGAATCTAGAAAACCTAAATAAGGGACCAGGAAAAAGACTAATTATAATAAAGTAAAAATCAAAATCAACAAGCAACTATAAATCAGAGACACACTGAGGGGCGGGGGAGGAGGGATTAGGGTCAAAACAAGGGGGGAGTGGGAATTGTATGGGGACTATAACCAAGATGAAAATGCAGACATTGTGCAAAAATGAAAAATGATGTAAAAAATATATAAAATTAAAATAATAATAAAAATAAATTAAATAAATTTTTAAAAAAAAGAGTGTAGGAAAAAAAAAGAATCAGGAAAATAAAAACACCCATAACAGGTTTCAACAGCTTCTTTGGCCAGAGGAAACTAGCTGCAGAGAACATCAGGCCAGCCAAGGAAGACCTGTCCCACCCTTCCTTCCCTGCCCCCTCGCAGCCCCTCCCCCCTTTCCTTCCGCAGTCCAGGGAGTGGAAGGAAGAAAGATCATGAAGTCAAGATAGGGATTTAAAGAAGATGACCAACCACACACATCTTTCTATCTGCAGGTATCCAGCTTCCTATGGGCCCAAACTATAGGTAGAAAGAAAATTCAATCTTAACTAAATTTTGGAGATTACATTTTTTCCTCCCTTGTCTTGGATTTATTAATTACTGAAATGACACTTTTTGTACTAGATTTGACTGGAGACATTTTAATTATCTGAACGTAAGTAACAAACTACAAAACTTGCACAGCATTTTATTTTAATTTTAATTTTTTTTTAAAGATTTACTTTTATTTATCTACGCATACAAGAACTGGGGCACAGGCCCAACGTGGGGGCGGGGGGGGGGTGTGAAAGGACTCACCAGAGACAGAGCAGGGAGCAGAACATTGCCCAAGATTTTAGATGAGAGGTGGGAAAACTAGCCCCACAGGGACAGACTGAAAGGGCAGTGTGGGGAAAACAGGTCATTTCTGACTCTCTTTCAGAGGTGCCCGTGCTCAGCTCACAGGTTACACACAGGTGCCAGACTGAGAGCCAGCAAAACAGCTGTGGGGGCCCTGCTGGGGCAAGAGTAAGATGAGTCTCTACTTCAGAACCTGAGGTGAGGTCAAGGTAATAGACTCAAAAGGGTAATAGACTCAACAGGAGCTGAAGGGAGACAGACTCCTCAGAGTAAGGCCGCTGGGTTAAGGGAAAGGAAACCGCAGATGAAAGGAAGCTGAAATCATGTGCAGTCAGGGATGTGGCAGGGTCAGTCACACTGCAACAGACCAAACACTCTAACTGGAACCTGGACAAGGCTGCCTAGATCAGCAGACTCTTCCTACACCTATAAGGCCGCCCTCACCTCACTGCAAGTACCCTACATCCCCAGACTCCAACTTAGAGAAAGGAGTACAGAGCTAAGAGTGCCTGAGCATGGGTCCCCAAACTTTTAG
This sequence comes from Talpa europaea, assembly GCF_964194135.1. Lineage (NCBI taxonomy): Eukaryota > Metazoa > Chordata > Mammalia > Eulipotyphla > Talpidae > Talpa > Talpa europaea. The sequence continues at coordinate 39,873,037 of NC_140068.1, forward strand.
GTCATAACCAAAAGGGACTGTTTATTTTATCACACTAATTTATAAGTCAGATTGGACATTTGTTATTTTTTTTCCCTTCCATCTAGCAGTGGGATTGCCTGAGGAAACTCAGAGCTGTTTTAGGCAAAATAAATATACATTGCCCTTGCCTTTGGGATTGCAATTAAATATGTGCTGGGATTCCTTCCTTACACATTTAGCCTGTGGCACATGGTTGTAATTCTTCTTTATTTGCTATCCTCTTTTACCAGGGATCAGTGCATTTTCTACCATCCAAGAGGAGAAGTCCAGATAGTCCTGGCCCCAGTTCTCATGTTTTATGTGGTCTATTCCATGATGGTCATGGTTTTCTTCACAATGCTTGATATGCAGAGGTAGTCAATGTGTGCCGAATGAACAAACGTAGTATCTCCTATTAAAATAATGTGCTTACAACATGATGGTTGCAGGCCTCGCTACAGATGTATTTGCACTTACTGAAGGCTAGTTCCCAGTGCATGAAGCTGAACATCCTAACTCAGCATCTGTTTTCACTCTTTCTGAAACCCTTGTTTATTTCATCTATCTTTGTCTCTGCACATTCGTACTCTTGTGTATTGCATTTGGCTTCCGGATGGGAGATATTTCTCTTTTGACTTACAAATCTTTCATACATTGTTTTTAGATCTCTGCATTCATCTTCTAGATTGGTTCTTGTAAGTGTCACTAACTTGTGAGCTTTCATCTTAAGTTGCTATTTCCCTCTTACTTCTTTTTTTTTAAAGATTTATTTATTTATGCATACAAGAACTGGGGTACAAGCCAGAGGTGTGGAGGGTGAAAGGATTCACCAGAGACAGAGTGGGGAACAGAACAGGCAATTTGACCGAAGTACACTGCTGAGGGGAGCAGCGGGCGAGTGAGGAGAGGTCTGTTGTGCCATGTGGGTTGCTCCCTGGCTGGCTGGTGATCGAACTCATGCTGCAGAGGCTGCAGATTGCTTCATAGTGCGGTGGTTAACCCCTTACACCACCAGGGAGGCCCTGCTTCTTAGTTCTTTAGAAAGTCTTCTGAAAAAAGCCTCCATAGATGGTATGACCACAGATCCATTGGCTCAGATTTTATATCTTTCTGATCTCAGTGATGCTGACACAATGACCACATACTGTACTTACCTGCGAGGGCCCAATAAAGGTCACATCTTTCTGATCTGGTAGGATGCTCAGACTCCAGTTGCTCCCACTATTGATCATTAGTTTTGGTCCTTTGCAATTACTGTAAATGTCTCTCCAGGATTTTGCACATGAATAACTTCTGGTCAGTGGGTGGCTATGGAAACAATCTTTTTGGGAATTGTATTTCTTGTCCTTATCCCTTGTATTTGTGCCTTTGTTTACTGCCCTTCCACACTGAGAAAGGCTGACCTGTGCAACCAACAGGATATTACAGAAATTATGATATATTATTTCCAAGGAAGGTCATAAATGATATGTTGACTCCACCCAGCCCAGTATTATATCACTTGCTCTAGGTGAAGTCAACTACTGTGTCATGAGAACACTCAACCTATTCTATACACGGGTTCGTGTTGTGAGGACTTGTGGTCTCCTGCTAACAGACACACCAACTTGATAACCAGGTGGATAAACCATCTAGGAAGTGGATCCTTCAGTCTCCCTCAAGACTTCATATGATGCAAGTCCAGTTGGCTTCTTGAGTATACATCATGACCAACTCTGAGCCAGAACCACTTAGGTAAGCTGTTTCAGATTCCTGACCTACATAGATTATGTAAGATAATAAATGTATATTATAGTTTTAAACACTATGTTTTAGAATAATTTTTTCTGCAACAATAGGTAACTCTCACCTTAGAAAGATCTGTATTGAATTTGATGTCAGCCATTATAGAAAGAGTGCTGAATTGAGAAAGAATAATTTGGGAAGGAACAGTAGGTTATGTTTTAAAAATCCAGCAAGAGAAAAGATTATAATTCTAGGACCTCCCTGGTGGTGCAAGGGGTAAAGATGTAACCTATGAAGCTAACTGCAGCCACTGCAGCACTAGTTCGATCCCCAGCCAGGGAGAAACCCATTTGGCACAGCAGACCTCTCCTGACTCACCCCCTACTCCCCTCAGCAGTGTATTGCAGTCAATCTGCCTGTTCTGTTCCCCACTCTGTCTCTGGTGAATCCTCTCACCCTCAACCCCGCACCTCTGGCCTGTACCCCAGCTCTTACATGCATAAAAATAAAATAAATCTTAAAAAAAAGATTATAATTCTAGAATACAAAGGACAATGGTGGTGACAACATGGTCATACTATGACTGAAAAGAAACTGCTACAGGTAAGGTTGCCAGAATATATAATTAAGTGAAATAAGAGAGTTCTGTTGGTCTTCAAAAAGAAAGACTAACTTCCTAATATTTTGCCCATGGAAAGCAAAAGATTTTGAAGGGGCTAGAAAGGGACTCATCATCAAATGAAATTGTGTTTGCCATTACAAGAGTTACTAATGATTTTTTTAATTTTAATTCTCTTACAGCAGTCATGAAACACAGAACATAATGTGGTAAAAATAAACATGTTACTTTTGTCTAGAAAAAAAGAAAGACATATGTCTCATTGAAAAGATTTATTAATTGATAAACCATTTGTTTACAAATGAAGGCATACATTTTGGCAGATATTTTGTGATGATTAGCTTGGTCATCATTACAGACTCTAAGACAAATCTCTTGCCATGTTGACCCAGCAATGTTGGAGTGCATCAAAAAATATTTGAGGGCCTCCCCTGGTGGCGCAGCGGTTGAGTGCTGGGTTGCGAGGCTGCCCGCAGCCTCTGCAGCACCAGTTTGATCCCCTGCCACCGGCAAGGGTCCCACAAAAAACAAAAAACAAACAAAAAAAAACCTTGAAAGCAGTTGTTATAACATATATCTGATCCCCTACAAATCTCTTTCCACTCGAAAAACCATGTTATCTATGAACCAGAATTTCACTGAAGGTGTTCTAGAAATATATGTAATTAGTTCATACACCAAAGAATATAGACAAATATATTTCATCCCTTTCATCCCAAGGGCTAACAATCAGTTGAATTAAATCTTGAACTTTATACCAGTCAATATGGGACAAATTAATATTTAAAATCTAAAGATACAGTCACAACGTACCCTGTTCTGATTGCCAAAAACATGCACACTTCTCTCTACACAGATATTGGTAAGGCCCCAGGAGGCTAGTGTATGAATGACCCAACATGTTACCATAGGACTCAATTAAAAATGGTTTCTTTGCAAGGAATCTTGACAACAGCATAGTTCAAAGCAACAACTCCTCTGGAGTCATTTCATATCCACAATTTTGTTCACATATGTAACCCCTTAGAGTGATAAAAATGAAAAGAAGGTTTTTCCCCTTACCAGTATAAATCTGAAGTAAACTTTCCTGATATATCTGTAGCCAATACTATATAACCAAGACAGCCTCAGTGCCTGTTTCTTTTGCTTTTGGCTAAGGGCTCGAGGGCTGTGACCAATGTAATTCATATTTGCACTGGGTTTTCTGAAGTCTTTTCAGTGCTTTGTACTCCTTTGTCTTCTTGCCATTGTTCACTGTTACAGTACTTAAAGGTGGCCTTTACCTGGAGCAGAGTTTGTATCTCATGAAAAGACTTGTTCACTTCCAATCCATTCCTCATTATGATTCCAAGAAAACATCCATTCATGGGGAAAACAGTTTGATGAAGGGACACTTGAATATCCACTTGAGGGGATCTGAGGAAGTGGGGGTCTAGACTGGTTGTTCTAGCTTTAGTGAGCCTTGAATCATGTGTGCTCTTGCAAAAATACAGATGCTCAAGATCTCCATAGGTTTATGCAGTGAGGCTTGCTACTTGTTCCTGGAATGGAGAATGTCCTGGCATGTACATATTTTTAATGAACCCCTGTGTATTTCTGAAATGCACCAACCTTTGAGACTAAAGCCAGTGTGAAAAGAAGGGCAACCAGGAGACATTGATCAGTGTCTTTCACTTCCAACTTCATTTCCCAAGAAAGGGCTTCTCTACTTCCTGGACTCCTTGTTTGTCTTTGCTGTTCAATACTAGAACCATGCTTGTCCTGTATCAGAAAGTAAAATAAATCAACCCCCAGAGAACAGTACTTTTAAAAATAATTTTGTCTTAAGTAACTAATCACCAGATGACAGAGGGCGGTATCTACTCTGCATTTTTCAAAAAAGGAATGAGACTGTTAATGACATTCATAAAATTTCATAGAATTAAAAATGGAACTATCTGACCAGTAAGCCTCCTGGCCTTCCAAAAATATCATCCACCCTTTCTGATGTCAAATTCTTCTGCACATATTCTACAGTAGAACAGGTGGTAATAGACCTTGTACAACATGAGAGGAACAGGTTTCCTTACTCAGTCCTGCAGATGTCTCACTCTCATAGTCATTTTGGTGATTTCTATCAGATAAGCTAATATCTTTCAGATTGTGAGGGAGGCTGAAGATAAATCATTTTGTAAAATGGAAGAAATTAATTCATTCTACTTTTTATATAACTTGATAACTTTGCTTTCTAGTGTATGCTTGAATAAAGTATAATCCCTCACATCTAGAAACACATAGAAGATTTTGTTGAAGGTGGCAACTGAAAGCCACCCCAGCACCTCCATTCTCTTCTGCCAGCATTGGCTGGGTGGCATCAAGATGCTTCTGAAGATGACAAACCAAATGCAGGGCAGTGATTTCAGAGCTCAGATCTGACATTAGCTCTCTGCATAAGTAGTGACTGTAAATGTGTTCTGCTTTAGTGTTTCCTTTACCTTATCATATGAAAGCCTAACTTCAAGCTGGCTGCTTCATTAATATCCTAGCTCACAGATGGAAAAAAAAAAAAAAAACAAATGCTGCAGGGAATGAGCATAGGAACTTCTCTCCAAGTGGGCTTTTGAGAACAAGACTTTTTTTTTTTTGAGCAAATGCTGCCACTAGAGATATAAAAGGTATGGAGACAGCATCAAGAAAGGCATTTCTAGATATTTCTGCAAGTGCCTAGATATACTGATTAGGTTTTATTCTTTGTCTCTTGAGTTTTACACAGGAGCCTGCTATCTCCAACAAATGAATGAAAGGCATATTTGCATTTTTCCAATTAAAACTTTGTCAATAATAGCTTTTGCTAGATATTGACACAAAAGGACTAGTCAGATGTCAAATCCAGGTGGGCAAGTATGCCAGGTTAGTAATAAGAACATGAAACCAACACTTGTTTCCAAAACCCTCCAATACATCAAGGAGGAAGCATAAAGAATAACCCGGGCCAGCAATGCATAAAGTGGCAAGTCATTTCAAAAGTCTATACAACTTAAAGACTTATAGTTCAGACTACACTGGGTCACATGCTAAAAGAGGTAGCTGGATAGCAAACATAAGAGTCAAGGGTCAGGAGGGTAAGATAAGACATATTTGAGAAAATGATTTGCTTGCTACCTCCCCTAGGTTTCCTTTAACCAGCTGTGAATGATGAGAGTCTTGTTTTGATGAAACCTTAAAGGTAACATGTGATGCTCCTTTAACATGTCACCAAGAGATATGGAGACTAAAACATTGAGTGTGGATTTAAACAACTCTCATTTTAAAGCCTTATAACTGGGCTTCCCTGGTGACGCAGGGCTTAAAGTCTCAGTGCAATCAAGCTATTGGCAGCCACTGCAGCCTGAGTTCTGTCCCTGGCCAGGTAACTAACACACATGGCACAGCAGACCTCTCCTGTCTCACCCACTGCTCCCCTCAGCAGTGTATTTCAGCCATCGCCTGTTCTGCGCCCCACTCTGTCTCTGGTGAATCCTCTCACCCCCTGCACCTCTGGCCTGTGCCCCAGTTCTTTGTATGCATAAATAAACAAAATGAATCTTTAAAAAATAAAAACATAGAGTCTTTAAACTGACTTTTCTCTTGGTATATGGCAGGTGGATAATTTAAGTTATTCAAAGCTCTAGAGAAGATAAACTCTAGATAAAACTCTACTTTGCCTTAATCATTGCGGAAACTAGTTTTATATTAAAAAAAACACTATCATATAAATGAAAGATTTTATTGCAACTTTTTTATATTAAAATGTTAAGTCAACATGATAAGATGGGAAGATCATCAGAATAGGTGTTAGGAGACTGGAATTCTAATTCTGGCGAAACAGGTATAAATTTAGACAAGTATTTAACCTTACATACCTCATTTACTAAAAGAAGCTACTTATTTATTGCCTATTTGATTTTGAGAAGCAAATATAATAATTGATAATGCACATGAATAACTTCACATTTTCCAAAATTATTAGAGTGGATCCTAATTTTAAGTTGTGTGACCATTAAGAAATTAGGAATGGTCTTCACATCATCATTCAGAAAATACTCCAGTGTCATCATTTTATCAATGAAGAACCTGGGGTTGGCACTTGAATGGCTGATTGAGAGGATATCCCTGCCCTCCAGTAACTTGCCTTCTAGTAGGGAAAATAATCACATGTAGTGATCTCTCCCAATTGCTTCCCCAGCATCCATTTCTTCTCCTTAACATGATTCTAAGTGGCTTAAAGGAGAGTATATCTCCAGTAGATTTACTTAGGTCTGTCATTACTCCAGAGTTGGTTTTGGGAGGATGGGTTTGGTCACAAAATTGAGGTTGGTCTAATCAGAGTGAATCCAAACATTTTGCTTAGACTGTTGGTACATAGTCCCTTGTCTATTTGATTTCCTGCCATAAGGATAAGAGGAATGGTGTAGGCACAATCACAAAGAGAGAGTCAGTGCTATTTGCAAACACCCAAAGGAAAGCAGATCTTAGACATGAGATCCCAGCAACATAAATTAGGCACCCCTTACCCTCCATTCTCTCTAGATTCCTCAGATTTTGATATAGTAAGTCTGTGTTCTGGGCCTCCAAGAGACTTTTATTTTTTTATTTTTTTTAAAGATTTATTTATTTATGCATACAGGAACTCAGGTAGAGACCAGAGGTGCAGGGGGTGAGAGGATTCACCAGAGACAGAATGGGGCTCAGAACAGGCGGATGGCTGAAATACACTGCTGAGGGGAGCAGTGGGCGAGGACAGGAGAGGTCTGTGGCACCTTGTGGGTAGCTCCTTGGCTGACTGGGGATCAAACTTGTGCTGCAGAAGCTGCAGATAGCATCACAGTTCTGTGCTTAACCCCTTGTGCCACCACGGAGGCCCTCCAAGACATTTTTGAAAGCTCTTCAGAAGACCCTCACTTGCAGGAGTTTTTGAGCATTCCTGTCCTATAGATGATTAATGGATAGACCGAGAGTACTAGAGTAGTGTTACAGAGGGAAGGGTTTCATCTGAGCATGCAATTCTGCAAACTTCATTTATTCATGTCTTTATTCAGAATTAATTTGCCCATTTGATATACTATATTTGCATATTATCTATAATCCATCCATTCACTTATTCTATTATTAATCTAATATTGATGGAGTGGCTACTCAGTGCTTCATGTGGCTGCTGGTAATGGCATAATGGGGGGGGGTAGGGAGGAAGGAGGAAGGGCTGTATTGTCTTTTCCATTCTGAAAGAGCAGGCAACTCACAATGCAGTACTCTAAGACTCTATCAGCAACATTGTAACTGATAAAATGCACATTTACGTCACAAAAATGATGCCTAATAATACAGGGAGTGACCTTTTATGTGGTGAAGAGGTTTTCTTAGTAGAAAGAAGTGGCCCCTTCCAACTGGGGAGGAAACTGGGAAGACTTCAGGGAGGAAGAAGAACTCGCATTCACATTGAAAACAGTGAAAATTTGTATAAGAAGGGAAGTGAAAAAAAAATGAAAAAACAAACGGGATGGGGAAAAACATGCTTTACTGGATAGTGAGTAGAATGGATAAGCTGTTTCAAGTGAAGTTGTAAATTTAGGAACGTAAGTGCTTATTTTCCCAGCATAGAACACTGATACACAGCAGTGTACACTTGTCCATTTGTGAAAATGAATTCTGTAAAAAAGATTTTGATATGCTTTGACACCTCCTTTGTTCACCAGGTAGCAGGCTTCTATATGAATGTAGTGGGCTGGAGTGTAACAATGTAGGTGCCCTGTTAACTTTGTTGAGAAGGGGCACTACCTGTCACTGCAGTCTGTCTGTTTCAGCCAGCTCATACATCAGTATTTAATCAAGAAAATCAGGATACTCAAGTAACAGAAAGTCCTTGACACCATGTGTATCTAAGAATTTCTCTGAAGAGAGTTGAAAAAAAAAATTAAAAAGAAGTATTGAAAGCTTAGGAGGCTTTGAGAAGTGCAAAGTGCTTGCTGTTTTTTGCATGCTGCTCTTGGACTCAGGCCATTTTCATAGTACCCACTGGTGTTTTATGTGTTCTCTAATTTATTGGTGATTTTATTTCATGACCCTTAATCCAGGAAATGCCACATAAGTAAAATGCCCAGGAAACGTTCCTATCATAAATTTTAAATATACAAAAAATAATCATCTCTGGGCACTTGCAAAACTTGTTCTTGAGTCGATGCCAGAAAATCACTAAACTCTAAGAAGGCATAGGAGACATTTTTTTCTTTATCTGACCTGAGAACAACTGTTATAATGAGGTTTAATTAGAGCCCATTACAAGGCATTCATCATTTACATAGTGGCTTAGCAACTCCTTAGCTACACTAGGAACAAATGCTAATTTAATAAGACCAGGTGGGATGCTTATTTCTGCAACCCTTCCACAAATGCAATCTTTTGGTTAGTACATTAAGCACAATGTGCTGATGATTTTTTGATACCCGGTGCTGCTTTGAACTGCTCTGAGCCTGTTTTTGAGCATGCCTTGCTCAGCTCTCCAGCTGACATGGGTTCCAGATCAAGGTTCCTCTAGGTTCTGGCTCCTGGAATAGTGCTTCCTGGTCTCTCACCTAATCCAGTTGATATTCAATATATAGACATAAAGGGTCAAAGGCAAGCAACTCAGACAATCTTTATTTCATTGGTTTTATAAAATTGACTATGATTTGGAGTTTATCTGCCATTTTATCTGTCATTAAAATATATTCTGTGGAAAAGTTAAATGGGACTTCTACAAAAATTCATCCGTATGTTCAAAAGAATTCTTGACTTATATGAAATGATTTTTTAACTGGTTTAGATGCTCAATGACATTGGCTTTCCACTTGAACTGCAGGCATCTGTATTTTTATAAACAATATGTGATTTTTACCGGCAGCCCAGTGCTTCTCTTGAATGTTCATGGAACTCTTGGTGACCTTGTTAAACTATAGGTTGTGATTCAAGTGGCCCGAGTTAGCGCCTGTCTGGGATCTGAGAGCTGACATTTTTAACAAGCTTCTAGGTGTTGCTAATGCTGCTGATATATTGTGGAGCAAGATTCTAGACAATGACTTCATCTATATATTTAGAATTTTAAGGAAATAACATCTAACATACAGTCTCCTCCTCTTTATATCATGTTTTCCTTTTCCTTCTGATATACCTACATGTCTAATTACATACCATCTGATTATTCTAGCTTAGTCTTATAATTATTAAAATTAGAATATAACTTCTATAGACTGTTTTTCAGTATTATACTTTAATTTTACACTTAATAATTTCATTATTTCTGAGCCTGGCTTCCCAGAGAAGACGACAAGCTCTGTAAGATCAACACTTCTTTCTAATATTCCTTTTGAAGTTTAATAGCACCCAAAACATTCTTATGTAGCTCACACTCAACAATGATTTGATTGAAATTACAAGATACTCAGGAATTGCCTACCTAATAGCTGGCTCTACTCTGGTTATTATGAAGAATACAAAGATAAGGCATAGGGCCTCGCTGGGGTGCAAGGGGTTGAGCGCAGCACTGTGAAGCTATCTGCAGCCTCTGCAGCATGAGTTCAATCCCTGGCCGACCAGGGAGTTACCCACCACATGGCACAGCAGACCTCTCCTGTTTTGCCTGCTGCTCCCCTCAGCAGTGTATTACAGTCTGCCTTTTCTATTCCCCACTCTGTCTTTGGTGAATCCTCTCACCTCCTGCACCTCTGGCCTGTACCCCAGTTCTTCTATGCATAAATAAATAAATCCTTAAAAAAAAGAACAAAGATAAGGCATGCATATTTCCTCCAAGGAACTTGCTCCTGGGACTAGATTTTTCTTTCAAAAATGGTATCCACTTATCTGGAAACCTGACCAGTACTCCAATGTCTTAAATGGTAAAAGAGAGAAAACTCATTTTTATCACATGCCTGTCTAAATGTAGTTATGAAGTTAAGTCACAGGCAATCTTGACACTTGATCTTAACCAAAAGGCCAAGAAGTGATATATCATAGATAATCTTGAAAGAAAATTTTATTTGCAACTTTCTGAAGGTCAGGTTGTGGATGTTCTAGTAGATGTATCACAGCAAATTTTTTTATTTCGTTGGAAATTTTTTTTCTTTGGTGACATTTTCTTTCTTGATTCTAAAATTCTGTATAATCCTAAGAAATAACTTATCTTGCAAAAGCTCACATAAGTCAGCACTCTTATCTTGAATATTTAGGCCAATATAATACTTATTTCCAAATAGTTAACAGTAATTTCTGCAAACCATATGGAAGGACAATTTATCAGATTACATCCTCTCTCCTCCCAGCTTGTCCCAGATAACAGGCAATCTGCTGAAGAGAGAAGATTATCCCTGAACTTCCCAAAGGAGTCATTTTGGACACAAAATCCTAAATTAGTAGATAAAGCAAACTTTGGCTTGGCAACTTCACCAAATATTAACAATATTTATACATAGATCAGTTGAAACAGAGAATGTTTAGAGTCTTGCTTTTACTTATTTTAATTTTTTAACTTGCTGATTGGGCAAGAAATCAAAAGTACCAATTGCTACAGGTTTCACAGCCTGTTTTTCCTAAGTCAGTGTTTTTGGCCTTTGTTACTAGTGCAACAGTGGGTGCAATGTGGAATGTCTTTGAGTAGGTAGTATTTAGACAGCATCCCTGAGTCATAATGGCTGTTGACAGACTTTATTTTCTGAAAATGGTCGTCAATGAGCATGACACAACAGTTCATCTCAACTACAAACATCTTACATTTTGGAAAAACTAGAAAATGTGCCTAGAGGATGTTTTATTTTGAGGGAGGGTTTTTTTTTTCTTCTTTCAGTTAATATGTGATCAGCTATTTTTGGCATAGAAATTTTGAAAGAAATTAAAGGACTGGAAAGAGAATCCATTCTTCAGTGCACTGAATTAAATTATGTTAGTATTTAAGAGACTTTAGTCTCCAGGACTGCACTTTAAAAACACATTTTGAAAAGTGACTGGAAATGGTTTCAATGACTCTCCATGCTGGACTTGCCTCCTGTAGGGTAATTATCTGATCCCCCTCAACAATTTCCACTAAAGCTTCAGATGGTTTGGATCTGCTTTGCATCTTATGGACAGTAACAACTGTGATACATTACCTTCTTGGCCCAGGGTTAGATTGGAGTCTACCCTAGAATACTTTCTGTGTCACTGTAGATTACTCAAGAAAAGCAGTGCTGGGAAAAATAAATACAATGACAACATATTTTAATAATTTCTTTAGTGGGTAAAATTAAACTGATGTGTGTTTTTCATGAAGCATTCTTGCATTTTTATTTCAAATAGTGAATTTATGGGCTGATATTATATTCTGGCCACATATATTCAGTTTATTTGAAATTTTAACAAATTTCAGTAATAACTGTAAGCTTATTTTGTGTATCATAAATAAAATTAATTTAGACACAGTTTAAATTATACTTTGATTCTCATTACTTTTATGACTTTTGTATGCCTATTGTAAATCTGTAAGAGGTTTAGTATAAAATACAACTGAGCAATCAAATGACATCTTAATTCATTATTTATTTGTTCACTTATTTGACAAATATATATGTATGTGTGTGTGTGTGTGTGTGTGTATATATATATATATATATATATATATAACTCCTGTTATATAGACTCCTTCTATATAACAGGTAGTGTAACAGGTAGTAGTGAAATAAAATTTAAAAAATGACCGCTACAATAAAGAAGAAATGCATTTTTCACTGCAGGCCAAAACACAAAATGAGAAATATACACTATGCTGGTGCAGCTCAGAGAAGGGGATGATGAGTACATTCTCCAGTTTGGGTATATATGGGAGGAGGAGATTTTAACACAGCCAACGTTTCTCTGGGAAGATGGTTCCAAAGAGAGAGATTAAAATGAACTTAATCGTATAAAATGGCAACTGGGGAGCCAATGAAAATAACAAAAGCCTCTTATATTTTGTAACCATTTCCAGCTACAAAGAACTTCATGAATATCTCCTTATATGAGTCTAGGATAAACAGGTGAAATGGATGTTACTGTTCAATGTAGAAGCTAATAAATTTTTGTGCAAGGGGAATGAAGTATCCCTCCCCTGCCTCTGAACAAAAGTCCAGGCTGGGCTAGGAGAGGAGACTGATTTTCTGTGGGAACATGTGTTGATTTCCCTCTAGGTAAGAAGTAGCAGGAGTTGAGTGACTCTTTACATGGGAACTAAGATAAATTACTAATAGCAAATTATTTTCTCTCTTCATTTCACATCCAAATTGAGAAGGAGATTGCTTTGCTTCCATTTTCCTGGAGAGAATAGGTTCTTCCTAAACTGGAAGGGAAGATCAGTAAGGAATGCAAGCTATTTGCTTTCCTTCAAAAATACATAACTGGGAAGAAGAGAATACTATATAATTTTGCTAATCACATGTTCTACTAAGTAAACAAAGAATACTTTCAGGAGATTTTATTTAAAGTCATCACCTTTCATAATTATTTCATTCTGAATCATAATTTCCTAATTAGGCAATGTAATTACAGGTTGAAAATCTTATAATCATATGTATTTAGGTTAATTATGTTAACCATTAATTACTGTTGAACTACTGAAATGGTAACCTGTGCAAATGAAATGCTTGTAGAGAAGCAACTCAGCTTTTAAAAATTATAACATTAAAAATAAAAGTCTAGCATTGTACAGATTAATATCCTACATGAAACTCCTTAAATCAGAGTAAATGACAGTTAATTTTTCAATATTAAAAAATTCAATTAGCACTCTTTAATGTTGATTTCAAGATGCTGATAGAATTATGTTTCAGATGAAATTATGATTTATGGTTTATGTGTAGCCACATACAGCAATAAATGTCTTGGGAAGGAATTAACTAGCATATGTACTATAGCTAAATAATGAATGTTTTCTAATAGAAAACATAAAAAAGAAAACTATTATTCACAATTTGTCTTTTCTTTGCATATGTAAATCTGAAGTCATTTGTTTACCTAAAAATGTCTTTGCCATCAGTAAGTGAAAGATGTTGCATTTATACAGAAATATATGCATTTCATAAAAACACTTTTTGATCAGATTGTTTATGACTAATATATGTACTACTCCTTTTATCTGAGCCAAAATAGAATGGTATCCTCCTCATTTCTGAGAACTTGACTTTACTATATTCTGGGAATGTCCTTAAAAAAATGTAAACTATCAGCCAGTTGCTATGGTGTGGGGGGAGGGATTATAATCTAATTAAGACAAAATAAACTACAAATTTGGGGCATATTTCTCTTCAAAGTGTATTTTTTCATCTCACTGTGAATTGCAATGCTTATTTTCAATGACCCTTCCAAGCAGCTTAGGTGTGATTTATAGAGATTTTCTTAATTTGCTTTTTTTTTCTGGCATGATGATTTTCTTCATTTTTCAGCACTTCATATTATTTGGGTCTTTTAAATTTTTAAATTTTTTATGCTTCATTTTATTTGTGATAAAATTATTTCAAATTCTTTAGGGAAACTCAGTGTATCTGTGGGGGTTGTGTGTGTGTGTACATGTATGTATGAATTGGCTAATTTTTTATGGTTCTTCTTATAATTAGTAGAATTATGTCTTTAGCAAAATACACTGGATATTCTTTTAAGATTGTAAGAGGACTGTCTGTAACCTAGACCTCAAGAACAGGGACTGGAAAAAGGATCAGACTCTATCTCAGACGTTCTTCTTAGTAGATCTGTTTCCTTTTTCCTTCTTGCTATGACTGGCTTCCTCTGCTTCCTCAGTTCCCACGCTGGATGGAAGGGGTTCACTGCAGTTCCTCAGGCCTGTCGTTTATAGGTCAAACCACCTGAGGGAGTTAGCTTCAGTCTCTCTCTGTCTCTCTTTTTCTACATCTAGGCCCAGCTTTGGTCAGACGCCCACTTTTTTTGGATCTATCAGTTGTGCTTAGGGAAATGGATTTGTCCCACAAGATATACTTTCACTTTCAGGTTTACCTAAGATTTCACTTTCAGGTTGTATGTAAAGCGAAAGGAAAATAGTGTGTTTTAAAGGATGAATACAAAAACCAAAACAAATGACACAAAATGGTACAAAACAAAATCTGCTAAGGTTTTTGCTCTTGACCCTGCAAATTGAGAGTCTTGTTTGTTTAACATGATCAAATGTTATTTACATAATTTGATATGGGATATCAATATATCATATATATGCACACATATGCATATGCATACATATAATTGTACACATAGGAATTAATGTTTTCCTTTGTAAAAGTTACATGTAATAAGAATTTAATATTTATTAAGTTTGCTGTCTTCCAAATAGTTTTCTAAGCGTCTAGATTCTGGGGCAACAGCAGTGAACCAAAGAAACAATGTTGTTTATGAGTAAATATAAACCTATATTTAAATATGTGGAATGATGGGTATCTTTTCTCTTTACGGAAAGATTTTTACGGTGGCATATTTTAATGTGTGCCTTCTGCACATTATCTACATGTAGACACATTTGTGTTTGCTTTGATGTCCTCTATGAAACCAGATCAAGAGAAAGTGTTGATGAACATGAAACCTCCTTTTATTTTCAAAATTCCTGAGCTTTATAGAATGTACGTAAGTGCAAGGTTATTCCTCACCTTGCATTAGTACAAAGATGTATGTGTTGATAGTCATCAATTAACACAAAGGAAGCAATGTTAAAGTTGCATGTGTATTCTTTAGTGAAAAAGTGACATTGTCACACTTCTTAGCCTGCAGGGCCAGTGAGATAGCCTATATACTCAATCATCCTTCAAGGGTTGCAGCCTCTTTAAGGTCGAGTCTTTGGCCTCCTAAGGCACCAGACTCACAGAGGAGACAATCCAGACAGTCTGCTCTGGGAAGCAAAAGGCTAGAATTCTCCATAAGTGGAATCGGCACAGATTTACTAACAAAAGAGGAACAAATAAATACATAAGCTTAGAAAGTTCTGTTTCAGGGACAAATCAAGGAGTGACACTAACATCTTTGGTTTAGGTGCTGGCCTTAACTAAATAGGAAAGCTGGTCAATTTGCTCAGTTACACTTTAAAGTGTTATTCTAGAAGATAGCGTGAAAATACATTGATAAAATAATTACATGGATATACACATTTGATTTCTCATGTTAAGACAGAAATATTACTAAAATGTTAACTATACATTTGAGTTTAACCATATAACATTAAGGGTCTCCTCAGTGGTGCAAGGGGTTAAATCTCAGCATTAGTATTTAATAACTTAATTATTGAATCTCAGCATTATCTGCAATCACTGCAACAGAGTTTTCTCCTGGCTAGGGAGTTGACCTCTCCTGTCTTGCCTGCTGCTCCCCTCAGCAGTGTATCTCAGTCAATCTGTCTGTTCTGGTCCCCACTCAGTCTCTGGTGAATCCTCTCACACCCCACACCTTTGGTCTGTACCCCAGTTCTTGTATGCATAAATAAATAAATCTTTTTTAAAAATAAGCATATAACATTAAAATTTCAGCAAATTAAGTTTAATTTAACTTCTGGCACTTTTGAAGGGGTACTGGCTTGGGGCACAATAGCCCAAAATAGGTGTTTTCCCCCCTAATACTATTATTAATAGATAATGTGGTACAATTTTAATAGTATTGATTTATTGAGATACAGTCTCAAGTTCCTATTTTAAAGTGAACTCTCACCTGCCCTGTGAAAACATTGTAAACCAATGTCACCCTAACCACAAAAAATTTAAAAACAGAAAATTTTGTTGTTTGGTAAATACATTTTTTTCTTTTGAAATTTCTTCCAAAGTATTTTAAATAAAACTCAAGACACACACTATCTATCTATCTATCTATCTATCTATCTATCTATCTATCTATCTATCTATGTCAATTTGATCCAATTGGTGAGGAAATTGGTGACCAAATTAGACTTAGTATTTTCTTTTCAGTTTAATATTTAGTATGGGTTAATTGAATACATTTTCCACCCCACTGGCTTAAAACACTAGTTTGGACAGTCACTTTATTTAGGCCCCTTCATCACATTCTCTGACTGGTGAGATGCTAAGGTCCTGACAGATGGGTGGGCTTTGAACCCCATTCTTCAAAATTCCCTGCCACTAGAAAACTCCCCAAATCCCTCTCTTTGCCATCTGTTTTTTTTTTTTTTTAATTATCCCCAACTGGTCAACATGAATTTCTGGAAATTAATGGAACACTATTGGAAAAAAAAATAACATGTAACAGAATCTGCCAGGTTTACTTGGGAATTAATCTAACTTCTAAGAGTAAAACTCCTGTATCAGATAGGATTGGCTATTTTCTTTGATAGCAATAGCATTTAATTCAGATCATTGCTTACCATGTAGTAGTGAGCATGAAACTTAGCAATGGAGATTTTTTTTCCTAACAGGATGTAGTGTGATACCTTGGATATTGGGCACACTGACAAAAGTTAATAAAGTAAGAACATCCAGACAAAAAGTTTAGAAGGTAAAGGGCCTTCTGCAGAAAGGCTGAGGCTGTAACTTAATGCCACCAGCACTAATGGGTGGCAGGAATGTCTAAGTCAGTCAGACTAGTCCCAAGGAACGCAGTGAAAGGAACAGGTAGAAATTCAGAGGTTTCTCTAAGTCAAAAATGGCACTTGCTGTCAAAGTCAATTTAAATCAAGCAGGGAAATAGTCCATCTGGTATTATGGTTTATTTTGAAATTAGAAGATTGTCTTTTCTCCTGTTACTCCCCACACTAGTAAGTGGGCCCTCAAAGCTCCTTTTTAAAATCTTAATTACCATACATTAAGAACTTGAGTTTGTTTGCAATGTCTCTTGATTTTTTTTCCCCTGCAAGTGAAGCAATATTATTCTTGGAAGCTGGAGAAAAAAATGTAATGAACTTTATTGGTGATGGATTTTGAGAGGAACTTCCAATAGCAGTGACTTCATAATCTCTGACACAGTAGTAATTATGAGTTGTTTCTCCCAGTTACACATTCCATTGTTGTCTATTCATGAGTAGCTATCAACAACCTCATCCAGAAGGAGGCCATTCGAGATAGATGATTTTTTTTTGTTTGCTTGGTTTTGGGTTTTTATTATTTTTTTAAAGTTATTTCAGAGCAGCCCTTCTGCCCACCTGTGCCTATGCAAGTGTTTCTCGTTGCCAACGTTCTCCCTTTGCAGGGCAGCAGCTCTCCTGCCCACCTGCTATAGGAACAGAAGCAAATAACTTAGAGATTAGAAGAAAAAAGAGACTCTGGAGCTCTTGCTTCTAAGTTTGGGAGCAGGTCAAGAATCTGAGGTGGAGGAGATCAAGGCATAAACAAGATTGTCTGAGGAGAACAAGTCTGAATGGGAAAGGATAGTTAAAATAAACAAGCATGTGTTCTGAATCGAAGCGATTTGGTGGAAAAAGAACTAATGTGCACGATGAATCTATTTCTATGTATTATTATATAGACTGATAAAGGATTTGTCTCTCAATGATATGACATACAATCAGTCATTCAAAGAAATGGTAACTTATTAATGCTTTCTGAGACAAACACTGGAATGTCCTTCAAATGTGCATCATCACTACCCCCTTAGGTAACATCTGGTGGTGAATTCCTCTGCTCTCCTAAGGGTAATAATGGTCTCCTTTTCCTTTTCTGAGTAATTTGAGACTTATTCCCTACCAACTGTGAGACAATATGCAGGGAAGATCTTAAGTAGAAACTCAAGTTTGGATGTGGAAAAGAACTTGGGAGCATAGGCACAGACAGGCGGGGGTCCTACACCTACTCTCTAGCCCTACCCAGGGGCTAGACAAGAACACTGAGCCGGCTGGGTGCTCCTGACCCTGCATCACTCATCTGCTCTTTGGCATGGATGAGACAGTACTGAAATGCTGAATTCAGTGGTGTTTCAAGCAATCTGTGACTGTTATCAAAGAAATGCAGCTGGGATGTCAAGTCCCTTTGGATGAAGAAGTTAGACAGTGGGCAAGGTAGTTGCTAGAATCTGGGAAAACCCAAGCCCAGGTGTTCCTAGCCCATTGATCAAAGTGAATGAGGAACAATCGGTTTGGGGCAGTGCACCAAACAATCTAGTGAACACTGAGTGGTCAGAACACCAGCACAATGACACAAAAATAAAGCAATGGACCAACACTGGTTTAAGAAAGCAAGCCCAGTAACAGTGGGCTTCAGGAACCTAGGAGCGCTCACAAGCCCCAACCAATCAGCAAGAGGCACAAAGCATAGCTATCCAATGGATGAACTCCCACTCCTTGCTTCCTATACCCATGGAAGACCCTATTTCTTGCCCCCTTAGCAGCTACCTATTAAGGACCCCTCTCTACTCAGAGAGCTTTCCTGCCCTTCTCTTTATTTGTCAATAAATCTCTTGCTTTTCTGGATAACTCTGGTCTCCACATTGAATTCTTTCTTCACTGAGACAAGAATCCTGAGCCCGTTGGAGTTCTTGGACCCCCAGTTCCAATTCACCTTGTTAAGGGAAAAATGGTGGAGGGTCTGAAGAGGTCTTAATAGACATCTCACATCTCCCCTTGTCCATGGAGGAGCTAGTAGAAGAAAGCCAGAGGAAGCTGAATGAAATGTCTCCCCACTACTGCTCTGATGCCAGGGACTGTGAAACTTACTTACCATCTGCAAAAGCACCAGAAGGCCATCAATATGATCAACAGCTTTGACTAGGCCCCTGTCTTTCTTTCTTTCTTTTTTTTTTTTTTTTTTTTTGTGGGACCCTCACTGGTGGCCGGGGAACGAACCAGTGCTGCAGAGGCTGCGGGCAGCCTCTCAGCCCAGCGCTCAACCGCTGCACCACCAGGGGAGGCCCAAGGCCCCTGTCTTCCAAGATAAAAACCTGCAGACCCAAGGAATTCTTCAATGTACACAGATTTCTAACCTATGTGAAGTTTTCTCCTACTTATCCAGTGTAGAAGTGCCTTATTTTTGAACACTCTGCAGGTGGTGATGGTTTCAGATGGAAACTTAATCCAAGGCTAAGTGGACCTCCAGCCAAAGCTATGGGATACTGAGAGTCCCATTCAGGACCTTCAGCCCTACCTGCTCACTTGCTTCTTCCTGGTGAGGAGTCCACTACACTGTCTGAGCAAAAGCATAAGGAATAGGTGATTACCAGTTTCTGGCAAGAGGGCTCTCCCTTTTTTTTTCTTTCTTCATTCATGGAATAAATGAATAAAATCTTGCTTTCAATGTCTCTTTCTTTCAAAGCTACCTATATATTTTGAGGAAAATCAAACCTCAAAAATGCCTAGTCCTAACATATTTCCATAGAGGGAAATCATAAAGAAGGGTGGAAGAAGGAAGAAGAGGGATAGAAGAGTAGAGAGAGGAAGGAGGGGCAAAGACAGAGTTTGTCCATTGTTCTGGTTGCTCCATTAATATGCCTTGAAGTATATTATTGTCCTTGAATCTTTGTAAATTCTTTGTAAGATATTGCTCTATTTTACAGATAAGAAAGCAAAGATTTAGAGACATTTTCTCAAGGACACAGACAATGGGAACAAAGGGAAGAGGAAACAGTTGATTGAATACACTGTCCAAAATTTAACTTTTCCAAAAATTTTCAAAATGATATGATTATAGGAAAAATGTTAGGAAAAGCTGATGAGCCCACGGATCCCTCCAGTAGTCATGATGCACTAAGAAAAGGAACATGGAAGAAGCTTTAGGCACACAGACAGTTTCAAAGGGAGCACAAGTGACTTCAGTTCTAGCAACTTGCACAATATATCCCCAACCCTCACCACCACCCCCCACTCCCTACTAGGGGATCAGTGCACCTGTCACCCTGGGCATGTGTGTGTACAAATGCTTTTTTATATTGAATTTTAAAGTGTGTGAGAAACAGTAAAAGCAGCTAGGACCAGCTACATAATTTGCAGAATGCCATCTTCAAAAATATTACAAATTTCAAGACAGTGATACCAAAGCTTTAAACCAAGTGCAGGTTTTCTGGGCCCGGGCACCTGTCACCTTCACAGATACACCCAAGAAGCTGGTCTGGATCCAGGTGACTTTGAGATCACTATTGCTCAAGAACCAAAAATGTGAAGAAAAATGTTTTCTTCAGACAATAACACGCTTGGCCATTTGTTCTTCCATCATTTGTCAGTCAGTGTCTCATTTCTCATCTCTACTACAGGAGAAAGCAGTGGACATGAATTACCTTTGGGCCTTGACAAATACCTTTTTATCTGTCTCCTTTTAGCTGACTTAGTCTTTTTTTTTTTTTTGAATTTTATTTTTTATTTTTTTTATACATAATAAATTTTATTTTTATATTCCCCATGCAATTGCAGCCCCACCCATTCTGACCCCAATCCCCCCCCTCCCGCCCCCGCCCTCCTAAAAGTGTCTCTGGTTCATAGTTTTTTGTTGATTTTGATTTTCACTTTCTTACAGTTAGTCATTTTCCTGGTCCCTTATTTAAGTTTTCTAGATTCCTGCTATAAGTGAGACCATCCGGTATTTTTCTTTTTCTTTCTGCCTTATTTCGCTGAGCATGATCCCTTCCAGCGCCATCCATGTTGCTGCAAATTGCATGTGTTTATCTTTTTTGAATGCTGAGTAATATTCCATGGTATATATGTACCACATCTTCTTGATAAAATAGTCATCTGTTTTTGGGCATTTGGGTTGTTTCCAAAGCTTAGCTATTGTAAACAGTGCTGCTATAAACATAGGGGTGCAGGTGTTCTTTGGAATTGATGTTTCTGTGTCCTTTGGGTAAATACCTAGGAGTGGAATTGCTGGATCATATGGAAGCTCTATGTTTAGTAGGTCCAGAAATCTCCACACAGCTCTCCACAGTGGTTGGACCAGTTTGCACTCCCACCAACAGTGCAGAAGAGTTCCTTTTTCTCCACACCCTCGTCAACATTTGTTGTTGCTAGTTTTTTTAATATGTGCCATTCTCACTGGTGTAAGATGGTATCTCATGGTAGTTTTGATTTGCATTTCCCTCATGACAAGTGATGTTGAACATTTTTTCATATGCCTGTTGGCCATTTGCATTTCCTCTTCAGAGAAGTTTCTTTTTAGCTCTTCTGCCCATTTTTTGACTGGATAATTTTCTTTGTTTGGGTTGAGTCTCATCAGCTCTTTGCAGATTTTTGTGATCAGTCCTTTATAATTAGTGTTGGGTGCAAAAATGTTCTCCCAGTTGGTGGGGTTTCTCTGTTTTTGTTATTGTCTCTTTTGCTGTGCAGAAGCTCTTTAATTTGATGTAGTCCCAGCTGTTTATCTTTGCCTTCACTATCACTGCTTTGGGTGATGTGTCTGTAAAGATGTCTTTGATGTGCAAATCACGTAGTGTTTTGCCTATATTTCCTTCTATATATTTTATGGTTTCAGGTCTTATGTCAAGTTCTTTAATCCATTTTGAGTTGATTTTTGTGTATGGTGTGAGGTAGTGGTCAAGCTTCATTCTTTTGCATGTAGTGACCCAGTTTTCCCAGCACCATTTATTGAACAAACTTTCTTTGCTCCAATGCATAGTCTTTGCTCCTTTGTCAAAGATTAGTTGACCATAAATCTGTGGGTTTATTTCTGGATTTTCTATTTGATTCCATTGGTCTGTATGTCTGTTCTTGTTCCAATACCATGCAGTTTTGATGATTATGGCTTTGTAGTATAGTTTGAAGTCTGGGAGTGTGATGCCTCCATTTCCTTCTTTTTTTTTCAGGAGAGCTTTGGCTATTCGGGGTTTTTGGTGATTCCATATGAATTTCATCAATAATTGTTCTATTTCTTTGAAGAATGCCATTGAAATTTTGATTGGAATAGCATTGAATCTGTATATTGCTTTTGGTAGGATGGCCATTTTAATAATGTTTATTCTTCCAATCCATGAGCAGGGGATGTCTTTCCATTTCTTTGTGTCTTCTTCTATTTCTTTTAACAGTGTTTTATAGTTTTCTTTGTATAGGTCCTTTACCTCTTGTTAGATTTATTCCCAAATGTTTGATTTTTTTTGTTTCGATAATAAAAGGGATTTTTTTTTATTTCTTCTTCTTCAGATTTATTGTTTGTGTATAGGAAGGCTACTGACTTTTGCGTGTTGATTTTGTATCCTGCCACTTTACTGAATTGATTGATAAGTTGAATTAGTTTTTCTGTGGAGTTTTTGGGGTTCTCTATGTATATTATCATATCATCTGCAAATAGTGATAGTTTGACTTCTTCTTTTCCTATTTGGATTCCTTGGATGTCTTTCTCTTCTCTTATTGCTCTGGCTAGGACTTCCAGTATTATATTGAAAAGCAGTGGTGAGAGTGGACATCCTTGTCTTGTTCCAGATCTTAATGGAATTGCTTTCAGCTTTTCACCATTGAGGATGATACTGGCTGTTGGCTTGTCATAGATGGCCTTTATGATGTTGAGGTATGTTCCTTGTATCCCAAGAATTTCAAGGGCCTTATTCATGAATGGGTGTTGCACTTTGTCGAAAGCTTTCTCAGCATCTATTGATATTATCATATGGTTTTTATATTTCTTTTTGTTGATGTGTTGGATAACGTTGATTGATTTTCAGATGTTAAACCATCCTTGTGTCCCTGGAATGAATCCTACTTGGTCGTGGTGAATTATCTTACGGATACATTGTTGGATTCTGATAGCTAAAATTTTATTGAGGATTTTTGCATCAGTGTTCATTAGGGAGATTGGCCTGTAGTTTTCCTTTTTTGTGTTGTCCTTATTCGGTTTTGGTATTAGTGTAATGTTGGCTTCATAGAACGTGTTTGGTATTGTCCCTTCCTTCTCAATTTTTTGGAAGAGTTTGTGAAGCATAGGCACTAATTCGTCTCTGAATGTTTGGTAGAATTCATTTGTAAATCCATCAGGTCCTGGGCTTTTGTTTTTGGGAAGGTTTTTGATTACCATTTCAATTTCGCTGTTTGTAATTGGTCTGTTTAGGTGTTCTATTTCTTCTTTATCTAGCTTTGGGTGATTGTAGAGTTGTAGGAATTTGTCCATCTCCTCTAGATTGTTGAACTTGTTTCCATATTTACTGATTATTCTTTTGATTTCTGCTGTGTCCGTTGTGATTTCTCCTCTTTCATTTATGATCCTGTTTATTTGTGCTTTCTCCCTTTTTTCCTTTGTGAGCCTGGCTAGGGGTTTGTCTATTTTATTGATTTTTTTCAAAGAACCAGCTCTTGGTTTCATTGATCTTTTGGATTGTTTTTTTAGTTTCAATTTCATTTATTTCTGCTTTGGTTTTTATTATTTCTTTTCTTCTACTGGTTTTGGGGTTTTTTTGTTGTTCTTTTCCTAGAACTCTGAGCTTCGAGATTAGGTTGTTTCTTTGAGTTCTTTCTTGTTTTTTGATGTGAGCTTCTATTGCTATATATTTTCCTCTTATTACTGCTTTTGCTGCATCCCATACATTTAGGATATTAGTGTCCTCCTTGTCATTCAATTCAAAGAATTTTTTAATTTCTTCTTTGATCTCCTCATTAGTCCAGTGGTCTTCCAGTAGTTTGGTTTTTAATCTCCATGAGGTAGAATATTTCCTTGCCTTCTTTTTATGATTTATTTCTAGTTTGATGCCTTCATGGTCAGAAAAAATGGTTGGTATGATTTCAATCTTGGTGTATCTGTTGATGTTTGTCTTGTGCCCCAGTATGTGATCAATCCTGGAGAATGATCCATGTGCGCTTGAGAAAAATGTGTACTCCATTTTTTTTTGGGTTTAGTGTTCTATAGATATCTGTTAAGCCCAAATGCTCTAGGTCCTTATATAGAGCTTTAGTTTCTTTACTTATTTTTTGTCTTGTTGATCTATCCATTGTTGATAGTGGTGTGTTGAAGTCTCCCACTACGTATGTGTTTTCTCTGATGTCTGTTTTCAGAGAGGACAACAGTTGTCTGATATATTTTGGTGCTCCTTCGTTTGGTGAGTATATGTTAATGAGTGTTATTTCTTCTTGAAGTATTGTCCCCTTGATCATAATGTAGTGACCACTGGGGTCTCTTTTTATTTTTTTGAGTTTGAAGTCTGTTTTATCTGATATAAGTATAGCTGTTCCTGCTTTCTTTTTTGGTCCATTTGTTTGTAGGATTGTTTTCCATCCTTCAACTTTGAGCCTATTTTTATCTTTTGTAGCTAAATGTGTTTCCTGGAGACAGCAAAAGGTTGGGTTTTGTTTCTTAATCCAGGCTGCAACTCTGTGTCTTTTTATTGAAGAGTTTAGTCCATTTACATTTAGAGTTAATATTGATATGTCAGCATCTGTATTTGCCATTGTGATTTTCTTTCCTTTGATTTTATTTATTTATTCTTTTAATAACTTTTTTTTTTTTTTGGCCTTCTTTCATTGTTATTCGTCCCTTTAAGGTTCTGGCTTTAGGACTCCTTGTAGTATTTTTTGGAGTGGGGGTTTAGTTGTAATGAAATTCCGGAGTTTCTGCTTGTCTGGGAAGGTCCATATTCTTTCTTCAAAGAGGAAGGAGAGCTTTGCAGGATAGAGTATTCTTGGTTGGCATCTGTTTTCTTGGAGTCTGTTGACTATGTCCCTCCACTCTCTCCTTGCCCGTAGTGTTTCTTCAGAGAAGTCTGATGTCAGCCTGATTGGCTTTCCTTTGAATGTTATCTGTTTCTTCCCTCTTGCCAGCTTCATTATTTTTTCCTTGTCCTGGATTCTTGGGAGCTTTACTATTATGTGTCTTGCTGTATTTTTCCTTTCGTCATGTAAGTTTGGTGTTCTTCTTGCTTTTTGTATATCAATTTTCAGCTCCTTCTTCACATTTGGGAAGTTCTCTTCAATTATCTCTTTGAATATTTTCTCTGTTCCTACATCTCTCTCCTCTCCTTCTGGTATTCCTATAACTCTTATATTTCCTTTCCTCATGGAGTCAGATAGTTCCCGAAGTCTTTCTTCGTTCTTTTTCCTTCATACTTCTCTTTCCTTTTCTGTTTTGGTTCTTTTTATTTCTGTGTCTTCAAGCGTACTTATTCGTTCTTCCATTTCATCTATTCTGCTTTCATTGCTTTTCCCAGAATTCTTTAGTTCTGCCATTAATTCTTTGATCTCCTGCATTTCTTTTACTTCCCTATTTAGGGACTCAATTTCATTCTTCTGACCATTGTTTTCCCTCTCTAGGGACTCGATTGCATTCTTCTGATCGTTGATTATTTTTCCCTTATCATTGTTTTCCTTTATGACTTCTGTCAGTTTATTAATCACGGCAATTTTAAATTCTCTTTCTGGAAGGCTCAGAAGTTCTTCCAAGTTATTGTCGTTGCAATCTGGGGGCTGGTTTTCTTTTTGTGGTGTGCTTTTTTCCTGGGGAGTTGCTAGGTTGCGTGTGGTTCTTCTACTCCCTACTGTCTGTTTTCTAATTTGCCGTATGCGTTGGGACAGAGTGTTGTTGGGACTGGCCGACATCTTGGGCGAGCTTCTCTGTTCCCCTCTGGTTCCTCCTGGAGCCATATGTCAGTTTCAAGCAGTCATTACTGGAGAAAGGTCCCTGTTCTAAAATGCCGATGTGCGGACACACTCCCCTGTGCGCCTGGTCTGCTCCGGCGGTGGGTTCCTGCTCCCCCTCTGGGCTTGGACTGCAGGCCAGAGGGGGTCTGGCGTGGGCGGACTTTCCCCCGCTCACCTCTGGCTCCTGAGGAAGCCTTCTTTACTGAAGAAATGTAGTCTTTACTGAAGAAATGTCCCTGTTCTAAAATGGTGATGTGGGACACACTCCCTGTGCATCCGGTCTCAGGCACACTCTTCTGCGTGCCTGGTCTGCCCCGGCTGTGGGTGCTCGCTCCCCCTGTGGGCTCAGACTACTGGTCGGAAGAGGCCCGGCGTGGGCTAACTCCCCAGCCACTGGCTCCTCCAGGAGCCTCTGCTGGCTTCAAGTCGCTAGGTGGCGCCAGAGATCTCTCCTAGAGCCCTTGGGGAGCTGATTTTTCACCCCGTGGGACTGGGAACAGAGCAGGAATTGTAGGGTAAACCTCAACGGCTTTGGGGTGCTGTGTCTGCCTTGTGCCCCACCGTCGTGGGGAACCCATGCCCCTAATTTCGTGCCCCGGGTCTCAGTTCCAAAGCTCTCAGTTCCAGGACGCGGGCTGTAGCCCAGTTCAGTGGCGCGGGAATGGCGCCTTTTGAATCCAGCTCCCGTGCCTGGGCGCCTGGTTCTTGCTCACTCAGTGAGGGCCTCCGCGCGTCTCCCCGCAAGCCTAGGTCGCAGGCGCGGGGACCTGTGCTTGCTTTTCAACCACACTGCTTTTCTGCGCGATCCCGATTCAGGTCTGAGTCGCTTTTCCGCGCAATCCTGATCCCGATCCGTGTCTGCTTTTCCAGCGCGCTGCTTTTCTGCGCAATCCCGATCCCGATCCGCGTCTGGTTTTCCAGCGCGCCGCTTTTCTGAGCAAGCTTGGTGGCCTGGGGCTGTGTGCTGGTGCTGGCCTCCTCCTGGGGGGCGGGGGCTCTCTTTATTGGCGCCTGGAGCTCACTGCCAGGGCGGATCCTGCAGGATTCTCCACAGCTCCCGTTCACGGGGTGTGGTGGCTGAAATAGTTCCTTTCCACTCACAGTTCCGCTTGCTGTGTCGTTTGTTCTTGTTGGTCCTTTTAGTTTGTTGTTTTCCTCCTCTCTGCAGGTCGGAGAGTGCCGCCTCTGTGGGCGGGGGGAAGGGAGCAGGTTTTTGTGCTTTCCTCCCTTCTGGTCCTCTTTTATGGCCACTTTCTTCTTCCGGTAGTTTGCTGGAGTCATCAGTTTATCTTCCGTGTCCCAGTTCTCACTGGGACCTGCCGCTTTTCCTCCCTATTAACTTTTTTTAATGGGAGATCTTACTCACAGGGTCTCCTCGCTGCCATGTTGCTCCGCCCATCAGCGGACTTAGTCTTGATAACTTGTCTCAAATTCCATATTCTCTATAAGTTTTCCTGGTAAAACCAGACCATTGATCATACCTCCTACTCCATTACATACTATTTGCTATTTTATGGATGTTAGTCTTTCATGGTGTCCCATTGAGCAATTTATTTCCTTAACATATATTTTTTGCAAGATTTATTTATTTATGCATACAGGAGCCAGGGTGCAGGCCAGAGTTGCGGAGGGTGAGGATTCACCAGAGAGAGAATGGGGAACAGAATAGGCGGATCTACTGAAATACACTGCTGAGGGGAGCAATAGGCAAGACAGGAGAGGTCTGCTGTGCCATGTGGGTAGCTCTCTGGCTGGCTGGGATAGAACTCATGCCGCAGAGGCTGAGGACAGACTTACAGTGCTGCAACTTAACCCCTTGTGCCATCAGGGAGGCCCCTCCTTAACATATTTTATGTGTGAGGTTTGGATATCCCTTGATGGCTGTTAATTTTCTTGAGGCCAGGATTCCATCAAATACTTACTGCCAGGGGAATGAGACTAAAGGGGGGAAAGTGTAACTGAGGACAAGGCTTCCTTCTTTACCTCTTCAAAAGGCTTTTGGGGAGGTGGGGCCTACCCATGACTGTTTCCTGACATCTGTAGCATGAAAGTGGTTTCTGAGTGTCTCACACAGGAGTGGAGCTGGGATCCCTGGAGCTGTCCCCCTTGGTTCCCCTCAACTGTGAAAACACAAGAGGCCTAGGGACATAGGGAGAGCTGATTGTTTTCTGACAGATTTATAGTTCCATTTAATCAAATGTTGCTGTTAAGACCAGATGGAAAGCTGTGGATCAGACTAACGAAGAGAAATATGGACTCCACTCTCCTCTCCTCTCCAGAGGAAAGAGAGGGAGTCCCAGGGAGGGGGGACCTTGGGTCAACTACAACTGCTGTCTCCTCATCTATAGAATGGGAAGGGAGTTGTGATGCTATCGTGTGGCATGCTATGAGTATATGTTTAGTATTTTAGGATATATAACATATTAAACCAATAAGTATATGCTTAATACATCAGATGACAACACTGGGCTGCGCGTTTCTCTGTATACTTTTCCAGACACCACACACTGTGGGCATTAGAATAACTGCTCAGCTGTGGAGATACTAGTAATTATACACAGTTGAAATCTCTCTGTGCCACTCTTCTCCCTGCTGCAGTCCCTGCGAGGCAAACATATATTTCATTCTCCACATGCATTTTCACAAGTTTTTAAAAAGCATCAGGATAATGTTTGCATGCATTATACAGCTAGAAAAATGAAACCTCCATTACAAGATCTGAAATTATGAGGCACTCTTAACCTAACATAAATCAGGCCCCTTTGATATCACCACTTCCTGGTCTCCTGTTTCCGGCAACAGGCAAAGTGTGCAGATATTAAGTGTTGCTTCCTAGTAACTGAGGGGGTGAATCCTCAAACAGAAAGATTTAGAATACGGCTGCATCTGATGTCCAAAGATATTAAGATACGTTTCCTCTCTTTATGGATACAAGTGAGTGTTTTTAGCAATTTTAACTGCCAATGGCCATAATAGCTTCATGGCGTCTTATTGATCCGAGGGTTTAATGTCCTTATCTAATGGAGTGCAGGCTGAACAAGACATCTATAACCCCTGCATTTCTTCCTGACCGATAGTAATGTGCATTTGGCTGCCTGTAATAGGGCTATTTTTCCTTCGTGGACTCCTGGAGAGTCCCGAGCTGGAAGTGGAGTCTCCCATGGTTTAGAAATGCCATCAACAATCTGGGGTGGAATCATCTTTATAGATGCAGCTTTGCACATTTGATTGTTTATAATCTGCTTTGTTAAAATTTTAATGATAATGCTGGATCTCATTCCTGTTTAGGTGGTACCTTTTTCTTTGCTTTAAAAGGTAAAAAGCTGTTTAATTCTTTAAAACATCATATTTAAAAAATTGAAATAAAGGTGCACTAAAATTTCAGCTGTGCATCAAGAATCAACATGTGCATAATGGCATTAAGTTCACTGGTAAACATCCAATTCTATCCTCCACCACACCACTGTTCCTTTTGCTCTGACTTACCTACTTCTCTTCCCTTTCCCCTTCTGTAACCACTAATTGTACTTATAATTCAAACTTTTATTGTTTGAAACATCTTTTACTAGTAGCTTTACTGCCATAAAAGTTCATACTATAAAAAGTTTTAGAAGTTTATGATTTCTTAATAGAACATAAAATCCAGAAGTTAAAGAGTTTGGATAAAAATAATGATATGAAACCTCTAGTATGTCCTTTTCACTATGATCTTTGTGTGAATTTTGTCAATATTTGTTTTTTCCCTACCAAAAACATTTTTGATATCCTAAGGAAGTGAGTGTATCTATCTCTCTCTGTGTGTATGTATATATGTGAGTGATAGAAAGAGAAGAGAGAGAGAGACAGAGACAGAGAGACAGAAAGAGGTTCAGTAGCCAATGTGAAGATCATCTTCATTTTGAAATAGTTTTATATTAAAAGTGGAAAAATAATGGGCCTCCCTGGTGGGTTAAGTATCAGTGCTATAACTCTATCATTGCTGTGGCCTGAGTTCTATCCCAGCCAGGGTGCTGACCCACATGATACAGCAGACCTCTCCTGTCTCGCCCACTGTTCCCCTCAACAGTGTATTTCAGTAGACCTGCCTGTTCTGCTCCCCACTCTGTCTCTGGTGAATCCTCTCACCCCTACACCTTTGGCCTACACTCCAGGTCTTCTATGCATAAATAAATAAATCTTTTTTAAAAAGTGGAAAAATAGTCAAAAATACTCCTTTAGCTATCTAATTTCTTATTAAAATTAAACTTACAAATTACTTTCATTTTTTTAAAAGACAGATGTGAATTTAATGTGTACAAAATTCTTTTTTTTTTAATATCTTGAAAAAAATCCCTTTAATTTTTTAGTAAGGTTTGTGATGTCATCCCTTAGCTGTTACATATCATGGCCAGTTAGCCAGAAAAACAAATGAGTTCAACTTACCATCTTTGACCAAAAATTTTTGAATTTATTAATTCAACTTTTGCATCTCTGAATGCTTTTTAATTTTCTCTTTGAAATGTACAAAATTCTTTAAACTAATTCTACCCTCAAAATTTTGTCTAGCCATAAACAAAACAAAAACTTGCACAAAGTTTTGTGTTTGCATGCATGTGTGCATATTTGTGCTTCAGAATGTGCACATACTATTGTGTTTGCGTGTGCCTTTATGTTTTTGTATGCATGATATATTTATTTTCATATGAGTTTATGTTTATGTGCTTTTGTGTTCGTTCACATGTATATGTGTGTGATAAACAGAAGTAGCTTGTACAGACTGCATATTAAATGAATTTTCATGTCAACATAAATTCACTGAACACATACTTATAGCTCTACCATTTTGTTAAATGCATGGACTACAAAAATGAGTAGAACCCTGTTCTTGACCTTGAAAATATAAGAATGAAACAGAAGAGATAACTTTGAATACCCCAAACGGTAAAACAATGGAATGCAAACTTTACTAACTTGCTGAACAGAGTGCTTAGTTAGCAGATAGGATGGAATTAGACATTTAGAGCATGGATAGATAATAGAGGAAGTTGACAGACAATGATGTGTGAGATAGCCTTGAAGCTGAAATAGAATTTTGCCCTTTGGAAAAAGGAGGAGGAAGCTACTTTAGATAAAGAGAGCAAGGATTGCAAAAAATGGAGTTGTGACAGTACATATTGTGTTGGAGAAATGGTTATTCAGATGATAGGTATATAAGATATAAGAACATTAAGATGGTCTGAGTGCCTACCGCCAGGTAGAGGGACATAGTGGTGAGAGACGAGAATTTAAGTATCAAGTTGTCTAGCTGTGACTCTCATCTCTTCCATTTTATTAACTGTGACAACCTCTAGAGTCTTCATTCCTTTTTCTAATAGTAACGGCAGTGAGGAATTTTTTGAAATAATACACTTAGTACAGACACTAGTATATAGTAAATATATAATACAGGATTAATTACTATTATATTGTGATGGTCAGGAAATAATTGTAATCACTAAAAGTTATTGAGTTTACATGATAGATGCTGTGCTCATCTTTTTATTTAATTTCCCTACTAACCTTATGATATGGCTATTATTATTACCCTCTTCCAGATGAAGAAACATCTTGGAGAGGTCGGGAGAAGAGCAGACCACATCCAAGTTGCCTTGAGTCCAGAAACTGGCCATTTTGTCACCTATGGAAGAGAATATTGGTAGGCAATAAACTACAATGGGAGTCTGGGACTCAAATGATGAAATGCTGCAATGATAAAGCAGAGAGTTTGGATTTTCTTACCTTGAAAGTGGAAAAACATGAAATATTTTTTTCTTGGGAAATGTGATATCTTTCATTCATAAATTTGTTTATTTTACAGCTCAGTTAGTGAAATATGCATGCCATTGTTTTATTGCTTTTTGAATACAAAGTTCTCTTGTTTACTATCATTTGACATTCTTGGGTCTTGAGTTCTATTTTATTAATCTTTGCAAACCAAGCTGTTATATGCTAGACATTGTGCTAAATATTGAGGAGAAAATGGTGAGTGGAAGCAGATGTGGATTCTGCTCTTGTGGAACTGAAAGTGTAGTGGGGAGAGGGGGGTTATCTAATAAATATGCACATAAATAGCCACTGTAACAAATCCTACAAAGCCGAAGTCCATAGTCAGGGGAAAACAGATAATAGGAAAATTGAACCAAGACAAGGAGGTCAGAGATGTTTTCCTTGAGGAAATGAGTTTTGAATAGAGACCTGAAAGATGAGTAGGAATTAACTGAGCTAAGTAAGGAAAAGACTATGAACAGCACATGCAAAGGCCCAGGAGGAGAGGAAACCCCATGAGTACAAAGGGCAAAGATGGGACGGGAGTATCTGGAGGAAGCAGATATAAAGCAGTTCTGGCCACTGAAAATATAATGAGAACCAGATATGCAACATAGATTTTCTTGCAACCACATTTTTAAAAAAGCAAAATGAAGCAGATGAATTTCATTTTATTAACGTATTCTATTTAACCCAACATATCCAAAATATTATCATTATAATATATACTAAGCATAAGATTATAAATTTGATGTTTTACATAAGCTTGAAATTTATAACTTGTACTTATGAGTTAAGTGCAATGTGAATTTATAGCACCTCTAGTTCATATTGTGTGTTCTCACTTGGCTTAAAGACTTGTAATATATACGTACGGTAGGTCTCTGAAAATATTTTTTTAAGTAAAGTAGGTATAAATGAAAAAAGAATTGAATGAAAGATAAAATGTGAAAAAAAATCCAATGCCTTGCCAATTTCAGTTTCCTATTTGTAAAATAGGACACCTGCTTCCTCCCCACCTACTATGCCCCCTCCCACTTTGTTGTGAGGCTTAAGTGTATTAACATGTAAAAAGCACAGTGCAGTTTCTGGTACATAGTAACTATTGAGATGATCAGATTTATATTTCTCTCTCTCTCTCTCTCTTTCACACACACACACACACACACACACACACACACACACACACGATGCATCTTCTGTGTAAGAAATTTAGTTTTGCTTAATTCAGATTTTCTAAGTCACCTAATGATCCCTATAATTTTCCCCACCCATCTCCTTATTCCCTTTTTGCTCTAGTAAGTAATTAAGGGTGAAGTGTTGTATCAGGAATGTATACATATTTATGAAGTACTTCCTTTATGCCTAGTCCTGTGCAAGGGAATCTGGAAGATACGTAAATCAAACAAATGGCTCTCTGCTTTCAGAAACTACAAACTTGTTGATGGACAAGACTATCACTAATAAAATAATGAGTAATAAAAGTCAATATATTATTAAACCCTGAGTGTTTAAATGATGATTGTAGGTAATCATCAAAAATGCATGTGAAATTACTCATAATGTCACTTTTACTTTAGAGGAGTTCAGAATTAGTGTGTGCTCAATAGATTAGTCAAGAGTATCTCATCAGTTGCTTTTATTGGAAGGGACAGGAAATGAATGGAAACTAAAATGCCCATGTAATTAATAAACAGAGATAGCTCAGGTCACTGATTCTGCAAATTATTTCTTAATGCATAGACCCATCAATTCCTCTGATTTTGTTTCCTTGAGTTACCTCTGGAATGTGATCTCCATTGGAGTGGAAAAGAATCATTTTTGACTAAATTACAGAAAGAGATGTCCCTGCTTAGTTCTGGGGAGTTGCATTTATGTGCACATGCACACACATATATGCACACATGCACGTGGAAGCAGTAAGAGTCTATGATTTGTGTACAAATCAAATGCTTCATTATCTATTGAAATGGATAAAGGTGTCATTCAGCAAAAAGCCTTTTCCTTCAAGTCACTAGTCTGATGAACTAACTCCTGATGTTTCACGAGGCAGGAAGAAGCCTGAGGAAAGTGACCCTGGAGTATGAACTCAGAATGTGTTGACTGCGCACAGTGGTGATCAGGCAGTGGTCTGGCTGAAGCAGCCTCCTGGTGGTTCCCAACCAGCTGGGCCTGCACAACAGCCTCCATGTAGGGGTAGATGACCGCAGAGCAGGTTTTCCTATGATTTGATCAGACTGGCCAGGTAAAGGAGGAGTCCTGGAGCCCTCAGTGGGTTTCTCAGGCTTTTATTGAGCTTTACATGCATTACAGCAACCAGGTACACAGCACGCAGGGGTGCCGGGGGGCCAGGAGGCTGGGAGGCCTCTAGGCCCCAGGCAAGCCTTGACTCTGGGCTTCTCTGGCCTCCTTTCTCTCCTTCTCTCTCCTGCTTCTCTCTCCTGCTTCTGCTTCTCTTGGTGACTACCTCAATACTCCTCCCCTGGCCCACAGAAGTAAACAAGGCAGTTTACAACAATGTAACAACTGCAGAACCCCATCAGGTAGGGCGATCCCAATGGTGGGAGGGCAGAAAAGCCTGAAAACCATTTACCAAACCATTTGCCCTACACTCCTGTCACTTGCTTGGTCTTCCCCTAACTCCTGTTATTTGTGTACTACTTTTATAATTTTGACATGTCTGTGTGCCACTTGTACATTATTTAATGTACCTGTTTATTTATGTCATGATCTACCTCATATACTTACTAACAGCAACAGTAGCATTGCAAGGCCTTATGTGTTGCTTCTACAAATGTAATGCCAGTATTCCGTGGTCTGCATAGAAGATCCTCTTTTCAAAAAGATTCTTCCCCAAAATATTTGAGTAAAAATAAGCAACATATATAAAAAAAAAAAAACCACTTAAAATCAGCTCATGTTTCACTGGAGGCATACATGTCACCTGTTGGGGCGTGTGGAGGGACAGAACAAGGTATGCTCCCGGAAGGTGCACGGAGCCTCAGCAATCTGGTCAGTTCTCATGGTTTCATCTTCTCAGTCATGCTCCACTTGCCTTTCTTAAGCCTGCTTAAATAATTCCTGTTTCTCCAAATTCATCCCACTTTACAGTTCTGACTTACAGTAATTCCTAGGTGCCAGGAAACTTTCCAGCCCTGTGTTTACCTAGAAAATATCTTCACACCTGTCAGACTAGAACATCTACTCCCTGAAGCTATATTAATCCTTTAAGGTAAATTTACTTCTTTTGTTTTTAAAGATTTATTTTATTTATGCATACAAGAACTAGGGTGCAGGCCAGCGGTGCAGGGGATGAGAGGATTCACCAGAGACAGAATGGGGAACTGAACAGGCAGGTCTACTGAAATACACTGCTGAGGGGAGCAGCGGGCGAGACAGGAGAGGTCTGCTATGCCATGTGGATAGCTCCCTGGCCTGGGATTGAACTCATGCTGCAGTGGCTGTGGATAGCTTCATAGATTGTGTCTTAACCCCCTTGTGCCACCAGGGAGGCCCTAAATTTACTTTGTTTTCTGTATCTTCCCCTTTAACACTTAAGGACTTTCCTTGTTCTGGGATCTTCTACTAGATTGCAGATGCTTTCTGAAACTTGATTTTTATAGAATAACAAAAACTAAAGATAGAGGAGGTGATTGACTGTATTAGGGGTAATTTTGTGGTAATCCACTCCCAAGTGAGTGTTTCTGAAAACTTGTTTGAGCTGGAAATTCTGCAAATGGAGATACAATTTCTTGTTTTGAGAATTTGTACCTGCTGTTAAAGTTCAGCTGCCCCTAGGGCCAGAATCAATCAATTAAAATGATTGTAGGTCCACGTGAGAGTTCTTCACACCCTCCCGTAAGAGAGTAAGTTTTGATAGAAGGAGATTGGGAAAGAAGTAGAATATGAATACTCAGAGGAAGATGCACCTAAAAGGCATAAAAAATTGTGGAAAGAGTTTGCCCATTCTGAGGGTTTACCTGTTGGTCACCACACTGGCAATTTCATTCTGGGTAGATTAGAGCAAAACAGAGAGGCTTAGGTCTTGGGGAAAGTGTTACTCCCATTTCCACCTTGACCACACAACTTAATCCTACCTATCCCCAGGGTACAAGTGGCAGTAGGGATGGAAGAAATTTCGTGGGAAGAACACACTGTCTGGGCTAAGAAGCAGAAAGGCAATATGTATCCTGGGGGGACTCAATTTCTGATATTAAAAAAAATAACAAAAATAATATTCACTGAAATTGACCTGAAAGCCAAAGGTTTTACTGCCACAGGATGGCAAAGATGCTCATTGTGTTTGAGACATGCATGGATACAAGTGTGTATATGTGAGGAAAGGAAGGCTTCCTTCTCTATTTGATGAAATAGCCTTGTGGAGCTCTGGGCATATCTCTCTTTTGTTTCTTTGCTTGACTCCGAGAACATTAATTTTCACAAATAAAATTGTGAATTTCCTTTCTTTCCTAAGAAAGGAAAATATTATGTTGGAAAATCTAAAGATAATTTCATGGTACCATAGTTGAAGGTTGCACAAGTCTATGGGATTAAAATAGCATAGCAATAAATAGTCTGTGTACTTCTTCAATATGATTTTCTTAGACTTCAGGAAGAAAGAAGTAATTCTATCTTTAATTGAGAGCTAAAGGTAAAATGCTTACAATTTTCTCTTAGGTCTGTTTGTTGTGTGTGTGTGTGTGTGTATGTGTTTGTTTTAATAGTCATTTATTTTAATGAAATAGTTTTGTGGAGCTCTGGATATAGCTCTCTTTTGTTTCTTTGCTTGACTCTGGGACCATTAATTTTCTCAAATAATATAAGATCCTGGTATGTCATAGCACACACTTAAGACATGTAATATCTGAATTATTTTCTTGATGAAAAAGAGATTAAGTCAAGAAAGAGCTAAGGAAAAACTTAGCCCAAATTTAAGAGAGTTCTAATTTGTTTCTTTAATTAAATATACTCCATTTCTACCAAATATAAAGGGATTCCTCTTGTGGTGCTAAGGAGGTTGTGAGGTAATCTGATGATGAGGTCTATGAGGGAGGATTTGCTCCTAGTGAGAAGCCTATTCCTTATGAGCTAGGAATAGACAGCCCTGGTCTTATATGAATTGTTTCTTCCCTTTTTGTCTTTCAACAATTTTCTACAATGTGAAAAGTTTTGTAGACTGTGTCACCTTCTATATACTTCTATGTTCAGTGACCTGAAATAGATATGCTCTAGATTATAGAAACAAATGTCTAAATCATTGAAAGGCCCTGGAAGTAGAAGTTTGGTTCCCAACTCTGCAAGGGGGCCAGCTGTCATAATTCTGGCTCAGCTGGTCTTTAACTTGGGGGGTCCTATTCATTATCGTTGGAATGCCGCATATTAAGTGATTCTCTGAGGATACCAACTAATAAAAATACCATCCAGACATGTTCCATTCTTTCTTCTTCTTCCTTCCTTGCCAATTAAGATCTCTAATTATTAACAGCAACTAAATTCAAGCTTGTTTTTCCCCTTCCACAGCTGGTAGCATCAAAATTTACTGTTTGCAATCAAAACTAATGTAATGGAAGAATAGCTTATTTTTTTATTTTTTTAAGAGATACTATGTTTTTAATATGCTAGGATGAACACACAGTAGAGACACTCTAAGGTTCCCATTTATGATATTGTAGCTTGTATGATAAGTTTTATATAGAAGTCTGAAAGTTATTTTGAAAATTCAATACCCATCTCACACTAAGTTTCACAACAACATACCGCACATTAAAGTATTTAGGGGCCTCCCTGGTGGCGCAGCGGTTGAGCGCTGGGTTGCGAAGCTGCCTGCAGACTCTGCAGCGCCGGTTCGATCCCCGGCTGCTCCCCGGCCACCAGAGGAGGGTCCCACATGACGCGCAGACCTCTCCTGCGGCCCGCTGCTCCCCTCAGCAGTGTACTTCGGTCCTTCTGCCTGTTCTGCTCCCCGCTCTGGCTCTGGTGAATTCTCTCACCCTCCCGCGCTTCTGACTGTACCCAGTGCTTGTATAAATAAAAATAAAAATAAATCTTTAAAAAAAAATATTTAGGTGTCATCCTAGAGCAAACAGTTTCCTAGGACAATATTTTATAGTATTCAGCTTCTTTGTATTGGCAAATCCTCTGTCTCATTAGTATTATTTCACACCAAGAGCCTGTATCCTGCTACAAAACACAGTAAGTAGCAGAGTGTGCAAAAACAATTTGTATTGTGGAATTTATATCCTAAAATTCCTTCCCTTTGAGACTGTGGAATTTGAGCCTCTCTGGTTCTGAGAAGCTTGATACTGTGATAGATTATTTGTGCATGTGTGTTTGGGGGTCGGGGTGAAGAAGGCAATGAGACAGCTTGGCATGAAAGGAGTCTTCTGACACATGGAATGATGGAAGGGAGGCACTGCGTTCCAGGGTATTCTGAGATACCACATTCAAATCCTAGCGATGACCATTATTTTTCAGAGGAGAAATGATTTTTGTAATTTCTAAGAGAGAATGCTGCAAAAGCCCAGTGAAATTTTAGCAGATGGAACAAGAAGAGGGTGTGTAGGCAGGAGACCCTCATCATTTCAAGTATATGCTTACATGCTCTGTGGCTTGAGCATAATACTTGTTTTTATTAAATTCTAAGTGTGTTTCCAAACAGATGTGTACAGCCAAGAAGACATTTTAGAAGCTGAAGCATAAAAATATAAAAGGATTCAGTGGTTCTTCCTAGTCCAGATATGTGGAGTTGTAGCTTAAGTAGAATATGCATCTAGATGAGCAAAGAGACATTCACAGAACTGCACAGCGAAGTACAAAAACTTCTAGGTTATCTTCATTTCAGCAGGCCTGTAAGCAATGCCAACTTTTCTTTCTTTTCTGCAACATTATAGTTTATATTTCAATTGTCTGGGAAAGTCCCTGTTCAGCTAGAAGAGTTATGACCCACAGCTCTTCTAGCAAACACAGGGTGTGGCCTTTCTGGACTGAGAGACCCCAACTCTGGAAGAATCCAATTGGGCATCCTCACATCTGTGTCCACACAGTCAAGCTCACATAGGAAAAAAACACAACACAAAAGTTGGGGTGGGGGGTGTTCTGGGCCATTTTAAATCTGTGGTCACCCATTTTAATGGGGCTTTTAGCACTTTATAGAAATTCTAATGAGACTTTTTGTTAGCTTGCTTCCCCACTCTCTGGAATGCCAATTTAATACATTTTCCACTGAACTCACATCTGCAATTTGCTTTCTTCTTGTTCTCAGCATATGTCTTACTCCGCAGAAAATGAAAATAGAAGCAATAAAAGCAAACCACCTCAATTTCCTTCCATCCTACCTACAAATCTGCCTCATTTTGTCCTGTTTCCCTTCTTCTTCCCTCCTGTCACAAAGTAGAAAATGTCCCTTCTCCAAGTAATTATCTTCTGGATTGATTTATTCACTACAGTCCTGAGAAAACAAAGTTGGGTCCTACCTAGTAAGGCTCTCCCCTGAATCATAGCAGAGGCCTGCCCTGGTCCCCCATCTCTCCTCTCCTCACCTCTCCACTCCACTCAAACTGCCACCAGAATGAAGTTTTAAGTGATAGTCATGTCATTGCACTGAATTGTACCTTCTGTTATGGGCAGAATTGTGTCCTCCCCTAATCCCCTCTTCTTCCCCTCAACTTCCCCCCCCCCATAAAATTCATATGTTGAAGTTCTTAACTCTAGTACTTCAGAATGTGACTTTCAGAGACAGGTACATAAGTTAAAATGAAGTTATTGGGTTGATTTCTAGTCCCACATGACTGGTGTCCTTGTCCAACAGAAGAGGAGAATAGAACCCAGGCAACAGGAGCCCTGTAAAGATATAGGGAGAAGATTGGTGTCTATAAGCCAAGGATAGAGATACCAGAAAAAAAAAAAAAACAACTCTGCCAACAACTTGATCTTGGACTTCTAACCTCCAGAATTGTGAGAAAACAAATTTCTTCTTTAAGTCACCTGGTCTTGGTTTTTTGCTGATGGCTATGGTCTGCATCTGGTCACGTTGCATCTCCTGCCTCATCCTTGGCCACTTGTCTGTCTCTACTCCAGCCACACTGACTTTTGTCTAGTTCATCAAGCCTGCTATTGTTGTTCTTGTGCTGAAGTCTTTGGACTTACTCAGCTTTCATGCTACACGTTTACCTGGGCAGCACCCTCATCTTCCAAGTCTCAGCTTCACTATCACTCCTTATAGAATCCACCCCTTTTCCCTAAAACTAAGTTAGGTCCTCCTTGGTAATCTGCCATAGAATTTTGTATTTCTACTCCATAGCTCACATCATTGTTTAGTCATTTGGGCAATATTATGTCTTCACTGCAAGACTGTTCCCTTCATGGACTTGGGAACCATTTCCACCTTGCTCATCTGCAGCATTTGTCACTGTTTTTGTCATGTATTTGATGCTCTATATATGTATATGTCTGGAGACTCATCAGAATGAACAGGCTAACAATAGACTGGATCATGATCACTCTAACAGAAAACTACAGAATGATTTTGAACTTGCCGCTAGTAAGATTTCTAATAATTGACAAAAAACAAATAGGTTGCTTTTTATGCTGAGGCTAAAGTAACATAGTAATTATAGATAGAAAAAAATATTATTAATGTATTTTTTAAAGAAAAAGTTTATATTTTTATATAGTTAGTCAAATTGATCAAATTTCAGAATTTGTAGAAATAATAGTAGGTCTGATTTATTTTGGGATATAGATGAAACAATGCTAGGTAAAACTGATTTTATTTTTTCACCAGGAAAAACCTTATCTTTATAGAAATAGCTAAAATGTCTACAAACTGTGGGCATTATTACAGAACATATAGCCATGCTTATGTTGATATTGGAAATTGGGTTTGCTTGGGTATAAATCCCCTTTCTTTCACCGGAAGTTTAGGGCCCTTTCTTGTGAAGCACTTTGGGAGCGTGAATCATGTGTCTCTCACTATATCTAAGCGTAGAGAGAACACTGTTATGGATCACTTTTTATAAGGTGGTGCACAATTACTAGGAGAGGGCTTTAGTATAAGTATCTGGGTTTTGTGGACACAGGGTGGGGTGTGTCAGCAACACAGTGCCAAAAAAACCCTTTAATGTTGTGTAGGTACTATGGTGCCATCTATTTGTGACTGATATTTTGGATGGGGATGACTATTCCCGAGCGGACTAGGGACAAAAAGAGTAATGTAGCTGGCTATCATTCACACATTTATTTACATGTCATGGCTTTTGTTCGGATTGTGACTGAAGCCTATTTGTAGAGTCAGGCATAATGAAGTAAATCTCATTGAGATTCACTTCAGGACATATCCAAACAAACAAGATCTTCATTCTGAGCCCATCCAAATGTTCGTAATTTGGTAAATTACTCATTCTATTCGAATGCATTAGTCATCATTTATGAATGTCAGTAAAATTGAATGGACTTCCCTCAAAGCACTATAGAACATTTCCATCATGCTACAACTGCCTGGGTTTCCCTCTGCATCCCCCCCCCCCCACCTCCAGTGACATTTTTTTGGTTATATTTAAAATGTCTGATCCATAAGCCAACTAGAAAATTCCTATAAAACAAGGAATCATTTCCAAATAGCTAATGGGTCTTTATAAAATAAAATAATTTATTTTTAGATTTAAGCATATTGAGGGCATATCATATATGTTAAAATGTATAAACACTCATAATCTTCAGCTCTGGTTTTTACTTAATAAGTATTTTGAAATTCTTAGTATCTTTCAAATTAAATGGCTGTCAGTAAGAAAGAAAATAGATAGCATCTTAAGGAAGATGATGCCTCAGTAGCTCACCACTCTGAAAAAAAATTCTTTTTAATTTTTGGAGTAAAAAAAGTTTTTCATCCATAGTGATAAATATCAAAATCAAAATAAAAATGTCTTGGAAAGAAACAACACAAAGAAAAAATTTTCTGATGCCTTGACATTTTATGTTCTCTTTAAAGTCAAAGAGGTTTATTGTCAAACAGAAAGGAGGGATATCTGACATTTTTCCAAACATCAAGTTTGCAGTATTTCAAAATTGTATCAATTAAAATTCCTATCACAACACATTGTGTTTTACTTGCAGTATACCAGTTATAAATCCTTATAATATATTGCAAATACATGATGAGGACAGGAAATAGGATAAAGAAAGGCCTATTATTGAACTTTTGAGTGTGTTTATACAATTCTCTTGATTTTGAGTTATCTGGTAAAAAAGATGTTTTGTTTAACATTTGTTTTTTTTTACATTTGTTTAAGGAATGATGGAGGCAATGATATTTATAAATCATTATTGCTCAAATAAACAGAATTCTTAATTTAGAAAGGAAAAGTTTTTCCTGAGATAGGATCTTTCTAATGGTCTTTTGGAAAATTTCATAAATCAAAAGGGGAATTTTTAAGTGTAGTGTTCATAAGTTGCCATGGGTCTGCTAGTCCAAAGACAAGACCTTGACCTTTGTTTTGCTCTATATAGGCAATGCTAGTGTCTCTAGAGAAAAAACTGATTATTCTTTGACAATCTCTGTGCAAAATTTCTGCTCTATGATGTTCTAGTTACACATATACTGTCCATTTTCCCTATGCATTGCTTGTATTTTAAGTTCTACAGAGTTTTCTTTCAAAACAGGAAACATTTCTTCCTTTTAGTAATTCAGGCTTGAGAATGATTTGATTCATGATTATATATATATGTGTGTATATATATATATATATATATATATATATAGTTTGCAATTTTATTTTAGTGTATATGTGTGCCTAGCAAGTATTTATTAGTATACTGTATTTCATCTTGAAATCAAAAAGCTAGATAATTGCTGGAAGGAAAATTAAATTTGCTTGCACAAGCATTCTTACATTCAAATGTTTAAGCCTCCAGAGAAAAAAGGAAATGAATAAAATGGTTGTGGGCACAGTGGTTAGAAAGTACTTATCTCGTCTTAAAGCCCCAGTATGTCCTCAGTTGTAGTAAATTGTTGCCATGTAAGAGTAATCCCAGCATTGATTAATTATCTAGATTAACAAAAGCAGTCGGAAACCTAAATTTTCACTTGAAATTTCCAAAACTACTTTTGCAATATTTTTAATCTGAAAAACAATGTGATCAGCATTACCAATTATTTATTTTATGAGGGGTCTTGAATTCCAGGGTCAAGTTATTTGTTTCCCACCCCACCATATTTAAATTCTGATGATTAAAATATCATGTAAGTCAAATAAATAAGTTCGTGGGTGCTCAGTATATTTTCTGTAAAGTAGAAGGTATGCCATCGCTAGAAAAAATACATACTGTAAGACTTACTAATTCCATTTAATAGCATATAAAATGTCTACAAAGGAAACATAAATTTAAAATGCACATGTAGGGCCTCCCCGGTGGCGCAGCAGTTGAGCTCAGGATTGCGAAGCTTCCCGCAGCCTCTACAGCACCGGTTCGATCCCTGGCCCCTGGGCGAGGTTCCCACATGGTGCACAGACCTCTCCTGCCACGCGCTGCTCCCCTCAGCAGTGTACTTCATCACTCTGCCTATTCTGCTCCCCTCTCTGGCACTGGTGAATTCTCTCACCCTCCCACACTTCTGACTGTACCCAGTGCTTATATAAATAAATAAATAAATCCTTAAAAAAATGCACATGTAGTTAATATATTTGGGAGAAATTCTTTGAGTAAGAGAAGGACTTCTCCTATATTTGCCATTGAAGTGTCTTCTGGTAAGGGGACCAATTCCACCCTCCTCATTTCCATGGCTCCCACCACATGAATACAGGTGCAGGGTCCTTACATTTCCTCCGTGCCTACCTCCTGGATCCCAGCCTAGGAAAATATGCTTTTTGGTTTATGAATGTCCTAGAAAGTTTCAGGTTATAAGTTGTATCACTCATGGTGGGT
Source organism: Talpa europaea (assembly GCF_964194135.1). Lineage (NCBI taxonomy): Eukaryota > Metazoa > Chordata > Mammalia > Eulipotyphla > Talpidae > Talpa > Talpa europaea. Next base: position 39,916,539 of record NC_140068.1, read on the forward strand.
ACATACTGAGAGAGAAGTAATAGCAGAAAAAAGAACTCTCTGATAGACAATATAGGAAAATGGAAGCATGGTTCTGTGTTATGGGACTCAATGCATAGAAGACAAATGAAGTTGGAGAATTAACTTTTGATCACTTAGCTCCTGGGCAGCCATAGAGCTGAGGTGATCATAGATTCAACTCCCACATTGCTGAAAAGTTGAGGTCAGGCCATTTTCAGAAATAGTCTGCGTGCCTCTTCCTATCTGCATCAGGTAACTCCCTCTATAACACCCCTCAACATCGCCCCTCTCACAGCCCTTTCAAGTGAGACTCAATTCTCTCACCCCAGATGTTTCTTCCAAAATTTGTCCATGTCCTAAGTCTTCTCTGTATACTTTAGACCTTAGGATCCTGGGAATAAACCCCAAAAGATTCTTCCTTTTCTCAGCTTTCACTCGGTCACAGTTATCTCTGAAAGAAAAAAAAAAAAAAAAAAGAACACATGGAACAGGCTGTTTGAAAGGAGAGGAGGAAAAATTCTAAACAGAAACTTAAAAAACTGTTAATATCTCAAAAAATGTTATCCTCACCCACAAATATGTTTAAAGCCATTCTTTTTAAATTTGATTTTATTGAATTCTATTTTTTTTTTAAAGTGACAAGAATTTACAAACAGCAGGGTCAAATAGACCCATGTTTCTCTTTCTTCTTTGTCATTTAGGGAGATTTATTATTATTTGCCAGAAAATTAATGGATCCAAAATTTCCTTTTTTATAGAGAAGCCACATTTTTTCCAAAAGAAGGCATTTTTTCCCATTAATTATTTTGGAAATAACTATCAATCTCTCTTAATGGCAAAGAAGAAAAAGAAACATAGATATGTTTGACTCCACTGTTTGTAAATTCTTGTCAGTTTCAAGAAAAAGAATTCAATAAAATTCTCACCTCAGTTACTATATCATCAAAGTCATCACACACGTTTTTGCCACCTGCCAGAAAAACTCTCTTAGGTGTTGTTGCCTGAATGTACAAGTTTTATAAATTGAATAAGTGAAACTTGAGGAAAGTGTCTGCTGATGCCTTTCAGGAACACTTTGGCATGACTCTTGGGGTAAAAAACCCTTCATTTTAAGTGTTCATATCTTTGTTATTCTCACCTCCTCCTTCAGACCACATGTTAACATCCAACACCATTATGGCCCCGTTAGCTTCCACATTTCTCAGCTTAAAGTATGACTTGTTTTACATGAAAAAAATACCTGTATATGTGATAAATAGAGGGCATTCATATGCTATGTGGTATTAAAGTATTGTAATTTCCTGCTAATTTATTCACATTAGTGAACAGATACTACATGCCAGGTTTTTTGACATGAAAAATATGAATAGGAGAGCACTCACAGTGGAGTTGGAGGTGCAGATGTGTAAATGGATAAAATACTCAGTTTGTATATTTTGCGTTGTGATAGATACAAGCAAGTAATCCTAACAGATCAACAGACAGGATTAGATAAGCTGCTCTGGGGGAACAGACTGTTTTGTTCAGCCTTCATAAGTGGGCGGTGTTCAGTCAGAACAAGCGAAGGTGTGGAACCAGCACACACTCAATTAGAAGAGCACTGAAAGGACGATGAAATGGAAGATTTACTAATTTACCAGTATGGCTGGAAATTGGGTCCAAAGTAGGTTTGCAGGGAGACTGAGCAAGCAAGGCCTCATCGTTCACTTTAATTTTTTTTTTTGGATTTTACTCCATAGAAGTAGTTTAACCAGAATAGTTGTTTAGATCGATATTGTGAAAAACAACTCTGCTGCAATGTAGAGAATGTATTGGAAATAGGCAAACCTGTTAATGGGGAGATCAGTCATGAGGGCTTGCTGTGACCCAGGATGCAGCTTGAGTGAGGCAGTGGCAACAGAATTGGAGGAAAGTGGGCAGTTTCAAGAACATTTAAGAGGTAGAACATATGGTAGACATATCTCAGTGATATTTATTTCTTTATTTCTTTATTTTTGAAAGCTTTATTTTTATTTATGCATACAAGAGCTGGGGTATAGACCAGAGGTGCGGGGGATGAAAGCACTCACTAGAGACAGAGTGGGGAGCAGAACAGGCAGATCTACTGAAATACACTGCAGAGGGGAGCAGTGGGTGAGATGAGAGAGGTCTGCTGAGCCATATGGATCACTACCCTGGCCAGGGATTGAACTCCTGCTGCAGTAGTTGCAGATTGCTGCATAGTGCTGACGCTTAACCCCTTGCACCACCAGGGAGGCCCTGCTCAGAGATTTTTAGATGTGAAAAATAAGGGAAGAGAATCTAAGTTTCTGACTTTGACCACTGGGTATATATAATGGTGCAAAAAACAGGATAGAGAATTCAGAAAAAGGATAAGATTTTACATTGAAAATGGTGAATTTATTTTTGGACTCATTAAATGAAAATAACTGATTTTTACAATATCAGACAGGTCTTGAGAAGTTGGATGAGGGCTTAGTTGAGATACATATGAAAAATGAAGATCTAAGACTTGCCAAGTCTTAGTTGAAGCAATGGAAGTGGATGATATAAATCAATATGCAGTATAAGTTTTAAGTCTGGGAAACATTAATAATTAAGGAATATGAGAGAAAATGGGGACTTCACATAAAAGTAGGTAGAATCCAGAAGATTAGCACCCTAAAAACCTAGAGGTAAGGGAATTTACTATAAGAGTGAAAGAAAGTAGTCATTGGCATCAAATTCTACAGAGATATTTGCTATTAGAAGAATTAAAAAGTTACTGAGATTTACCATTCTGGTGGCCTTTACTGACCCTGTGGTAGCTCTTTCAATGTGAAGTAGGGTCAGTAACCAGACTTTAGGATTTTGAGACTCGATTAGAGTATGAGGACATCCATTTGTGCCAAGGGGTCAGAGATGCTACTATTCCTGCTCAGAACTGATACTTGGCCCACTCACCACCCTGCCAGAGGTGATTCGGTTATCTTATGTGGCCCAATCATTTTTCTCCTCGTTTTGCCATTTCTGCTCAAATATATATATCAGTTTTGAAATCCAATCCTAGATATTCTTAGCAACATTTAGAGTCTCTTCTGCTTCATTTCTTTTTTTAAGATCTGATGAGGTTGAGGGTGTTCTTTTTCCTTTGGGTTAGCTGTGATTTGTCACTTATACTGTGTGCTTTAAGATAAAAATGAATGACCTGCAAATATCTTCCCTAAAATAAGGATTATTTTTTTCAAGAGAGCACATAGTCAAAACAGTCTCTGCAAATCGTCCTTCCTCAGGAAAATCTGGCATTATTCAAAGCTGTGATGTCAAGTCTATAGTAAGCAGAACATGTGAAACCAATATTCTTTTTTGTACGCAGTGACTGTTGACCCATTATTGCGACATGACCCAATGTTGTAGCTTTAATTAACAGATTTTGATGAATTATTATTCCTTTTGTTTTTGTTATTTCTAGTAAGTTTGCAATATTGACACATAAGGTTTCTCTCCACATTTGGGATAGTGCCAGTAACATAATACCAAGATCACAATCAGAACCATTTCAAATATATACTATAAGAATGCAGGGGGCCCATCATAACTGGCTTATCCTTTGCCAAGAAACATCAGTCTTTTATATAACAGGAAATCAGTTTACATTTAAGGCAATCCCCCTTTTTGCAATCTTTCTTAATCAGATTATGTTTATACAAAAAAAGGAGAAAAACTGAGGCACTTAATATATCTAGCTTTAAACTTGTTTTAGGTTGTTATATTTAATTTAAAGTCCTCGGCCATTGAGTTTGTTTTCTCTTTTCTGCATTTTGCACATTGTGCTATACTCTCTGTCAGGAAATAGGGTGGAAAGTACGGTTTTATTCTAGGTATATTGTGGGAAATCTAGGGGATTCTTAGAGTGGGTAAGTGCACTTTTTTTAACTATAAAAAGATTTTTTTTAATTGTACTTATCAGGTTTAAAACACCTACATTCCTAAGCTTGTTATGATTTTGACTTCAGAATAAAGACTATATGAACTATGACCATTTATGTGTAGAAATGAACTTAAGCCAGTGCATTTTCTATTTTATTTAGCATTCACAACGAAAACAGGGCTATTTTTGATGACTACAATCAACTGCCTTCATGCTTGAGTCTAAGCTTCCTAAATCAGAAAGTGCCAGAAATTACACTTTGAACCTCCAAATAGTGTGAGTTGAACAGAAGTGTATTTTTGGATACCAAATGTGCTCTCATATCCTTCCAACTCTGCAAAATCAAACAAGCAGGAATTTCATTATCTGGGCGTTCAGACTTTATCCCACACAACTGGCCCTGTCTTCCTGTGACCCTGTTCCACTCACCAGACAGAGCCATAACTGTTTTTCAGTGTTAATTTCCATTGCACCACAAACCCCCTCCATCCTCCTCCCTCTATCTTCTTCTTCCAGCAGCAAAACGCTTCAACAGAAGAGAGAGAAACTCAAAGAATCCCCCTTTACTAGCTAGAACTAAGATGAATTGTGTCAGAGTTCAGAGCTCCGTTGTTGCTTTGGCATGAAATCACTGCCCTTGGTTTCTGCCAAGGCGGGTGTCAGCTGGTGAATTATAACACTGGCAGACAAGACTGAGATAAGCGAAAAATACAATGACAGCTGCTACACAGAACTATTCTTTCTGGCCTAGTGAATACAAAAATACATTGTGTAAATAAAGACAGACAGCTTCATTATGCAATTGTCTGCTTCTGTGTCACTGCTAAAGAACAAGTATTGATTCTGGAAAATATATCCAGACTCTTCAAGCTAATATGGTCTTGCTCTTGGCATGCATAGGACATTAAGGAAAGTAATTATCCACTTTAATTTCTAACATTAGAGACGAACCAATATGTAAGTTTAATAAACCAACTCATTACTTTAGAAATTTGAAATTTCGTTTTTATAAAAAGTCTATTTTGCATTCAATTCTAAAACTCTGTGTGTGTGTATGTATATAAAAGCAAAATTCTAGGACTATGGCTGGATTTTCTGTGAATTATGCAGTAGGAGGATGTGTCAGTCTGTTCAGGTTGTCATTTCAAAATACCGTGGAATGGATAAGAAATGCCATATAACAAAATACTATAAAACACTGAGTGGGTAGCTTAAGCAATGGATATTAATTTTCTCACAGTTCTAGATGTAGAGGTCCCAGTTGCTTAGTGCTAGTAAGGATTCTCTTTCTGGCTTGTAGAACACCACCTTCTCACTGTGTCCTCATGGTGGAGAAAATAAGAGCAAACTCTCTTTTTATAAGGACACCATTCCTACCAGATCAAGACCCCACCTTATGACTCCATTTTAACGTTGATTAGAGGCCCCTTCTCCAAATAGAGCGACTTGGGGACTTAGGACTTCAACATATGGGTTTAAGGAGACACAAGCATTCAATCCATTGTGCTAGGGCCAACTCGACTTTTGTTACAGATAAACTTTATTACTTTTTTAAAAGATTTATTTATTTATGCCTACAAGAATTGGGGTGCAGGCCAGAGGTGTGGGGGATGAGAGGATTAATCAGAGACAGAGTGGGGAGCAGAACAGGCAGACTGACTGAAATGCACTGCTGAAGGGAGCAGTGGGCAAGTCAGGTCTGCCGCGCCATGTGGGTCACCTCCCTGGCTGGGGATCGAACTTGTGCTGCAGTGTTTGTGGATTGCTTCATAGTGCTGTGTCTTAACCCCTTGCACCATGAGGGAGGCCCTAAACTTCAATTATTAACCATTTATCTTGTGCTAAGTGATTCCTAATACTAAATAGTATTAGTATATTTCATAAGACATTAGTAACTATCTTTTCTCAGTAATGTAAAACTGGAATTTGAGCAGAAAAAGCAAGACACACACACACACATAGTTTAGGAGTCTTCAAAGTATGGCTCATGCACATCTGTGGGTCCCCAAGACCTCTTTGACAAGCTCAGGGCCTAATTGATAAGAATAATACTCATTGCTATTTGTCAACTGTTGTCATTCATGCTGACAGTGCAGAAGTGATGAGGGTAAACTTGATGGCACCTTAACATACATCAAGGGAGTGACATCAAACTGCATTATAGTCATCGTATCACTTAACCAACCACACTACACCTAGACATAAATAGCTACATACACATATATTTGTTATCAATTTCATTGAAGGCTGCCCTTGATAATAGAATGAAAATTATAAATTTTATTAGATTTTATCCTTGAATACCCATTTCTTTCATATCTTATGCATCAAAATGAGAGATACTTTCAGCACTGGCTGCGCATTGAAGTACAATGGTGAATGGTATCAGGAGGAAAGGCATTTGTGTGACTGATCTTTAAAATGACTGGTCACTTTATTTCATGAAATATCATTTTTACCTGAAAGATCTATTGACAAACAAAAGATTATAGTTATTCAGACTTGGGCATTTGCAAATATTTTCTTGAAAACTATGAAAGTAGACATGTCACTTCAAGAAAAATAACCAACAAACTATTTCCAATAATAAAATTTGAACTTTCAAATGGAAATTAAAATTTGAGGATTGTTTTTACCATTGTGGCTTGAAAATACTTTTGACTTCAGTGATGTTAACAGCTATGATTTTTCTTTTAAAAATTTTGTGAAGGAGGGCTTCCCTGTGATGCAACGGTTGAGCGCTGGGTTGCAAAGCTGCCCGCAGCCTCTGCAGTGCCGGTTCGATCCCCGGCCGCCAGGCGAGGGTCCCACATGGCGCGCAGACCTATCCTGCCGCCCGCTGCTCCCCTCAGCAGTGTACTTCGTCGGTCTGCTTGTTCTGTTCCCCGCTCTGGCTTTGGTGAATTCTCTACCCTCCTGCACTTCTGACTGTACCCAGTGCTTGTATAAATAAATAAATAAATCTTTAAAAAAAAAATCTTGTGAAGGAAATGGTTACACATTTAGAAGCTGCATAAATCAGTGAACAGTATTTTCTATATGATCAATCCTTGATGTTACACAATCATCATGAGCAAAAGAATCATTCAGGGTGCAATATAGATCAAGGATTTCAAATTCCATGGGATTTAACCTTTAAGGAACTACTATTTGATTAAGCTTCTGGCATAATATCAAAGATGAATATCTTTAGTATCTGGAAAGACTACTGACATATTCCTCCCTTAACCATCTGGATGTCTGTATGACACCAAATTTCCTTCATATACTCTAACCAGTACAATATATTTTCACACAAGCTGTTTTCTATTAAGTCAGACATAAGAAAGATTTAGCAAACATGAAGAACAGTCATTCTTCTTAGTGATTGGTTTTGTTTTGAAAAGAAAGGTATTTTTTTTTTGTAAAAAATGTGTCATCTATGTTAACATGTAATGTGCTTATCATTATGAATATAAATAAATTAATAAATATTATTTAAAAAACATGTCATTTATATGATAAACCTTGTGAGAGATAACCCACATAACTAAAACCTCTTTGGGGACCTCAGTAGTTTTAAGAGTGTAAAGGGTTCTGAGACTAATGCAGTCTGAGAACCACTGGCGTGGTGCAAAGATAAGACTATTTGGCAACTGGAAACATTTCTAAATAAAGCAGGTAGTTGGCCTAATGATTGCTTTCATAGTATATCAAATCTACAACCTTTTGTCAAAATTGATAATGTTTTTAAAACTCTCCTGCACTGCTGGTGGGAGTGCAAACAGGTCCAACCACTATGGTAAACTGTGTGGAGGTTCCTCAATCTGCTAAAAATGGAGCTTCCATATGATCCAGCAATTCCACTCCTAGGTATTTACCCAAAGGACACAAAAACATTAATTCGAAAGGGCACCTGCACCCCTATGTTTATTGCAGCACTATTCACAATAGCTAAGCTATGGAAACAACCCAAATGTCCAAAAATAGATGACTGGATCAAGAAGATGTGGTACATATACACAATGAAATATTACTCAGCAATAAAAAAAAAAAATAAACTCATGTCATTTGCAGCACCCTGGATGGAGCTGCTAGGGATCATGTTTAGAGAAATAAGCCAGAAAGAAAAAGAAAAATACCGGATGGTCTCACTCATAGCAGGGATTTAGAAAACCTAAATAAGGGATCAGGAAAAAGACTGATTATAATAAAGTAACACTCAAAATCAACATACAACTATAAACCAGAGACACACTGCAGGCGGTGAGAAGAGAGTAGGATCAAAACAAGGGTGCTGGGAATTTTACGGGGACTATAACCAAGATGAAAATGCATACGTTGAACAAAAATGAAAAATGATGTAAAAATATATTTTAAAAAGTTCATTAGAGCAGCCAATTTTACTTCCCATTCAAATATTATATTTTGAATAAATTTTAATGCAGTGTCTCCCTCAAAAAATATTGATAGTTTTGTCTTCCTTTTAAAGATTTATTTATTTATTTTATACAAGAACCAGAGTGCAGGCCAGATGTGCTGGAGGGTGAGAGGATTCACCAGAGACAGAGTAGGGAACAGAACAGGCAGACTGATGAAATACACTGCTGAGGGGAGCAGTGGGCGAGACAGAAAAGGTCTGCAGTGCCATGTGGGACCCTTGCCGGCCGGCCCGGATAGAACCTGTGCTATAGAGGCTGCGGACAGCTTCACATTACACAGCACTCAACCGCCTGCACAACCAGGGGAGGCCCTGTTCTTAAAGACTATTACTGAAGCCAAGAAAGTATTGAATTGAAAGTGCTGTTCACAGTCTCAGATACCAAGAACCACATTGTTGAACAGAGAATACACTTAATTTGTGCTCCTGGCTTCCATGGACTTTCCTTCTCAAGTCTTTCCCACATTCTCAAACACTTTAAACAGTAATAAACTGTATCCCCACAATTTCACTAGCATTTAAAAAAAAAACAACCTTTGTAAAAAAGGAACTTTGAAGTAAATTTCATTATGCATTTAATTTGAAAAAGTCAGTGTTTCTTAATGAATGATCCCAGAACATTGTGAAATTAATTTGGGGAGTCTCAAGAGCAGTGTTTATCTTTAAGCAAGACAGAATGGGATAGAATGGAGTGTATTGCATGTAGTAAGGGTAAATATTATATTGGGAAATTTTGTTTCATTTACATAAATATGTGTGTGTTTGTATATTGGTTATATTTTATAATTTTTTTTTCTGCTGTGGGTTATGTTGACAAAGAAATAATCAGGCTGTGATATAACCAAGACAATGTTTATGTGACACTAGGCATCCTGACCCAGTCCACAACCCAGGGCTTGTCTCAAAGGGTATTCCATCACGGTCAGAGCGAAAGGAGAATTTAGAGGGTCAAACAGAGAAGTGGTCTGAGATGAGGTCATTTGTTGTGAAACTTTTGGATTAGTTCTTAATTTCATTTATCTATCTATTGTTGGTTAACAAGATTCTTTAAATGGAGACTTCAGTGTGGGTTGTGTTGTAACAACAGCAGATGGTGTCCTGTTTCTTTCCTGTTCACCTATTGCTGCGTCAGACTGCCTCAGCCATAAATGCAGAATTCACATCATGGGAGTAGGAGAGAACATTTGATTCAAACTAGATTCCACAACTACCTTACCGAAAACTGTTACAAATCAATATTCATTCAATTAATTTCATGCTAGTTCCAAACAGGGCTAAACCTTCCATACACTGAAGCACAAATTTTCTTGACAGTGAACAAACATATCGATGATATTCATAGAAATTTTCTTGTTACTATTTTCAGGTTAAAAAGATAGTGAAGTAATGAAGGTTTTTTGAATTTAAAGTATTAATAAATTGGATTCCTGAGTACTTATCATTGCATCTCAGTAGTTAACTGGTGTGAGGTTCTTTCAATCCTGAAACATAAACCATACATTCCGGAACATTTTCTTGAATTACTTCTTTGGTAATTTTCTTCCCTCTGTTTTCGTTGTTATTGCTTTCTAGAACTTTTGTTTGGCTATACCCCAATGGACTAATTAGCTATTTTAACATCCTTTTTTTTTTCCCCCTAATTACATCTTACTCTCTTTTGCTCTATCTATCCCTTGGAAGGTTTCCTCATTTAATCACCTAAATCTTTAATCAGGTATTTTATTTCTTCTAGGGCCTTTAAAAATCCAAGAGGACCCTCCTCTCATTTTTATATATATGTTTCATTTTATTGAGCACATGGCTCTGGACTGTTTCCTAGAGAGGACAATTAGAGCTGGAGTTGGATATTTCCCTTCCCTGAGCCATATAGGCTCTGATTGTATTCTAGCAAGTTACTCTTGGATTAACTAGTTTCTTCTGAGGGCAAGCTGTATAAGAAAAGTGCTCTGGCTTTTATCAAAATAGTTCCTTTCTACCTTCTCATGCTGGAAGCCCATGGGATTTTTTTCTCCTATATTTACTGTACATACCTGGTTAAACTCTTGGATGTAAAAATTACAAAACTGTAGAGGTTCCCCCTGTGACTGGGCTTTTAACTCTAAGGGTTGTTCACACTGGCCTTCTAGCAATTTATTGGCTACAGTTGAGTTTGTCCTACTCTAGCACCACTCCCCTAAGCTGCTTCAGCTCCAAGTGACTGCTCCCCACAAGTGACAAATATGTTCCTTTTTATAACATCTTATTTTATGGCTGCAGTGTGTTCTCTTATCTCCAAAAAATACATGGTTTTTTAGATTACTTCATTCTCTTTGCCTAATCTAAGTTTCCTCCTGTGGATTTTCTTCTGTTTTGGACTATCACTCACGTTGAATGTTGTTCTGAAATGTACCATGATGATTTATAACTGTTGACTCATACCCAAGAGTAGAGTGCTGCTGAAAAGGTGATTGGAAGCACTGTCAGTGTGGGTGGGTCCTCTGGACAACAGTTATTGTAGAGTGAGCTACCTGGCTTTGTCTTTTAGAAGGACTTATGACATTGTCACTGATCTTTGCTCTTTCTTTTCTCTCTCTGTCCTTGAGTTGACCTTTTGCACTTTTAAAATAAAATTTAAAATTCTATTCCTTATCTTTTGTACTTTATGTGAATTTTGTATAAATTTTTTTGTTAATTCTCACACATAAACCATACTTTGGTTTTAATTGAATTTTATGGTCACTATGTAGTACCATCACCATTTATTTAGGTTTTATTTGCTCTCAATAATGTTTTAGAATTTCCTCTGTACAGGTTCTGTGCATCTTGCATAGACTTATTCATATATAGTTGATATTTTGAAATTTGCTTTAATAGACAGTGTTATTTAAAAAGTCTTTCAACTGCTTGCTGCAAGTGTATATAGGAATATAGTTAATATGTACTGGACTTTTTCAAAATCTTCATGAATTAACTTTTTTAATTCTATCACTTTTTCTGTGCATTTTTGGTAATTTCTTCTCTTGCAATCATGTCTACTAATTAATGTAGTTTTTATATTTCCTTTGTAATACATCTATTTTGTTTTTCTTCTTTCTGACTCATTGCACTGGCTAGGACAAATATGGAGTAGTAACCTTCTACTTCCTCTACTTCAAGAAAAAAGCATTCAATTAATCAGCAATAAATATGATATTTAATTATCTTCCCAAAAGGTTTCCTTCTATTCTTGTCTATAGTGATTTAAAAAAATAATAAATAGATACTACATTTTTTTCAATGATATTTTTTCTGATCTAAGATTATCATATGATTTTTTGTCCTTCCCCTTTTAATGTGGTGAATTGATTTTCAAATGTCAAATTGTTTTTGCATTCTTAGAATAAATCCTCATTCTGTTTTTAAATTTCTGCTCTTATTATTTCCTTTCAAACAATTGCTTTGGATTTATTCCTCTTGTTTTTATTTTGCTTCTCTCTGCCCTGGAGTCAATTAAAACCTCAACATTGAGTATTTTAAAAATGTGTACCTTCTCAAATTGATCTATATGGTGTATGTATGGCATGGATAATTTAATAATCCATTAAGGAATCATAATATAGAAATTACATTTCATTAATACTTCCTGTGAAAAACTTTCAAACAGTTTTGAGACAGAAACTTAAAGCACTCTGTTAATAACAGGTAACTGGGAAAACTCTTTATAGAATTAAAAATTTTGATTAAATTAACAGATATGTTAGAGGAAAAAAATACCAAAAGTAGCAATATTTTAAATTATAAGGAAGACCTAAGTACAGAGATCATTTGAATTCATAGTAAAGTAATGACAGAATGCAGAAAACATCATTACTAAAAAAGTAAATTTAAGACGTTATATATAAATTTCAAATAAGTTATAATTACAGGTGTACTTTACATTTTAAAGTGGAAAAGAAACTCATAAGCATTACTTTCAAGTAAAGCAACAGTAACAGACATTATTATAATCTTCCATATGTAATTTTAAAACTATATATTATGGATCAACATCATAAAATTCAGAAATTTGTGATAAACTTTCAAAATGTGAATGACTTATACTGACTTTAAAATGTGCTATTATCTGGCCATCCTTCCAAAAGCAATATACAGATTCAATGCTATTCCAATCAAAATTTCAATGTCATTCTTCAAAGAAATAGAACAATTATTGATGAAATTCATATGGAATCACAAAAAACCCCGAATAGCCAAAGCTCTCCTGAAAAAAAAAGAAGGGAATGGAGGCATCAGACTCCCAGACTTCAAACTATACTACAAAGCCATAATCATCAAAACTGCATGGTATTGGAACAAGAACAGACATACAGACCAATGGAATCGAATAGAAAATCCAGAAATAAACCCACAGATTTATGGTCAACTAATCTTTGACAAAGGAGCAAAGACTATGCATTGGAGCAAAGAAAGTTTGTTCAATAAATGGTGCTGGGAAAACTGGGTCGCTACATGCAAAAGAATGAAGCTTGACCACCACCTCACACCATACACAAAAATCAACTCAAAATGGATTAAAGAACTAGACATAAGACCTGAAACCATAAAATATATAGAAGGAAATATAGGCGAAACACTACGTGATTTGCACATCAAAGACATCTTTACACACACATCACCCAAAGCAGTGATAGTGAAGGCAAAGATAAACAGCTGGGACTATATCAAATTAAAGAGCTTTTGCACAGCAAAAGAGACAATAACAAAAACAAAGAGAAACCCCACCAACTGGGAGAACATTTTTGCACCCAACACTAATGATAAAGGACTGATCACAAAAATCTGCAAAGAGCTGATGAGACTCAACAACAACAAAGAAAATAATCCAGTCAAAAAATGGGCAGAAGAGCTTAAAAGAAACTTCTCTGAAGAGGAAATGCAAATGGCCAACAGGCATATGAAAAAATGTTCAACATCACTTGTCATCAGGGAAATGCAAATCAAAACTACCATGAGATACCATCTTACACCAGTGAGAATGGCACATATTAAAAAAACTAGCAACAACAAATGTTGGCGAGGGTGTGGAGAAAAAGGAACTCTTCTGCACTGTTGGTGGGAGTGCAAACTGGTCCAACCACTGTGGAAAGCTGTGTGGAGATTTCTGGACCTACTAAACATAGAGCTACCATATGACCCAGCAATTCCACTCCTAGGTATTTACCCAAAGGACACAGAAACATCAATTCCAAAGAACACCTGCACCCCTATGTTTATAGCAGCACTGTTTACAATAGCTAAGCTTTGGAAACAACCCAAATGCCCAAAAATAGATGACTGGATCAAGAAGATGTGGTACATATATACCATGGAATATTACTCAGCATTCAAAAAAGATAAACACATGCAATTTGCTGCAACATGGATGGCGCTGGAAGGGATCATGCTCAGCGAAATAAGCCAAAAAGAAAAAGAAAAATACCGGATGGTCTCACTCATAGCAGGAATCTAGAAAACTTAAATAAGGGACCAGGAAAATGAATAACTATAAGAAAGTGAAAATCAAAATCAACAAAAAACTATGAACCAGAGACACTTTTAGGGGGGCGGGGGCGGGAGGGGAGGGATTGGGGTCAGAATGGGGGGCTGCAATTGTATGGGGAATATAACAATAAAATTTATAAAAAAAAAATAAAATGTGCTATTATCAAATAGAATATTGAATTACAAAATTAAAATTTAAAGGTATTAAACATTTCCGTGGATTTATGAAAACAGCTTCCATTTTTATTTTCTGTTCTTTCCCCCTTATATTTCTGTTTTTATAATGTGTTCAAACTTTTACTTTGAATATGTACAAGAATCTAAATTAGCTTCATTAGAATACCATTCTTTTAGAGCCTCCAAGGAATTATGTCATGAAATAAATTTTCTCATGAATGTGATTAATGAGCATTCCTCCAAAGGTATAATAGTAATGTTTGGGTCATCATAGTTTGTAAGTAATGATTACAGTGTGATTTGCACTTTATTGGTAAAGCATCCTTAAGATAAAAGCAATAGTCACCTGGATTTTTGATTTAGGACAATGGTGGTAATTTGTGATCAGGTATTAATATGTACAGGTATTTAGTATGTATTAAACAATATACAAACATATTCACATAAAACTTCTCATTCAGTCTTTACCAGTAACCATATAAAGAAGGTATCATTTGATTCCTTTAGCACATAAGATAGCTAAGGACAATTTCATTTAAGTATTTTGTATTTGCAAGATTGCATGAATAGTACTGAGATTTGCAACCAAGAAATCTTGTTAAAGTGCTCACTCTTAATGTATTTTTTAAAAAATACAGAACAATGAATTTTGAACAATGTTCTTATTTTTGACTCCCAAAGATGAAGTGATCTTATAGGATGAAACAGCAGTGATTTCTATTCTTTAAAATATACTATTTATCTTAACACCTGTATTTTACTGTTGAGACAAATTTTAAACATATTTGTAGGGCAAAAGTGTAGGTAATACAGATAATTAAAACTAAGTCTTAAAGCAAAAAAACCTTATTCCTAAATATTACACAAACCTTAGAAATCCATCCTTCTTTTCTCATGGTCATTTCAGATCAAATGCTTACTATTTCCTGGGCTTTCCAGAAAAAATAGTTTTACTCACATACCCATGGCTGCTATCCCCAACTCTTCTCTATCATTTGCAAGCTATTTTTGCTGTGTTTGGAAAAAGAATTGGTCCCTAGTTAAGTAAGGCAGATGGAAAAAAATATCCCAGCCAGAAGGGAGTTCCCTCAATGCTTTCAGAAGTGCATTTTACAACTAAAAGTAAATTGCTAAAATGATGGTGACAAGATAAGCTATTTACAGAATATGGCCAAAAAGTGATATAAAATTAATACAGGATTTTTTTTTAGTGTCAGCAATGTATAATTTCAAACTGGCTTTCTGACAAAGGAAAGGAATTCCCTTCTGAAATATAAAACAAAATGTCTATTAACAAGCACCCCATAGGACTGTTGCATTTTGCAATCGCTGTGTTTTTTGTGGCAATGAGAGATAAAAATTAATGTTCTTACTTCTTTTCCTCATTGTTTATAGCAAAATCTGGTGCTGTGTATGCATAGTGCTTTTACTGTGCCAATATCTCAGAACTATGAAATGAGGTTATTATAAAGCTTATATATCTTCTTCTAACTAAATTGGAGAGAAGACTTGTAATTATCTCATGCATTTTATTGCTTTTGTAGTTTTACGTGATCACTCACTATGGAATGCAGTTCACATGAGGACTTCATATAATTTCTTCCAAATTTATTCAATTTGTTGTGCTCTGAAATTCACAATGCCATGGCTATTATTCTTAAGTATCTTTACCTCATTTTATTTCCAATCCATCTTTAATTTTATATTCTCCTCAATCTTGTCGTAAAATAAAACCAGCACAGCTAAAGAAGAACATTATTTGCAAGTACTCTATTGTTGTTGTATAAATGAGTTGTTTTATTGTCAGTTTTAAAGATATCCAAACAAAAGAGTGATGATACATGAAGTGATCAAGATGCTATAATTGCTGTTCTTTGTAGGGTCAAAGTCTTTAAGCAATAATTCTATTTACTAATATCTTAAAACCAGTCATTAGAGTTCCATACCATGTTCTATATGTATCTATCCAAATATATTAGGTCTTGCTAAATTTTTATTTCAGAATGGAAGAGGTGAAGTTCTCTTAAAGTTCATCCGACACAAATCATATATTACAACATTAGGGCAACAGAGAAGAGAGAGACCTTTACTGTGACTCACTCAAGGACTATCAATCTGCAGCAGGTCCAAAGAATGGACTTGGGCTTCCTGATCCTAGTCCAGTATTCTTTGTAACATCATGTTGCTGTCACTAGGATCTAACATGTGTTATCACATGCACCTCATGCCCCTGTATACATGTAAGTGCACTTTGTGCTCCTCGGTGGCTATAAAGATCAAAATAAGTGGTTAAATCAGAGGATTAAAAGGCATGGAATTTAACCAGTATTTTTAAGGTTAAAAAGCAAGGTCATGGCAAGTGTCAGGTATTTTAAACCATAAAGGTTATCCTGAGTTCATGTTCTGTCAACAACAGATTCAAATAAGCTGCAAGGTAAGGAAAGTATATCTCAGGGAAATTCTAGCAATTTGAGTTCTTGAGCCAGAAATGAATAAAATGCAGTGTTTGCATGGAAAAGATGATCCAATATCATCTTTGTTGAAAATATTTGAATTATGTTTTCTCTGTAAACTAGTAATCAAAATAGTTCATAATATAGTGTTAAGCAATGAATATAAAATGGAGATCTATTATTTATATGAACTATAAAAGTCACTGTTTAGAAAATATAAGGGCGTTTATATTTGATTCTTTTTCTTCTCTCGAGACATCTGCTTAAACAATTTATTTAACCTCCTCTTTTCACCCTTACCTGGGAATATATCTTATTATCTGAAATATCTTAATATTGATTTTTTTCTCTAATTATATATATATTAAAATACACTTAAGCTCTATTTTGCATCTTTCCTTTCATCTTTATTATAGTAGCAACTTCTTTCCAAAGCACTGTTTGTTCAAGTATGTTAAACAGTAAAACTGCTAGGAGTGGTTCTACATGGATATTACTAACAAAGATGTCCTGAGGAGCTTCAAATGGACCATTTTTCTCTAGGTGATATAAAAGGTTTTTTAAACACATTTACCGATCAATTGCTGGACCAGTTACATAATATGATAGTCAATGAATTGTTTAAATTTCAGAACACCTGCCATCGTCAAGTATCCAACATCGGTGTTAACTTGAAAATAATCAAATATTTGCTTCCAAGTTTCTGTTTTCTTATTTTTTATTTAAAATGCACAAATCCATCAAATGATCCTTATCCACAAAGAAGGATGATTTTGCAGATTAGGCATTGTTTGTGCTGCTATTATTTAGAGAGTTGGTGGGAAGTTCCTTGCCCAATTCCTGCTTCCTCAGGGTCCCAAGCAGTTATTGTTTCCTCTGGACACAAATATTCTGAAGGTCTGCCCTGCCCTGTCCCCTTGTGTGTGCCTCAGAGGAAGGAGGACCGTTCTCTTTAACTCGCTGATTATACAAACCTTTGAGATGATGGAATGGGTGGAGGAAAGCTCTGTGTCAGAAGGTTCGCTTCCCTAAATGTGGAATCTCTCTCCAATTGTTGGACTTTGCTCTTTCTCCACATTATTAAATGCAACTCAAGTTTTTGCAAAACATTACCCAATTGTTTAAAAATCTGCAGCCAATTAGTTTCCCAAAATGTAAGCTTGTCCTTTAAAAATTTTTTTTTTTAAATTAGAAAATAAAGTGATTATGTAAAAAGGAAAGGAGCAACAAATGGCTCATAACATCTCTTGTTTTCCTTAAAAACTCTATTTTATAAGATACATATATATTATTTTGAAATTAGGAATAAATAAGATGGTTTTGTCCTGCGATAAGACACCACCATACTCACCCCTCTCGAAATATATGTAACCTGGCTTAGGTCAAATGTTTTTCTTTACAGCATTAATATAAAAGACTCAATGTAGTGTTTTATTTTGTCTTTCTTTTAATTTAATTTAATAATTTTGTATTGAACTCTTACTACATTCAGGGTTCTATACTAGGTGCTAAGAATATGAATATGAAGAAAATCCTGGCTTCACAGAGTTTTTTAATACAAGAGACAAGCATTTATTACTAATAATATGTATAGGTATAAAATAAGAAAGTACAGGATAAATGAAAGTATGTTGGCCAAAGAACAGCATGGGAGTTAGGGGAACCAATCCTGTCTATTCAAAAACCCTTATATAACTTTTGACTTCACAAATATTTACCTACTGATAGACTGCTGTTGATTGGAAGCCTTACTAATAACACAGCCAATTATTACATATTTTGTACGCAATATGTGTTATCTACAATATTCTTATGATAAATTCAGTTTGAGAAAATAAGATGTTATTAATAAAACCATAGGAAAGAGAAAATATTTTACAGACTTGAGGTGTAGTTATCAATATTGTTAAGTTTATGTTGTCTATTTACAAGAAAATAGGTGTATAAGTGGACCCAAGAGAAGAGGGAGGTGAGGGTGATGGAGTCAGAGAATGGTTCCCAAGGAGGATATTTCTTAATAGTTTTTTTGACAGGTGACCAATAATTTACCTAACAGTGACGAGCTGATGGAGTAACTCTGCAGAAAGATGATATTATGGATTAATGAGTATGCTCAGTTGCCCATTTGGATCTTTACAGTTTGATCCTTTACCAAATTAAAATGAAGTGGTTAGGGTATGTCCTAATCTAATATGGCAGGTGTTCTTATAACAGTGGACATTTGGAGACAGACTGGCAAACAGGGAGAATGCCATGTGACCATTAAGGAGAGATCAGAGTGATAAAACTACAAGTCAAGAAACAACAAAGAATACCAACAAACCACCAGAACTAGGAGAGCTATATGGCACAGATTTCCCCTCAGGCCACCTCAGAAGGAACCGACCCTGCTAACACCTTGATCTTGGACTTTCTAGTTTCCAGATTTGTGAAAGAACCTATTTTTGTTGTTTAAGTCACCTAGATGGTACACCTTTTTTTTTTAAATGGCAGTCCTAGAAAACAAGTACAAATTTGCAAAGTCTGAGAAAGAGAGAGAAAAAATATGAGCGATTTGAGGAACTATAGGTAGTTCTAAATGCTAGGCTCACAGCAACATGAAATGATGGAGTACTTAGAGGTGAGTACTTTTCAGAGGGTTTTGCCCAGGAGTGAACTTTATCAAGTAGATAATGGGGACTCAATCAGACATCTTAATTGAAAGATGCCACCATATTTTTGTTAAAAAAAATTTATGGCAATACTCTACTGATAGAGTAGAAGAGATAGAGTAGAAGAGATTACAAGTAGGGGTCTCCTGACCCATACTTTCCAGAATCTAGTGATACTTGGGTGATGGAAATATAATCTGCAAAGCAATTTTTTTAAAAGATTTATTTATTTATTTATATAAGAACCAGGATACAGGCCAGATTCACGGGAGGGTGAGAGTATTCACCAGAGACAGAGTAGGGAACAGAACAGGCAGACTGATGAAATACACTGCTGAGGGGAGCAGTGGGCGAGACAAGGAGAGGTCGGCCGCGCCATGTGGGAATCTCGCCCATCGTCCGGGATTGAACCTGCGCTGCAGAGGCTGCAGACAGCTTCACAGCACTGTGCTCAACTGCCTGCGCCACCAGGGGAGGTCCTGCAAAGCAATTTTCAAAGTCCTGCTGCGACCCATACATCAACCCAAACCATTTGAAGTGCATGCTCATTCTCATGCATGTTCCTCACATTGCTTAAAATCAAAGAATAAGGAAAATGCTGCCTGAGTCTTAGAATGGATCAGTATTTCCTTCTTCCAAATTACAGTCATTAAACTCTATGGTAAATACTTACTGGATAGGGATTTTCTTTTTGACTTGTGAGAAATAGACTCTTTGTAATAAGGTGCACTTTGCTAATCACAGGCTTTCTTACTTACTAATGGACAACCCCCGTGAAAGACTAACCACTGTCTTTCATTTGCTCTTTATTATGTAGCCTACAGAGTAGATAATCATTTTCACTGAATCTGACACACAACCTAGTTGAAGCAGCCTGGAGAAAATCGTAGGTTGAGAAGCCAAAATCTTAGAAGCAACAATTAGAAAGCTGAGTGTACTTTGAGCCAGTTGGTCTATTCAATAGAAACTTGGTGTTTGACAATATTATAAAGGAGTATGACTGAAAATAAAAACAATTCTAAAAATACATTTATATGTTGCTTAGCAAATTTTTACTTTTAGCTTTGCTGATTAAGTATCTCTTTGTGTTTCCTCCTCCTTCTCATTTATTATTTTTTGTCATAAGACTTAGTATATCTGACAATATATAAAAATTTCATCTGTGGGGTCATTGAACATTTATACTGAGACTTACACAGCCATGCTAGTAAATTTTCTTGTCCTACAATCTGTTCTTATTTATTTATGTAACTGTATTTACTTACTTATCATTGATGTATATATTTAATCATATCTTACATATTTCAGAAGACAGCTCCCTCCCAGCTCATCAATGGTTTCTCAAATTGGCAACAGAAACTAGACCAGATTATCATGTAACTGTGGGGATATGGAAGATTTATGAAGAATTTATTATGAAAAAATATATAATACAAAAGTGAAATCCATGTAACCATTAGCAGACTAAATTATCCCTTGTGTTCAGGATATTATTTATCTACAATTCTTTCAGAAGTGAAATAGAGCTGTTAGATGACAATTATCATTACAGAGTTATCATAATATGTTAACAATTTTCAGCATTTACTGAATCCTTATCATAAACCAGACACTGTACTGCATACTTTGTATGTTTTACTTTAATTCTCATAACACTAACTGATATTTTGATTGTTACCCTTAGTTTACATGGGAAAATGGAATCATAGAAGGATTTTTCATGGAAAGAAACAACCATTAGACAAAACAGTGCCAAATACTCATAAAAAAGGGTGTGTGTGTGTGTATAAGGTGTGTTAGGTATATGTATTTGTGGTATGCTAGTGTGAGGATGTGTGTTGTGTCTGTGTGTACATTCCATGTTGCACATTGGGGTCAGAGGCTGGGGGAGAAACAAAGGAAGATTCTTTTATCACCCTTGAGAAGCCTGTGTTGGTGACTCATCTCTATTTTGGGGCTAATATGATTTAATTTGTAGTTGATGAAATGTGTCAGTATTTTTTAGGCCTTCTCAAATTAATTGTGGTTTGAAAAATAAGCTTATTTGTAATAAAAAATGTGTATTGCATGGGTCTTTCTTCACTATACTCACAGGGGCAAATATACGCTTGCTACAACTCTATACAAGGCACAAATCAAGTGACTCAATTCTCTAAAGACCTAACAGAAATTCTCTCATAAACTGAACAAGAATGGGTCTCCCTGGTTGCATAGACCAGCACTGTGAAGATGTCGGCAGCCTCTGCAGTGCGGGTTCAATCTCTGGCAGGTTGGGGAGATACCCACATGGCGTGGCAGACCTCTCCTGTCTCGCCCGCTGCTCCCCTCAGCAGTGTATTTCAGTCAATCTGCCTGTTCTGTTCCCCAGTCTAGCTCTGGTGAATCCTCTCACCCTCTTGCATCTCTGGCCTGTACCCCTAGTTCTTGTATAAAATAAAATCTTTTAAAAAAATTAAAAATAAACTGAACAAGAATGACCATATTAAGATGATGCAGACTTCCTTTGTGGACCTATAAAATATACAAAATTAAATAGCTAGAAGCCCAGTTTGTACATATAGATTATGTAAGGTCTTAATTTTGTTGTCAGCTTTTACTTGCTGAGGTTGATTTATTCAAAGAGAGGTAAGACAACAGCTAAAGGAGGATGTTGGTTCCAATAAATCTCAGTGTTTTGAAAATGGATTGGCTCCTGGCTGCAAATTCCTTCAACTAAACGGTCAAATTTTGGTAGTTTAACACCTCTGGATTTCTTATGAGGATTATTTTCTCCTCATCTTCAAGTATCCCATTCACAGTGAAACTTGCACCTCTATTTTTTGGTTTCCCCTTATCCAGATGGGAACAGTTGGTTGACAGGATCCAACTTATACCAACAGTTGCAAATATTAAGCTTCAGAATAAAAGGCTAGAAATATATTTTACTCTTTAGACTCTCCATGACCTTGGAAGATGAGTGCCAGTTGGCAGCGGCTGCTTCATACAATCATGCTGTTGACCTAAGCTGTGCCTTTCCAAGAACTCAAATGGTAACAGAGCTCTTCAATGGGAAAAGGACTGCTCATTTAAACATTTTGTTTTCAGTTCCCTCACACCTGCTACTGGACCCAGGCAGGAGATTTGCAAACACAGAGAGATACAGTGGGAGAGATCTTAGGTCAGGGCTACAAAAACAAGCTCTGTTTGTTTGTTTTGCAACAACAAAAAATGGCCACTTCCTCTCTGAAGAGTGGTGATAAGCACTCCTGGAGGCCTGTGCTGGGCTCTTAAAGAAATTAATCTTTCTATCTTAAGTCACAAAAAGAATCTGCAGTCACCATTGTTAACACAAGAGTTCACACCCCATTTCCTCAATACCACTCCTTTTTCTCAAGCCTCCTTCCTCTGAAGGGTGAAGACTCAAAAAGGACACACACATCTCACACCTCACAGTGATACCGATATTTTTCAGAGATTAATATTTCATTTTATCTAAAATAAAGCAGAAAAAAATAAAAAAGAAAGACATACATTTCTGTCCTCTATGCTTCTAGTGTATAAACACACTTGAGTCTGTCAACATGAAAAAAAATAATTCCACTTCTATGGGCAGTATTTACTTATTTATTGCAACAAATATTTATTATGTGTAATAGGTAAGTCCATTTTATAAGAGGACATGTAATTGAGCTTTCATATGTATAATATATGTATTATATATATATATTAGTATTAAGTTGCTAATACTCAAAAGAAAGATATTTGAAGTTTTGATTAGAATTCAACTTTGAATTATTTCAGTGATAAGCCATTTGGGATTTTCTTATTACATGAGCCTTCCTAAAAGGCAGTTTGTTCAATAAATAAGGTCTTTTAGGGCAGCATTAACCTTACTAGGAAGATGTACATTAACTCTCAGAGCCACCATAGTAAGATCAGAAAAAGAAAATGGCTTCCTAACAGAACTTGTAACTTAAACCGTGCTGTGGGTTTACATGTGATTTATAATTCATTGAAAGAACACAAATATTGGAAGAAATAATTCTGTCATCGACTCAAATAGCACTTCAAAAAAGAAAAAATCAATTTAAAACTATTTTAAGTCATTCTTGTCATCATTTCCGTAGAAATTTGAGCCCTTTTTTCTTGACAATTATCCTCCATATAGATATATTTACAATAACAGATTTTATATAGCATGCATAAGGAAAGCATAGTTTTCTCTATTATTTCTGTACTATAGGGATAGATATTGAGTATTTAAAATGTGGCTAGTTCAAATTGACTATTCTATTGGTGTAAAATAAACATCAGTTTTCAAAGTCTGAGAACAAAAAAAAAACATAAAAAATCTTGTACATAATTTTTACACAGATTACATGTCAAATGATAATATATGGAGCTATTGGGCTAAATAAAACTTATTATTAAAACTCATTTTACCTTTTAGACTTACTTTTTTAAAAAGGTGGTTGCTAAAATTTTAAAATTACACATGTAATTCTTTCTGTTTCTCTTAGAATAATTCTATCAGAATTAATTTTATTTTCCACATCACATGACTAGTTATGAGAATATATTTTGGAAAGAGGGTTTTTAATTGCAGTGAAATTTTTTGTCACTTTTGTTTTTCCACAAAGTACCCAGTAGTTATTCAGAGTGCAAAAGTAAAATTTAACATAAACCTTTCACATGTGTTTAATATTTCTTCATTATATGTGTATGTGTTACCAAAAATGAGTTAAGATTTTGTTCAAAAAATACTGTCTCATTGCTGCAAACCCAATCCTACTGTGACACCTCTTTTCTAAGATTCTTGTGTATTTTTTCAAACCAAAGAGTTCGCATTTTTATTTTATTTTATTTTTTAAATAATAAATTTTATTTTTATATTCCCCATACAATTGCAGCCCCCCACATTCTGACCCCAATCCCTCCCCTCCCGCCCCCGCCCCCCTAAAAGTGTCTCTGGTTCATAGTTTTTTGTTGATTTTGATTTTCACTTTCTTATAGTTATTCATTTTCCTGGTCCCTTATTTAAGTTTTCTAGATTCCTGCTATGAGTGAGACCATCCGGTATTTTTTTTCTTTCTGGCTTATTTCACTGAGCATGATCCCTTCCAGCACCATCCATGTTGCTGCAAATTGCATGTGTTTATCTTTTTTGAATGCTGAGTAATATTCCATGGTATATATGTACCACATCCTCTTGATCCAGTCATCTATTTTTGGGCATTTGTGCTGTTTCCAAAGCTTAGCTATTGCAAACAGTGCTGCTATAAACATAGGGGTGCAGGTGTTCTTTGGAATTGATGTTTCTGTGTCCTTTGGGTAAATACCTAGGAGTGGAATTGCTGGATCATATGGAAGCTCTATGTTTAGTAGGTCCAGAAATCTCCACACAGCTTTCCACAGTGGTTGGACCAGTTTGCACTCCCACCAACAGTGCAGAAGAGTTCCTTTTTCTCCACACCCTCGCCAACATTTGTTGTTGCTAGTTTTTTTAATATGTGCCATTCTCACTGGTGTAAGATGGTATCTCATGGTAGTTTTGATTTGCATTTCCCTGATTGCAAGTGATGTTGAACATTTTTTCATATGCCTGTTGGCCATTTGCATTTCCTCTTCAGAGAAGTTTCTTTTTAGCTCTTCTGCCCATTTTTTGACTGGATTATTTTCTTTGTTGTTATTGAGTCTCATCAGCTCTTTGCAGATTTTTGTGATCAGTCCTTTATCATTAGTGTTGGGTGCAAAAATGTTCTCCCAGTTGGTGGGGTTTCTCTTTGTTTTTGTTATTGTCTCTTTTGCTGTGCAGAAGCTCTTTAATTTGATGTAGTCCCAGCTGTTTATCTTTGCCTTCACTATTAAATGGTGCTGGGAAAACTGGGTCACTACATGCAAAAGAATGAAGCTTGACCACTACCTCACACCATACACAAAAATCAACTCAAAATGGATTAAAGAACTAGACATAAGACCTAAAACCATAAAATATATAGAAGGAAATATAGGCGAAACACTACGTGATTTGCACATCAAAGACATAGATCACATTTTTAAAATAACTTTTGAATATTAACTCTATAGAGAGTGGTATACTCTGCTCTAGAAAGCACATAAGTAGTTAGACATGCCTGCTGGTCAACCAACAATATCCTTTATGTATTTTTTTTAGACTAGACTTTTTGCTAATGTTTTGAAAAAGTTAAATAAGAGTCTTGCTTCCTACTTTCAAGAATCTGATAGTTTTAGAGTTGAACAGACAAAACTACATGAACACAAGTGAAAGCATGTATGATAGAAAGAATTTATATTAAATCAACATCTGGCTTCTCTTGAAAAATTGCAATCATTGTCTGCAACTGGGTGGCCACTGGCTACTTTACATTATATTGTCTCTCTGGATTATATAGGTATTTGAATCTTCAGTTTCTGTTCTGAGTAATTATTAAGGTTCATTTCAACTTCCAGCTTTGTTTGATTATGAGATCCTTGACCTAGTAATTTAAAAAATCTTCAAAGGACACTGTTTTCAAATAATTGTGTTCATTATCATATAGAATTTCTCTTAAAATAGCATTTAGCCTATATGCATTCTTTTCTTCCACTAATGGTGGGAAATGTATAAAGTGACATAATTTTATTATCAGGATAAAATTTTCATGGTAATTAAAGTAAACCTGGAGTTGAAAGATCTAGTTTCTACTGTTAGCATGAGATGCCTTTTAGGGTAAATAAATTACTATTACCCACGTGTTTATGGTGTCTAACAAACATAAAGGAGATAAACTGTGTAGTGAAACATTGTTATGCTGTTGTTTACTAATCCATTCAGAATTATGTATGGTAAAATGACATGATAGAAGTCAATAACCAAATTTTTTCCCCACATTCGTACGTTTTTTCCCACATTTTTCCCATGTTCCTAGATATCAGATAATGGTTTTGTCAAGCTTCCCCAGTGGCGCAGTGGTTGAGCGCTGGGCTGCGAAACTACTCGCAGCCTCTGCAGTGCTGGTTCGATCCCTGGCGGCAGGCGAGGGTCCCACATGGCGCGCAGACCTCTCCTGACGCACCTGCTGCTCCCCTCAGCAGTGTATTTTGGTCCATCTGCCTGTTCTGCTCCCCGCTCTGGCTCTGGTGAATTCTCTTACCCTCCCACGAATCTGGGCTGTACTCAGGTTCTTGTATAAGGGAGGGAGGGAGGGAGGGAGGGAGGGAGGGAGGGAGGGAGGGAGGAAAGAAGGGAGGGAGGGAGGCAGGAAGGAAGGAGAAAATGGTTTTGTCATTAAAAAAAAAAAAATCCCTATTGGGAACTACAATAAGCTGAAGCTGCTCTTATTAGATACACCCAAACAAAACAGCATTAATGGTTTGTGGTATTATGTTCTTTTAAATACTAGTAGTTGATGGAGTTCTAACCTGAAAAAGAAAAATTGATAGTAGGGGAAAGAATAACTTTAGAAATAGGTAGAATTAAATTTGCAAGTACAAGAAAATTGAAATATCTCAATTACATTAACTAAATAATAATAAAAATTATTTAATTAACAGTCACTTTTTAAAAAATGGTAAATTATTTTTTTTCACAATATAGATAAGAGCAATTCAATATATGCAAGAAATTCAATATATGATTAGGAAACACTTTTTAGAATTTCCTAGTATTAAACTGTAAATGAACATCGTACTGATAATTCAGGGCTGGGTCAAAGAGAACATTGTTAATAGAGAAAATGACGTTCTAGACAGATAAAAACAGTTGTCTAAGGTAAAGGATATGACTATGTTGGGCATGAAGAAATCGAATTCTAGATTGTATTTTCTATGTATTAATTGCTAGTTCCTCTTTAGTTAAGGGTGGAAAAAGAAATTAATCTTTTTGATCATTTCCCCCTATCTACAGAATAGCTTTCTAGATAATGTGAGGGATACAGTGAAATACAAAGCGTAATCTCTACTTTCTGGAAGTATACATTATGTCTTGAGATTCAAGTTGTAAACAGATAACAGATAATATTTGATAATATGTAATTAAATCCTGTAATGTTTTAACAAAGTTTAGTGAGACACCAGACTAGCTTGGGACAGCTTCACAAATAAGGCAGGATTTGACGAAGAAAGCAATGACTTCCCTTTTTCTTGCATATGGTAGAAGTGGTGCAAATACCAGAAAATTTAGGTGGAAATTCCCTTTCACTTGTCATTTCAATATTTAATGCTTCTCATTAAAATATGGAAAGTTATACAACAGAATTCTGATCTATGTTTTCACCTATGGAAAGGAGATAATACTTCATTTCTTGTTTTCCCTATGATGCCTTAGATATACAATGTTGGACCTAGTTCCCACTGTTCTTTCTAAGGTGAAGAGACCAAGCCCTGAGGAGACAAAGCAATTTTACTCAGTTGTTTTTTAATATCCATAAAGGAAATAAATTGATATCTACTATTCTGCCTGAATTGTACAATTGATAGATTAAGCATGTTTACAGGACACCATAAGATATGATCTCAGGAATCTTTAGGGTAGAAATGGCAAAGATATTGAAAGTATCATCCAAAAAAAATTCAAATTTTGTTGGATACTTTTATGCTTATTTTATATTTCAGTGTTGTTTATATCATAAATTTATGTACATGAATGATAAGAATGAGGCTACAGTTAATTCAAGTATAGGATTTCTTAAAATCGTCATACCATTGTTTTGCCTGAGATCTATTTTGATTTTTATTTTGGAGGTCATCTTTTAACTTTATTAGAAAAATAGAAAATCTTAAATTGTTACTTATAATTTATATAAAAGTCATACATAATTCATATAAAAGTCAGGCTCTGCTTCCCAAGTGTGTGTGTTCTTTGCTGATGAGCATTCAGGCCTTAGAGCAGCATTTTCCTCCCCTTTCAAGGGTGGGGACAGAGCTGGGTGTGCAGATGGAAGGGATCAGGCAATTGTTTTTTTAATTCCACCTCTGTATTTAACCCTTTCTGTAACATACCAAAGAAACAGAACTTCTTGGGAGACCATGGATGAAGGTCACAGATAAGCTCTTACTAGGTTGGATTGGATTTGTATTAATCAAGTTTCCCAAGATAAAAGAGGCCATAAGGCCTCCCTGGTGGTGCAAGGGGTTAAGTACCGCACTATGAAGCAATCCACAGCCTCTGCATCATGAGTTCGATCCCCGGCCTGCCAGGGAGCAACCCTCCTGATCGCCCACTGCTCCCCTCAGCAGTGTATTTCAGTCAGTCTGCCTGTTCTGTTCCCCACTCTGTCTCTGGTAAATCCTCTCATCCCCGAATCTCTGGTCTGTACCCCAGCTCTTGTATGCATAAGTAAATAAATCTTAAAAAAACAAAGAGGCCATAGACTTGATAAAATCCTTACAAAAGACCATATTTTCCAAAGGGTGCATTTAACCAATGGAAATATGGTTAAATAAGGATTGCGACACAAGTGAAAAGAGATGGAATTTCATTAGCTATTCATTTGAATGCCACATTACTATTAGCTAAAAGTATGATTTTTTTTTAAAAGGCTGGTAACAGGGCCTCCCTGGTGGCACAGGCGCTTGAGCGCCGCACTGTGAAGCTGTCTGCAGCCTCTGCAGAGTGTGTTCGATCCTGGCCACATGGCAAAGCAGACCTCTCCTGTCTCTCCCGCTGCTCCCCTCAGCAGTGTCTTTGGTCAGTCTGCCTGTTCTGTTCCCCACTCTGTCTCTGGTGAATCCTCTCACCCTCTTGTGCATCTGGCCTGTACCCCAGTTCTTGTATAAAAATAAATAAATCTCAAAAAAAAAAAAAAAGCTGGTAACACACTTG
The DNA here is from genome assembly GCF_964194135.1 of Talpa europaea. Classification (NCBI taxonomy): domain Eukaryota; kingdom Metazoa; phylum Chordata; class Mammalia; order Eulipotyphla; family Talpidae; genus Talpa; species Talpa europaea. Next base: position 39,945,451 of record NC_140068.1, read on the forward strand.
ACTAGCTCAATGAAAAACCCGTCTTGGGATATTTGAAGTCTGTCCCTTTGACTTTGACTTTATTTGGAAAGGTTCTTATAATATTAGTTACATAAAAATGATGCTTGAATTTTAAGCATCAGTATTTTTTTAACCAATTATATTGATGTGCATATTTAACTAAAGTAAATCCATTATGCAGAGACATTTTGCATTTAACAATTTGAGGTGAGGTCGCTTTTCTCTCTAGCTGTTGAGTCAATTCCATCTGATATAGAGTTAGGTAACTCTTTTTGATAATGATTTCTGCTAATCACAGTGCTAAGCCTCTAGTGCATGCTAAGTGGATGTGAATTGATGAAGATGATATAACTTGAATTTGTCAGTGCCAGAAGCAGAATGAGGAATCTGGGCTTCATAACATGGAAAGACATAAAAGCTTAACTATCAGACTCAGCTATGTTTCAGTTTAGATTTGACATCTTTGGGAGAATGAAACTTGCAAAAGTAATGATGCAATTTACTTGTGTCTTACCTTTTAATTTATTAATGACACAACAGATACTGCCATAAACAAACTCGAGGAAGAGTGTCCCTATAATAGAGCATGTCTGGCTACATTGTTGAGGGTTATAACTGTTCTCTGCTGTACCTGTAGTGTTGTCTAATTGAATTATGGGAACATGGAGACTGCAGCAGTATTCCCCATGACCTGCTACTATTAGACTCTTCATAATTTGTATTGTATGTTTTTTATCAGAAACACTGAGGGAAATAGGTTTTCTGCCAGCATTATGAATGTGATTTCTCTTGTTGATATCTCATGAATACTAGTCATTGAATGACAGATTTTGTTGTCTGTGTTTGTATTCATTGCTCTCCAGAGTGGTTGTTATATCTTGAATATACCAGCTGTCTCTTAGGACCACTTCATAAAACTAGAGGCTTTTCTCAAAAGATTGTATTTTTCTCCATAAGTGTAAGTCAAACTCTATTATTTGATAAAATTAAATATTGTGAAGGAAAAACATTTCCTTCACAAATTATTTCTTTCACATAAATGACATTTAGTTCAAAGATTTTTGCATCTTTCCCCAAACCGAGATGAGTAGCACAAAGAAATCTGACTTGAATTTAATGAACTTAGATGTTAAATACTGTGTAGTACACAGAATTGTCTTTAAGAATGACATATGAGACTTACATCAACGAAAGACAATAGGATAGAATCTGAAATTTCTACAATTTTCATGCTTAGTGTTTATTTCTGCAGACAGGAAATGGATATCTCACTGAGAGGAAACATGAAACATACTGAATCTGGACAAGGACCATTATGAACAAGAATATTCTCATTTTTATCCCCAGTAATGAGAAGTAGCTGTGAACCCTAAAGCAGGAGTAACTAATGTTGGAATCTACATTCATTTTAAGATAAGTGAAAAATCATGGTTTGAAGAAAGGATTTCACCTTTTGCCTGAAGCACAGTAGATAAAGAAAAGAGACAGTAGCTCTTACATGACAGCAATGAGACTAATTAGCTTAGGAAACATCAGCAGGAAGACCATGAACCTGCTCGAATAGGTTAATCAGTGAGATAGGATTGTTTTTAAAACTGTCAGATTTATGTTGGAGACTCCTGTTCTCCTCTTCACAAATTCATGACTGACTAATGGAAAGTTTTATACCAGAGATGATAATATAATTTCCAGAATCCAACTACCTAGTATACCTGGGAACCGATTTGGCTTATACTGCCAAATTAACCGATGAGAATTTGATCAATGGATATTGAAGAAAATGAGTGATCTGAAAATATGAGCAAATGGAAATTAAGGGCTATTTCATATGATGAAGGGATAGTCTTGGAAGGATTTGCTATGAAAAAATTATCCTGACTTGCAAATCCTGTTGTCCCAAAGACCAATTAATCTGTGAAACAAGAATGCATGTGGTTCAGAAAGCCATCTATCTTGGACCTCCGGGGGTGGGGGATGGGGGGGAGCAGGATAATTCTCTTTTGTAGTTATATTTATATCCACAAAGGTAGTATCTGCCAATTAATAGGAGCTTAAATGCACAAGCTTACTGCTCTAACATTCAAGCAATTATTTGGAGGTCTTCCAGAGAGATCAGGATGATTCTTTTGGAAAATTTATATTCTAAATGCAAAGTCAGAACCATCAATAATTGAAGCACATGAACAACCTAAAATTGACTACTTCCCCTTCTGCCTCTTCAGGGACACACTCTCTGAGTGGTCCCCTCCCTTTTATCAATACAGGATTCTATCCCTAGGCCCGTGTCATGATTTTCCTTTCCAAGGAAGTTAAATATCTTTTGCCTTTAAAGTCCAAGATCATTTTCATTAAATTATGCCTTTTCATTTTAGAGATTACAAAAAAGGGAGTAAAAAACCCACATATTTTATTTAAACTAATTGTACAAGTGTTTTTTGAAATAGAGATATCAAGGACTACTTAATCAAAATACATTAATAAATTTTTCAAGACCTTGTACTCAACCAATCCATGATATTCCCCAAGAAACAGTTTTCTTAGCAAGGTAGAGGGGTTCCACTATAGCAACCAGCATAGGAATGCAGCATAGGAATTATCACCCTCCTAAACTATGAAAACTAAGGTTTATTGGGAAATTTTGTGTCAAACAATGTACTAGATAATTTATTATTTTTATTTTATTTATTTATTTATTTTTAAAGATTTATTTATTTATTTATTTATACAAGCACTGGATACAGTCAGAGGCACGGGAGGGTGAGAGAATTCACCAGAGCCAGAGCGGAAAGTAGAACAGGCAGAGTGACGAAGTACACTGCCGAGGGGAGCAATGTTTGCTGCAGGAGAGGTCTGCAGGCCATATGGGACCCTCACTGGCGGCCAGGGATTGAACCAGTGCTGCAGAGGCTGCAGGCAGCTTCGCAACCCAGAGCTCAACCGCTGTGCCACTGGGATGCCCTGTGCTAGATAATTTATAAGCAATAACTTATCTTATTGTCTTAGCACCTTTTAAGACAAATACAGATATCCACCCATTTTGCATATGGAAAACTGAGACTCAGAAAGGTGAAGTAATTTCCTTAAAATTGAGCAACTACTGATAGCCAGAGTCAGGTCTCCAATTTACCACTGTCTCCTGAATTCTTAACAACTTTTATACTTTAACTGTTTCAGATACCATAATGATAGAGACGTGTTTTCACAAAATTTGAACAGTGCCTGAATGACTAAAATACACAAATAATGAAAATAATAATTGTTTTCATTAATTTTGCACTTACTACTTCCTAGGTATATTGCTTAGGGTTTATGTCCATTATAGGTTTTACCATCCCAATTTTAAATATGATTAAACTGCCTAAGTGAATCCTAGTACCTTGTCTAAAATCTAGTAAATGATAAAATTTAGATTTAAAGTCCAAGTTTGTCTAATTCCAAAACCTATCCCCATATTATACAAATAGCTCTCTGGAAAAATATTTGTTTCATTTGTAAAAACAAATGGTTTCATATAGGAAAATCAAATAGTAATAATAAAGTGTTGCAGATGGGCTAAAATATATAGAATGAAAATAGGAAGTAAGCAAAGAAAATGCTCTAATGGTTAGAAACAAATTTTTTTAATTAATGCAAAGATGTTACAAGAAATGCATATACATCTCAAAGAGACACCATGTCTGAACGTAATAATTGAGAGTTCTTATTTTACTTTATTTTGTTTTTTTTTTTTACTTTTCAATAATATCCAGTGACAGTGAGTATGTGAGAAAACAGGTTTCACATATACTGCCTTAGGGAGGGTAAGTTTATATAACCTTTTTAGAGGAAAATTTGGCTCTATTAATCTGCAATCCTAAAAGTGGATACTAGCTGTTTATTTTGGCTCAGTAATTCCACTATTAGGAATTTATCTTAGCTTTAACCAAGATTTGATGCAATTATAATTATAACATCTTTTATAATTTTTTTATTTAAGATTTATTTATTTATACAAGCACTGGGTACAGTCAGATGCACACGATGGTGAGAAAATTCATCAGAGCCAGAGCAGGGAGCAGAGCAGGCAGAAGGACCGAAATACACTGCTGAGGGGACCAGCGGGCAGCAGGAGAGGTCTGTGCGCCATTTGGGACTCTTGCCTGGCAGCTGGGGATCGAACTGGTGCTGCAGAGGCTGCGGGCAGCTTCGCAACCCAGAGCTCAACCGCTGCGCCACCGGGGAGGCCCTATAACATCTTTTAGAATGCTGCAAAATTCAAAACAAAGTAAACGTCTAGCAATAGGTTGTGGTTAAATAACTTAACGTGTATTTAAAAAACCGTGTCCTCAAGATTTTACAAATGATATTGCAAATGAATATGGATTGATAGAAACTATAGTCACATCATAACAACAGAAAATGAAGTTACTTAAACAGCCTGTACATCAGTGTCATTTTTTATGTTGAAATAAATGCTCATAGAAAATTTTGAATACACAGGGCCTCCCTGGTGGCGCAGTGGTTGAGCGCTGGGTTGCGAAGCTGCCCGCAGCCTCTGCAGCGCCCATTCGATCCCTGGCTGCTCCCCGGCCACCAGAGGAGGGTCCCGCATGGTGCGCAGACCTCTCCTGCCGCCCGCTGCTCCCCTCAGCAGTGTACTTTGGTCCTTCTGCCTGCTCTGCTCCCCGCTCTGGCTCTGGTGAATTCTCTCACCCTCCCGCGCTTCTGACTGTACCTAGTGCTTGTATAAATAAATAAATAAAAATAAAATAAAATAAATCTTTAAAAAAAAAGAGAAAATTTTGAATACACACATAAAGTTTTAACAATGTCATACGTTTTGTTTGTTTGCTTTTTTAGTAGTGAAATTTGGGGTGTTTTATCCCTGCTTCTTGAATTTCTGCTTTTTCTTGGTTGAGAATGTTTAACTAAAAATTATGCCAGACACAAAAAGAGTGTAATACATGCACGCACACACATGCACACACAGCCAATACCAAATTTGGGATGTCTAGTTGTTACCAGATTTTCCCAGATGGAAAAAAAAAATAATTCCTGAGTTTCTAAACAATTTAATGTCTGGGAAAATTAGACTCTGGATACAATATCTAAATAAGAGTTGATACAGCTGAATAAAGATGGATCCTAAAATGTCATTACATAAAATGAATTAAGGGAATTTGTAACAAGACTATTGCCATAAAAAAGAATATGTTTCTAACTGAACAATTATATATTCATAAAAGGAGACATCAATATCAAGGTGAAATATTTCCACAGAGAATAGCAGAGTAGGTTGAATTCCCTTTTATTTTGATCTATTCTGCTCATGTTCTCCAGTGGATAGACTGATCATTTTTTACCACCAACAATTTTCACAAACAATGATTAATTTATCTAAACAATTAATATTCTTGCATTGAAAATTAAAAGTAATTTGATATTTATTCTCACAATGAATTTTCTTTAACTTTAGCAATAATAGCAATAATATTACTGGTTATTTAAGTTAATGAAAAAGTCTACTCAATGCATCTTTATTAATTACATGCTCATATGGTTGGTTTTGATTATATATTGCAATTGTAACTTATAATAATATATAATTACATAATATGAATTGTTAGTTTCAAAATAATTTTTCATAGTAGTTCAGATTTTAATTAATATTCTTATAGGAAAACAGGAGAATAAAATTTTAATGTTTGAGTTTTTTTGAAACTCATGTATGCACAAAATGACAACTCACTGAACATACTATTTTTCTACTCTGATTTCTCAGCTGCTGAGAATTCGCATCTATTTCTTTGTTCTATCATCTATGGATGTAGCATCAATAAATATAACATTTATTGAGTGTCACAAATAGAAAATATTGTCAAATACATACTTCATTAATTTGAAAAACACTTTTAACCAAAACAGTCATTTTTGAAATATTGTTTATGAATTAGAATAAAATCTCTTAGATTTGAAAAAATATCAATTTTCTCCCCAAGAATTTTTTAGTTTTCTCCTCTCTAAAAATATTTTAATAGAAATTTTTAAAAATAATTTTTTGCCTCTGACTTATGATAAAAATCAAGTGTGAATTTACTTTATAAATGTTCAAAATAGATATTTCTTTTAATCTTGCCACCTTTTTATTGAATATTGAAGAATTATTTCATAAGTATGAATAAGCTTTGGAGGAAGAATATTCTGTTGATTTTTCAGCTTACATCAAAATCATTCTTTAAAAAAAAATACATCAAAAGGAGTAGAATGTCATTAGGAAGAAAACTTTGTCCTTAATGAGGAAAATTCCAACCTTGGAATACTGAAGGCAAAGCTAGAGAACCTATAATTAACCCCATTCTTCTAGCCCATAATTTCTTTCATCCTATATATTTAGGTACAAAAACAATTGGTCTTAAATGACCTCCCATCTCTGATGTTATGCTTCATTCATTACGGTAATAAAACCAAAGTTGTTTTTCCACTGCAAACTCTGTTTGATTTGGGCCCTCCTGAATCTCACAAATGATTTGTTCCTTTTCTAACTTTTGTTGTTAAAATACATACCTACCCTCTTTTCATCATTGCTGAAAAGTGCTGTATCTGCAGGTCCTGTTTGGGGAGTGCAGACTGTACTTTCCTCTCTAGCTGAAAACAGACAGAGGAAAGGGGCCTTCTTCCTGTGGCCCCATGCTGGCCTCCCGTAGGACACTCTCCCCAGCTGCACAGCTGGCCACCTGGGCCGGCGGCCCTGTTCAATAGCTGGATATCCTGTTCTGCTTTTCTGCTGCTGAGCTGTCCAGGATGATCGCCTGGGAAGTGAATTGTGACTTTCCAGGGTTTTAAGCTTGCCAAGATTAGTTAGAAAAACACAGTTTGGGGTTATACAAATTCCAAATCTTCTGGCACTCTTGTTGCCTGAAATTTGAGAGAAGGAAAAAGTATGTGGGAGTTATAAGCATAAGTGCATTCTAAAGCAAGGATTTTTATTGAAAATATATTGATTATCAGAGAATACATTGTTTATGCAAGCCCAAGCACTCCATCAAAAGAAAAAAAAAAACCACAAAATACTAAGACAAATTTTTAATGATACTTTGCAAAATGATAGTTTAAAAAGTGCCAGCTGTCTCTGTGCTGTGTAGATAAAAGTGTGAGCTCCCTCTCTGTTGTGTGGATTACGATCTGGAAATTATTATCAAAGACAATATGGCAAGACAAATGCTGAGTGTGAAAGATAAGAGACAGCTTTGGAACTTGGTTGAATATTGAATGCATTCAAATGTATTCTTACTTTGGAATTGTGTTGATGTTCCAGAGAGGTTAGATAGATGGGGGGAAAAAAAAGAGGGAGAGTTTGAGGGGGAAGTTTATGTGCTTCCTCACTGGCAATCCTAATACTTCTCATGGAAGTTCTACCATTGAATCAATTCATGTGACAATTAGTTCAGAAAGACTCTCAGATTTCACAGCATCAAAAAGTCTGTTTCAGCTTCATTTGAAATGGATGAACTCATGAATCTGTTATGCCAAGAGACTGAAGCTGATAAAATTATCTTCATTTTATATTGACTGTTGATAACCCTGTCTGTTGCTGCCTCTTTGGGAACATTCAGAATTAATGTTTTCATTTGGTTTCAGATCATGTTTTGAAGCCCTACCCTTTCTTGCTAAATTGATTTTTTTTCACTGTTTTAAAATAAAGGATATTTCATTTTCTTTTTGAGAAAATGTTGTTGATTGCTATTGAGTTGGATCTGTTTGGAAAATTAAATAAGATCTGTTTGGAGTTTATCATTTTATCACCAAGTTAAATCATTTTCAGATGTCTGTTCTTACAATAATCAAATTGTTTACCATTGAATAGAACTCTATAATTAAAGAAAAATTATTTGTACAACTTTCTAAGAGTGACATCAAGAAAGTATATATCAACAAGTAAGAAAATCCCTACCAATCTTTTCCCACCTTGTGTTCCCCCAACTTCCAGTCACACGTTAGGGTTCTGGCTAAGCTATTTCTCCTTGAAAGTGATCCAGGTCTCTGGATCACTACTTCAATTTTTGTGGCAAATCAGAATCATAACCACTGATATTCTGAGAGGTATGCATAATCAAATATATAAAGAAACTAAGAATTCACTAAGGGTTGGTATTAATTTAGAAGTGTGCATTTTTACTTGAGTCATAACCATGTTTTCATCTAAACATTTCAATTCCCTTTCCCTGTTCTAAGCCATAGATTATGAAAGTTAGAATTAATTTGAATATCAAAGCAGTTAAACCTTCACAGGCTCAAAGAGGAACAAAGATTATTTACTACATCAAACTACGGTTTAACTTGAAAGTTTACTGGGATTGTAATATACTGCCATCAAAAATTAATTTTCATATTTACCTCGAAGAGTATCTTTGAAAAGAATATGAACGCAAACTTCTTCAAGATTATTGCCAAGAGGGCCTCCCCGGTGGCACAGTGGGTTGAGCGCAGTGCTGTGAAACTGTCTGCAGCCTCTGCAGCACAGGTTCGATTCCCAGCCGACCAGGGAGATTCCCGCATGGTGTAGCAGACCTCTCCTATCGTGCCTGCTGCTCCCCTCAGCAGTGTATTTCAGTAATTCTACCTGTTCTGTTCCCTGCTCTGTCTTGGGTGAGAGGACTCACCCTCCTGCGCCTCTGGCCTGTACCCTAGCTCTTGAATAAAAATAAATCTTTTTTTTTTAAAAAAAGATCATTGCCAAGAATGAATTTTACATATCCTATCTATGCTTGTGTTTTACTCCAAGTTCCAGTCTGAATTATAAGGAACTGTTTTCTTTTCTTTCTTTCTTTTTTTTTTAAAGATTTATTTATTTATTTATACAAGCACTGTGTACAGTCAGAAGTGCAGGAGGGTGAGAGAATTCACCAGAGTCAGACCTAGGAACAGAACAGGCAGACCTACTAAGTACACTGCTGAGGGGAGCAGCAGACGCGACAGGAAGTGTCTGTCTCGCCACATGGGACTCTCGACGGCAGTCAGGAATCGAACCGGTGTTACAGAGGCTTCAGGAAACTTAGCAGCCCAGCGCTCAACCGCTGCACCACCAGGGGAGGCCCAGGAACTGTTTTCTAAATATATCACACACATACACACACACACACACACACCCCCCACATACACAAACACACAGGTGGCAAATGTATGAATATCTAACAAACTAAGAGTGTGGCTCCTCAGAGGTCAAACAAAATGTATTTTTTGTTTTTAGTGAAAACAAAACAAAAAGCAAATTGCAGGATTATTTATGGAGAAGCTGAGTGTTAGTTGACGTTTAACATTTAATTAGGTTAAGTATTTACGTATATGTATGCTAGGTGTATGTATGTGTTTGATTTCACCTACCAATATGGTTAGTCTCAAGTATTAAGTGGTTTCCAAGATGAATTACAGTTTTTTTTAATGAAACAGTCTTTCTTTGATGTAAATTTTCTAATAAAGAAAATTAAGTTGAAATAACATTAACAGAGGCTATATTTTGCTCTACATTATTGGCATATGACACCATATCTCAGAAACCTAATGTAACATACCATCATATAACCTAAACTGAGTGTTACTTGCTTACCACACTTCTTTCATTTCATTCATCCAATTAGTAAATCTTCATTGTATGATGAAAGATTAATTCCATTAACTCAATAAATAGACCAAGGTCACAGGAAAAAGTTTGTGGATCAATTTATATTAGGGTTAATTTATTACTTATCCTCTGTCATTGATATGAAGTAAGGAAAAGCAAAAACTATTTTAGAATGGGTTATGAAAGGTAACTATCACAAATAGTATATAGTTTTGGTAATTTCAGGACTTTGAAATATTTTACATAAACCATAATATTTTAGCAGGTTACAAATGTGTTGATTTTATATAAGGTAAGTAAAAATATATACATGATTTTCTATTGCATAAAAAGTATGACAATATCATACAATATTTCAATAAAGCAATTTTTTATAATATTTTTAAGTGCTTAAATATTTATGGATATACATGGCACATTTTACTTACATACTTTGTATTTCACATAAACTGTTATAAAATTATAAAATAGTATGTATACACATTCATAATGACTACAGTATAATTTTAAAGAGATTAATCATTTAAAATCCCTGAAGAAGTTAAGGGTTATATTTTTTAAAGATTTATTTATTTATGCATACAAGAACTGGGGTACAAGCCAGAGGTGCAGGAGGTGAGAGGATTCACCAGGAACAGAGTGGGGAACAGAACAGACAGACTGACTGAAATACACTGCTGAGGGGAGCAGTGGGCAAGACAGGAGAGGTCTTTAGCTCCCTGGCTGTCCTGGGGTCCAACTTGTGCTGCAGAGGCTGCAAATAGCTTCACAATGCTGTGCTAAACCGATTGCGCCACCAGGGAGACCCAGAGATTCCCATTTTAAAATAAATTTTAAGATTTAAAAAACAAAATTAAAGATGATTTAATAGATTCAACAGACATAAAGAATTAATACCAATCTTTCTCAAACTCTTCTAAAAACTGTGGAAGACTGAATACTTCTAAACTTATTCTCTTATCACTCTGCTACCAAAGTCACACAGTTATATGAAAAGAAGAAATAACAGGCCACTATCCTTCACAAATACAGATGCAAAATGCTCAATAAGATATCAGGAAACCAGGCCTCCCCCATGGCGCAGCGGTTGAGTGCTGGATTGCGAAGCTGCCTGCAGCCTCTGCAGCACTGGTTCGATCCCTGGCCGCCAGCGAGGGTCCTACATGGTGCGCAGACCTCTCCTGCCATGCCTGCTGCTCCCCTCAACAGTGTATTTTGTCAGTCTGCCTGTTCTGTTCCCTGCTCTGGCTCTGGTGAATTCTCTCATCCTCCCACGCTTCTGACTGTACCCAGTGCTTGAACAAATAAATAAATAAATCTTAAAAAAAAAAAAAGATACTAGGAAACCAAATGCAATAATACATTAATAAGATCAAGTAGAATTCATCCTTGGGATGTAAAGATGATTTAAATGCAAGTCAATAACTGTTATCCCACATGAACAGAATGAAGAATTGAAATCATATCATTATTTCAACAAAAGTGGGAAAAAATTTCAAAAAAATTTAACATATTTTTACGATAAAAAGTCTTAACAAATTAAGTTTGAAAGGAATGTATCTCAACTTTAAAAAAAAAGATCATATGTAAGTATCCTAAGAAAATGCCTGACACAGTAAGTTTTTAATAAATATTAGTTAGCATTTGTAATAATGAGAAAAGATATTAACAAATACATATTATGAAAGAGGTTATTTTAGTATGAAAATAAAATACTTTAAATGAGAATTGAAAATTTTGACTTTATGCGCATTTTGTTCTCATATTGACAGATATAAGAATATTTCAGTGCATAAGTATAGGAAGTAGATTTACATGCTCAGCATGGAATATTGGACATGGTTCAAGGATCCCAGATGTGGAAAAAAATCTGCCAAATTTAGGCAAAAAATGTAATTGTTTGGATGATTTATAAACATGTTTCTGAAACAATTGAGAAAAATTTGAGATTGTGTTTACATATGTTATATTCAAATAACTGCCTTTATTAATTACCTTTTAGTAGATACTAGTCATGTCTTGTTTTTATTTGTTATTGAAGTATCATTATTTTACATCTTTGCTAGTGTTTTGACAGTATAGGATTCCCCCTTGAATTTAAAAGTACCAATTGTTTTCATTCATAACTTATTTTTATTTCCTGTTTTTTTATGTGTTTAGTAGTTTTCACCTGAATATCTTGCCAACAAAATTTGTCAAATTAAGTATGCATATCAATATTGTTTACAACTTTGAAGAAAATTCAGTTAACTTCACCATGCACAATGACACAAATCTCAACTAATAGGGTTTTTTTTTTTTATTTAAACTAGAAAGTAATTCACATTATAGGAAGTTTAGAAGTAACTTGATTAGCCATTCTACTGGTTTAAAGCTCCATAAACAAAACAAGGTGGATCCCATCAAAGTTGAGGTTGTTTTCCTCCTCTTTTATCACTAGAGAAAGAGGAGAAAGAATAAACATTTCACACACATTTTCAACTTTTTAAATATATATTTTATTTTATATATTTTTTACATCATTTTTCACTTTTGCACAAGGTATGCTTTTTCATCCATTTTCAACTTTCTTTAACTATTAAGTTCTCACAAATGCTATACTATTATATTTGGGAATTAAAAAAAATTAATTTCTGTCTTATTTTATTAGTAACTACATATCTGTCCACAAAGTAGTCACATATCTATGAAAGGCATCATTTTCATTAACAAAAGAATTGCACTAACAGTGTTTGCTAGTTAAAGAGACTTACAGTACTTACCAAAGAGTATTTGTCAACAAGTCTCAGGGTTTAAATATGCTTTAAACTTTCCTAATGAATAATAATTTTAAATATTTCCTGTTGAAATTACACAAGATTGTTTTCTAAAATTACACACAATAAGTTTCTATTAAAGAGCTTAAAAAGTTGAAGAAACTTGTGTTAACAACAAGGCAAAGAAAAAATACCGCATTTGAACATAGTATTAACTTTACTGAAAATAGAGTGTAGGGGGCCTCCCCGGTGGCGCAGCGGTTGAGCGCTGGGTTGCAAAGCTGGCTGCAGCCTCTGCAGTACCGGTTTGATCCCCGGCTGCTCCCAGGCCACGGGAGGAGGGTCCCACCTGGCACGCAGACCTCTCCTGCTGCCCGCTGCTCCCCTCAGCAGTGTACTTCGGTCCTTCTGCCTGCTTTGCTCCCCGCTCTGGCTCTGGTGAATTCTCTCACCCTCCCGCGCTTCTGACTGCACCCAGTGCTTGTATAACTAAATGAATAAATTTAAAAAAAAAAATACTGTTAAAAAAAAAAAGAAAAAGAAAGAAAAAATATATAGTGTAGGGCCTCCCTGGTGGCACAGCGGGTTGAGCGCCATGCTGCGAAGCTGTCCACAGCCTCTGCAGCACGGGTTCAATTCCCAGCTGGCCAGGGAGATACCCACATGGCACAGCAGACCTCTCCTGCCTCGCCCACTGCCCACTGCTCCCCTCAGCAGTGTCTTCGGTCTGTCTACCTGTTCTGCTCCCCATTCTGTCTCTGGTGAATTCCCTCACCCTCCCGTGCCTAAGGCCTATACCATGGTTCTTGTATAAATAAATAAATCTTAAGAAAACAAAACAAAAAAAAAACACGCTTATTTAAAAAAAAAAGAAAATAGAGTGTAGGTTTAATAATCTTATTATTACAGATATTTCTTGATTTATGATAGGATTACCTCTCAAAAAATTCATTATAAGTTGAAAATATCATAAATTGGAATTACCAATGGGTTGCTCAGCTCACTGCTGCCCAGTGTTAGAAGACAGTGTTTTACCAGAGTTTCTGCTGAGTGTGTATTCTTTTTGTACCATCCTGAAGTTGAAAATCTTAAGTTGAGCTATCATTAATTGGGAACCATATATAGCTTACTTGGGTTGCCATAACAAAATACCACACACAGGGTGGCTTAAACATAAATTTATTTTCTCACAGTTCTGGGGGCTGCAAGTCTAAGATCAAAGGTTTGGTTTCTCCTGAGACCTCTCTCTTTGCCTTGCAAATGACTACATTTCTGTTGTCTTCATATAGTCTTTCCTCTATGTGTCTTTGTGTTTCCAATTTCCAAGACACCCATCAGATTGATTTAAGGCTCATCCTAATGGTTTCATTTTAATTTAATCACATCATTAAAGGCCATATATACAATTATAGTCACCTCTGAGGTACTAAGAATTAATACTTCAGCACATGAATCTTGGAGCAACATATTTTAATGTGCAATAACTTGGTAATCAAAAGTGAGAACATGTATGCACTTTGAAAGTAATTTGAAATTTTTCCTCATGGTATTTTTAATGATTGAGTTCATTTTATTTGAAGTTAGAAGTATCATAATTTAAGTATTTAACTATCCTCAAATATATACTGATGAGGCAGAGTTCTAATAAAAATTCAATAAAATAATAAGAGCAGCACAGCAGTGGTAATAGTACTAGTAAAGATATTTCTGTTCAAACAGGGACTCTTTTTATAGTATTTTTCTCTTTATAATCATACAAAATTATTATTGTCATCCACATAATTCATTCAAGGAAACTATGAGTCAGAGAGTAAAATATTCAATGTCCTAAGCTAATGAGGTTTAGAACAAGGATTGCTTCAATTACTGAAAGTAGTAATAGTAACAGTTGGGTGTTGATTAAATGCAGATGGCATACATTCTTTATATAACATTGCTTCTGATAGCAGGATGAAGAAATATGTTCTTTCATTCAATTGTTGAACAATATTGTGTGCTAATAAAGTATATGCCAGACCCTAAGCCAGACACAAGAGAGGCTTCGTATTCACTCTCATGAATTAAGTACTAGAGAGAGTGTACAAAGTGCCTCAGTGGAAAGACCATCTCCAATTCCTAGAAGATATTTTCCACATTGTCATAGTTGTGGCTTGTAAATGTGCCATAGCATTATATTTATAGTTTGTTTTTGCTTCTGTAGTTTAGTGTTTGTCATTGTTTTAGTCTTGATAATTAGCTTTTATTGTGTTGCTTCTTTTTTAAAAAGATTTATTAATTTATGCATACAAGAGCTGGGGTGTAGGCCAGAGATGTAAGGGGGTCAAAGGATTCACCAGAGACAGAGTGGGGAGCAGAGCAGGCAGACTGACTGAAATACACTGATAAGGGGAGCAGCGGGCAGTCAGGAGAGGTCTGCTGTGCCATGTGGGTTAGCTCCCTGGATTGGGATCGAACTTATGCTGCAGTGGCTACTCATAGCTTCATAGTGGTGAGACCTAACCTCTTGTGCCACCAGGGAAGCTTCTCATAGAATGTGAGTGATAATTTTTAAAGTGTCAATGGGGTATAAGTGATTTTATGTTGATCCAAGAAGATACTTTTAAATCATATAAATATATGATTATATTATATATAATCATTAAAAATGATTGTTTATTCATAGGGTTGAAGAGTTAGTAGGATGGTGTAAAAACTAACACAAAATAATCTGTATTCCAACGTAAAGTCTTCTTTTTTCAATAATCAAGATTTTTTAGTTATGAATAAAGTGTAAAAGGCTATATTAGGTATATATGATTAAAAAGAAATGTAAAAAGAAAAAGTCACCACAAGGGCTTTCATTTGGAATGGAAATTATCACCAAGAATTTGCCCTTATCTCATTTTTTTTACTTTATTAAATTCATGACATTAGTGAATATTGTCTTATTCCCTGACATTCTACTGAAAAATAATAGAGCACAGATAATTATTTGATTATGGTATAGAATTGAACCTGGAATGTCAAGATAAATGTTAACACTGATATAGAAATTATGGATTTCTTGACAGTATTTAATTTTTGGAAAGAAATGTTTTATCGAAAATTTTAATCATTTATTATTGTCAACAGAGCTATTGGGCAGGTTTCATTACCCTGTTGTGAAAGATGTTGAATGTAAAATCTAACCTGACCGTCACATCATGCAACAACACCCAAGGCATTTTGAAGAGGAAAAATTGTTATCTGTCTTTTCACAAAGATTTACACCAACATCAGTTTCATATAAATAGAAACCCTTGTGCCTGGGAAGAAAAGATAACTGTCATCAAAATGTCCATCAGAGTAAATGTGCCTCTGTGAGATCTTTGAGTTTAAGGGTCTGATTTCTAATCCATTTTGTATTTGCAGCAAGACAAATAAAGATGCTAACCTTCTAAACATTAAAAACTTTCCACAAAGTTGCTTGTAATGCAAAATTAATTTATAAAATAGTTTGTATATCTACTGGTTTGAAAATTAGTTCTGTTTTCATTTCAAGTAAGATAATTCAGTAGGAAGAATGTGTATATCCAACATTCAAAATGTAATAAAATTAACTTACAAGGAATTTTCAAAAAATGAACTATTTTAAGTATAGCCCTATGCTTTCTCAGAATGAAATGCTGAATCAAAATGTAGCTTTTCATCCAATCATTTTAGTTATCTCTTCAGTGCTGTGTAATTTAGTGACACTCTTAGCAAATTATCTCTTGATACAAAGTAAAACAAACAAAAGCAAACAAGAGAAGCAAAAAATGATTATTCTTTAGCAATCTAAATTGGAAAACCTCAGCTACAAAGAAAAAATTAGCTGATAATAAAAAAGCAAATCATTTCATTTCTCATAATTGATCTTGAAATGAAGGGATTAAATAAATATAAGCTGAAAATTATATATGCTAAAATCATGTGAATTAAATGCTCTGGTACATCATTTGAAAAAGAATGACTATAATATAAGGAAATCTAAGCCCTCAAGGCCTTAAGAGGTTAATATGCAAGAAAGGGAGGGAGAGAGAGAGAGAAGGAGGGAGAGAGAGAGAGAGAATGAATCTCAATTATTCCTGGGAATAATTTATGCACTGGGAAATTTGGGTTGAAAAGTGCAAACTTGTAAATGAAAGCCAGTATTTAATGAGTATTAACATTAAAATATATAGCAATGCATGTTTTAGTTGAATTCTTTGAAAAGACATCATCTTGATTAGATGTAAGAAAATGGTTCAACAAGTAAATTATATGTGCATATTTTGAAACAAAAATTTATTTTATAACACCTTCTGTATGACATGAGAAAAAGTAACACTGGAGGATTTGGAATTTACAGTGACTATGTACTTGGCTAACGCTTTTCCAATTTTGACTTTCTAATGTGGTAAATCTTAAACCTCTCTTCCTAAAAACATTTCCCTGTGCTCCCTGTAGAGTGAACTCTCCTTTTGATACCAGCACCAAATCAATGGGATAGCAAGAATATGGGGTTAGTTTATGTGTTATGTAGACAGATATATAGTTAATGTAGGAAGTATTTGTGACAATAATTTGCTTTTAACAAACAAATGAGGATCAGCACAGATAAAGAATGGATTTAGAAGGAATCAGGAAAAGTACCATTTGTTAAAATACAATTCCACAAAATTGTCCATTTTTTACATGACTGTTTAATCCAGACACATCTATTACTATTTCTCCCCACAGACAATAATCAACCACATATATCTGGCCACTGTTTCAGATCATTCCCTGCATGTCCTCATCTATCGGAATTGTTTCTGAGTTATACTTATTTCTAATCTATCCTTAACTCTTAATTATGGTAATGAGTACCTATTAGTTTTATTATCTGTATTTGTTCTTCATTCATTAATTCTTGGTTATCTCACAGCGCCTTTGCTATTGACTCTTACTGTTCACAGTACCATATGCAACAGGTTACAGATTCATGGTGTTTTTCTCTTAAATATTTGTAGAATATGGCTTATGATTTTAATATCACTACCAGTTTCCTAGATCAGAATTTCATTTTGCATTATTTCAAAATTTCTAGTACTCTTATAACTAGTTTTCTTTCCAATCAACTTCCAACCAATTCACTATACTTTTCCAGACTAATAGTTCTTTTTTTTTTTTAAAGATTTATTTATTTATTTTATACAAGAACCAGGGTACAGGCCAAATGCGTGGGAGGGTGAGAGGATTCACCAGAGACAGAGCGGGGAACAGAACAGGTAGACTGATGAAATACACTGCTGAAGGGAGCAGTGGGCATGACAGGAGAGGTCTGCCATGTCATGTGGGACCCTCACCAGCTGGCGGGGATCGAACTGGCGCTGCAGAAGCTGCAGATAGCTTCACAGCGCGGCGCTTAACCGCCTGCGCCACCAGTGGAGGACCTCCAGACTAATATTTCTAAAGCAAAACTTATATCAGTTCCCTGCTTAAAATCATTTAATGCCTCCCTAAGTCTTTTTGATATTGGATATTATATGGTATACAATTTTTTCAGTGGTCTAACTTCTACCTGATCTATTTATAGCTGTCTCTTAACAATCTTCAAAAATAATATTATGTCCTAGTCATACCAAGCTATTTTGTCTTCTTTGAACATATCACATTCTTTCATAACGTTCTTTTTAAGTTTTATTGCAATGTAATTAACAAAATTGTAACATATTTGAACTATTCATGATGATGACATACATATACACTATGAAAAGATCAGTTGTAATCAACTAGTGAATTAACACATCCATCAGCTCACATATTTAGATTTATCTCTCACTTTTGGGTGAGAATGTTTAAGTACTATTCTCAGCAAATTCTCTGATAATATAGTGTCATCAGCTATGCTAATCATATTATACGTTATAAACTTAGATTCTATTTACCTTATAGCTATAAACTTGTACCTTATCGTATTTCATAATTTTGTGCCTTTTTTTTCTGTTTATTTTTGCCCTTCCTTGGTTGTCTATGACAAATATAAAGTCATAAATCTGAAGAGCAAACATGAACAGCAACAGGTAGGGAAAATGTCATGGATAGGTTGAAACTTGAAGGCTGCCTACACTGAACAGCATTAGTGAAGACTGTCAGAAAGTAGTAGGAACACAAGTCTTAGATGAGAACTAGTGTGACCAACTATCTCAGTTTGCGTGGGATTGAAAGCTTTCCCAAATATAAGAGTTTAGTTCTAAAACCTGATAGCCCTGAGAAAAACAAGATGGTTGGTCACACTGAGACTCAAGAACAAGACAGAAATAAATCTTCTGCATATATATTCCAACAATGTTTTCCTAAATCTCTAACTCTTTCATTCTTCACTGCAACTGCTTTATATTTGTGTCTGATTCCCACACCAGGCTTTGAGCATCTTTAGAAACTGGGTCTTATCCATCTTTGTATCTTTAGCAACTACTTTGTTGCTATTTTGTACCCAGAAAATATTTAATAACTACGTGTGAAGGAATTAATGAGTAAAAGAATGAATGATACATAAAGATTGAAATGTCACAAAGTTTCTGGACAATTAGCAAAATTGTTGGAGAAGCTAATACCTGAAAAGCAGATCTCAGAATTAAGCAATAAAAAGGGCTACTTAGATTCTGGGGCACAAGAGTAATTTAAGTCAACAAGAAATATCTTGGTCCTTAGAAATGCAAGGGGTACAAGTATGAATTCTGGCTCCCATATTAGATGGAAGTTAAATTTTCCCTCTAATACATTCATAAATTCTGAGGAGTGGGGAGGATTTATGTTCTGATGATCACATCTGTTTTTAGGTTCTTGGTTCCTCGTTAGTACCAGTTAAATGCAGATGTAAAATGCAGTCTGCCTATGGTTTCCACCAGCAACCCACTCACTCAAATAGAATTTACTGACAATTTGGAGTCAGGTAGAATAATGCTTTTATTACAAAAAGGTAAAACACAGAAGCAGCAACAAAAACAAAACTTCAAATTGTGAACAGCTGTGATCCAGTTCTAAAATATTCTCTGGTTATCTACAGCAGGAGAAATTCTTCTCACCTAGCCCTGAGAGCTTCTCATCTCATAGACACTGCAGCGTTCTTGTTCTTTTCCATTTTCTTCTTTGCTCATGTTTTTCTTCTCTCTTCTTCCATTGCATGAATAAATAAATAAGTTTCCTCTTTTGTTTACTGGTAAGTAAACACTCGGGTCTTTGCAAATATCCAGGCTTCCTGACCCCTTCTCCACCCAAGTGGTTTGCTAAAGTATATTCACATAAAAAGACAGTTCTCACCTTAAATAAAAGTTCTGGTCTCTTTATGATGATGTCATATCTATTTCATTATCAAAGATTGGAAACAGATTAATCACAATGGTGCAATGATAAGGAATCTTAGTGTTGACAAAAGCTAGTCATTTCTTATTACTAAAAGGCAAAACAGTTGTGTGTGGAACTGGATTCTAATCCACTGTAGGATAGAGACTATTTGTAACTATATCACCAGCATTCAGGCTAGTGCCAGTAAGAACTAGTAGTAAGTACTCACTAGATGATTTCGAATTTTGAATAAATGAATGAGTTTGCACATTTAGTGACATAAATGTTTGATCGAATTAACTCACTGAAATAAGCTCAGGAGGAAACAATCACTTAATATACCCACTTAGCATAAATGGAGAGCCAATCAGTTGTTATTGAGCACAATCAGTTGTTTACAATCGTGTGACTTCTGTTTGAACAACCAACGAATGAAATTACTGAATAATCCTTTTTATTTAAAAAACTTGAAAAACTTTTGCTAACAATTAAGTGTAACTTTAAAAAATTGTACAAACTGAGCCACAAATAAATGCCTTTGTCTAAGTCTACTGCAGTGGAAAACACACAATTGATTTGGGTTCAAAATTGATATGAAGGGATTAAACAAATAAGTGTACATATTACTTGGCAATTTATAATTAAATTATTAAAGTAAAGCAAACAGGTCTTTAATAGAATCGTTTAATATTATTACCACTGCTTATTCAGAATATTGCAGAATGGTAAAGGATTAATTTGCTTCAACAAACAATTCACGAATCCACAGAGTGATGTCAACATTACCAAAAATGTGGAAGCTATTTCTTTCTATACTAGGATAAAAATAATATCTTCACTGATAGTAAATTTAATCATCAATTTATGTGAAATACACAAAAGATAAAAACTAGAACCTTAACTGCACAGTTCATAAAATCAATACTGTGGCAGGAATGTTTCCAGAGGCTTTTGTCATATTTTAGAACTTCTTTGTAGATTAAAAATACACACACATTAGAAATGTTTTACTTTGGGGAGTCCTGGAAACTATGTTGTGGTATTTTATTCTATTTCAGCTGGTCTTCCAATGGATTGATTTTATGCTTTTTAAATTCAAAGTCAAGGAAATAATTCTAATGATTTTCTTCATTCTGTTGTGTACAGAGACAATTACATATTATTGCACAATGAGATTCTGGTTTCTAATATTCAAGACATTTAATGACTATTAATAAGAGACTGACAATGATAAAGAATCTAGACATGTGTTAGCTAAAAGTTGAAAAATCATGAAAAAATTTCAAACCATCAATGGGTTTCCTCATAAAATATCCCTTGCAAGTGTTTGTCCTCTTCTTCATTTTCCAGAGTTCAAAAAGGGAAAGGCACTTGCTTTCCTTTTGTTCTGTCCTTCATTTTTCACTAGCTCCAAGTGTGATTCAGACATCATAACTATTTTAACTAAAGCATGAATCTACTCTGTAATGTGAGTAAACTCACTGTTAAGCAGCTCCAATTACAAAAATTCCTGCTTTGCTTTTTTTCTCAAGGATAGAAAGAGTTGCTAGAATTCCAATTTGGAAAAAAAAAAACTGTAAGAGGAAAGAGAACTAGTGCATACTGTTTTTTTTAATGTCTGGTGTTGGTGAAAGAAAGTAAATTTTATTTGGTTTGTTTAACTCTTTTAAAAAATCTTTTGAAAAATTGAAAACTGAATACCTAAATAATATATTTCTTTTGGTGTATCATTTTAGGAGCTTAGATTTTAAAATATCAAAATAATTGTAAATATGGGGCAGAATGGCACATATAAATTTTTCTTCTGAAAGGTTCCTCCACCCCCTGCTTTGCTTCACATCAATTATAGATCCAAAGAGGTTCTGTTGATTTTACTTGGATTATTTATGGCATCACAGTCTGTTTCTGACTTCTTTGGGTAGAAAAGTGTCTGGAGAACATTTATATGCAGTTCTTAAAATTGCTATATCATCCATCTCTTTTCTCTTGTAATCAATTCTTTGGCTGTGTTCATAATGTATTGGAGGCAGCTAGAGATCAATATTTCATAAATAGAATAAGACTGTCCTTTTAATAAAGCAATATTAACTAGATGAAATGATGTATATATTTATTTATTAGGTTTTTTTGTTTGTTTTGTTTTTTTCTTTCTTAGATAAAACAGAATTATCCAGCACCGATGAGCAAGCAAGTTATTCCAATTATGCCCTCATGGGTTCCTTGGAGAATTGCATAAGTGGAAAAGAAATCATCTGAAATGGCTTCCAGTGAATTGAAATAGTTCAAGCAACATCCAGAGATACCTGCTAGATCTATTTTATATGCATAGAAAATTCACCTCATTTTTCTTGAAGACCAAAATGTACATTCTATTCCCTAGCATATTTTTAATCGTTATTTATTATCATAGATGGTGGAAAAGGAAATACTTACTCAAACTTCCATTTTCCCAAAAGTATATTTTCTCAAGATAACCTGACAACTTTGCCTAGTCGAACTTTAAATGATTTCAAGGTTTGTTTTTTTTTAATCACCAATTTGAAAAAAAATTAAATTAGTACTCCTAAATTTTCTCCTGTGTATCTCTAAGTAATCCCACAACCTTACTAAAGCCAATTGACCTAATTAGTCTTCTGTACTAATAGTCTTCAACATACATGGGGTAGAAAAACTTTTTTTTTGTTTTTTTCTTCCATAGAAATAACTTCAAGTCATTTATTAGTCTTGAGTATTTTTCTTCTTTGAATTATTATATATATGTATATATTCATATATTTATCTACATTTAAGTCTGGCATATCTGTGCTACATTTAATAGTTGAAATTTCATTATTATTTTACCCCCAGGAAGTATTACTGAATTATATATAGATCAGTCTATTATTCAATCTGTTATATCCTTGCACTGTATGTACTGGCCAGTGTGTCTTCCTAATGAAGCAGTTTAATCTTAGACATAATAATTTTATTTTTCTTTAAATTGTTTAATTTGTTTACATGTACGCCTTGTCCATATATACACACATATTCAGTGTGCTGAACCTGAAATTTTTTAACTAATGTTTAATGATGGTTGGCTATGCCATTATATTAGGCATTAAGTTTTCTCAATACTTTGAGAAAATCATTTTGTCTATGATAGCTTCTAATCATTCTTAAAATTTCAGAAATTACACTATTATATTATTGCAAGTTACCTATATATTATTTATTAAATTCTGATTAACAGGTGGTTAAATAGAAAATATTATTTCCCAACAACTTGAATGCTCACTTCTAAAGTCCAACCACAATGCGTTCTATTTGCAGTGACTGTGCAAAGGGATATCAACAATTTTCCATAGGATGAGAAAATATGTCTTTCCAAGAAAAGTTAACTTTAAGGCAAATTGCCTATTCTTGCAAAAACAGAGAAATCCAGATATGTGGTTCTTTTGCTCCTTTGTACATTTTCTATTATTAATGAAATATATTGGCTTGGAGAAATCATTTAACTTCTTAAAAATGTTTAAATGTATCTTAAACTGATGAAATTAAATTCTTCTGAGTTCTCTAAAACTCAGCAAGTCTTGGTTGTAGATGGTTTATCTTCTTGCCCAAGGAAATAATTTTTAAAAAGAATGATTCAGAACAACTATAAAATAAAAATACTTTTTATGCTAGAAATTCTAACATTATAAAAAGTTAAATCACAATGTAAGCTGATTGTTATTGTAAGTTTTATCAGTTTCAAAACTCCAGACATATCCTTTTTTCAAAATGTATTGCAAAGAATAGCTCACTTTTATAGCTACCTAATCTGTTAGTTAATTTCACAGAAAAAAAAATTCAAGTGAAAAATAAAAGATATAAATATTACTTTAAAACTGATTATGTGAGACTTTCTCAAGTACATGTATATCTCTCTTGTGAATACATTCTGGGAGTGTGTACATTATATCATATATAGAGAGAAAATTTCTCTTTTATATTGGGCAATAACTTCTCAGAATCTGATAGAACTCTTAACAGAGAAAAAGGAGACAAAAGAGATGTCTAAGACAATAAGTATTCACATGAACATCAAAGTTTAGACATTGAGGAACTGACAGAGTTTTAACATGTATGTACCTGCTACTGAGTATTCCTTTCAGGTTAATTCAAAACATCTGATTTCTTTATAGGCTTTTTAAATTTCTTTCTCTCTCTCTCTCTCCGTGTGTGTGTGTGTGTGTGTGTGTGTGTGTGTGTGAGAGAGAGAGAGAGAGAGAGAGAGAGAGAGAGAGTGAGAGAGAGAGAGAGAGAGAGAGAGTTTAAGAGGAAACTTGTTAAATTCTCCTGAGTTTAATTTACATTTTCTGTGTTTTTTCAAAAAACATAGATATCAGAGTAGGATTGAACTCATCCTGAACTAATTCATGAGTTAAAACTGTACTATTAACAAACAAATAATTCTAATTAGATGTATTCGGTAACTATATATCAAAGGCAAATTGCATGCTCTTGAAAACTACTATTATATATGTACTTGCTAGATTTCAGTGTTCACTGAACTTTATGTTTTTATAATGGAATATATATATATATATACACATGTTTCTGCATATTGATTAATAGATTAGCTTCCAAAAGTCAGATGTATTACCCAATAAGTATCAACCCAAATATACTGAACTCAAGTATTAACATGTTTCTTTTATATCACTAAATAGCTATGAATAGTATAAAAATAATATTGTATTTATATATTGTATTTATGGTTTTGTGAGACAGCACATTGGAAAAATATCGAAGACCTACATTCAGTTCTGGTTTTAAATTTGTGTAATCAATTTTACGGTTTTACATAAAATTCCGTTTCATTCTCTGAAATGCCCAGAAGTGTTTCAGAGAGCCATTCCTTGAGCAAGACATACTGTCTATTTTCTCTAGTTGACTAGTCCCTGCTTACATAGTCTCATACAATTAGTAACCACCGTCTTTTTCAGTATGTGTAAAATACTTGTTTTTCTCACATGGAATCCATTGTGATGCTTAAGAAACCTTCTAGTCAAGTCATGTCATGGCATACTTTGTTATAACCTTTCATGTTGGAAGTAAATCTCACTTTTTGTCTAGTGGCTTCAATTAAAACACAGTTTGTGACTCTTGCAAAAGTAATGCATTTATCCAATGAATCAAGGAAGGAATTGCTATTTATAATATTTTGCATACGAAAGTCTATTGATCACTATATAATTATAAAAATTAATAACTGAAATGGACTTTCCCCATTTTATTTTTATTGCTCTGAGCTCTGTGTTAATGTACTAAATATAATCCACAGTATATTAAGCTGCACATTTCATGTGTAAAATAAAGATGCCAAATTTATTTTCTGTTCTTAAACCCATAAATTTTCCTGTCTGCTATCTTTGACTTCCTCTACCTTTTCTAGTCTACATCTAATCTTCCTACGTCTGACCTACTTCTCACCCTACCAGCTCCTAGGGAAATTGCTCCTCTGGTGATCTTGCTTCCTTTCCTGTAATGTCACTTTCTCCTTCATTTATCTAAGAATATTTTCAGTATCA
This sequence comes from Talpa europaea, assembly GCF_964194135.1. Lineage (NCBI taxonomy): Eukaryota > Metazoa > Chordata > Mammalia > Eulipotyphla > Talpidae > Talpa > Talpa europaea. The sequence goes on from NC_140068.1 coordinate 39,970,665, forward strand.
AGTGTCTCTTAACTTAAAACAGCAAATATGGAGTGGTTCACACTTATTGTTAATCCTCTCTTCATTGCTGTTCATACTTCAGCATATTTCAGCAGACTGAATAGCTATTCCTTCCTTCTTCATTCATTGAATAGATATATTAAAGAGTTTTGCAAGAGTCAGAAACTTTGTTTTAATGGAGGCCACTAAATCAAAAATGAGATTTTGTCCCAGCATGAAGGATTTTAATAACTGTGCCATGATATGTCTATGAAAATTCTTAAGTGTCACAATAGATTCCAGGTGAGAAAAATAATTTGCCCCCCATCATCCCATTTAAGTTACTCATACAATTTCATTACTGGTCACTGTTCTAAACATTTTCCAGTTTTATTTGACTTCTTGTTGTCATTAAAGGATGACTGATAACTATCTCTTCCTTGTTGGAAACTTGCTCTCAGAAAAATCAGTTTGGGTTCTTCACTTAATTTGCTGGGTATGGCTTCTCAGTTTGGGGTAGTCATAATTCTCCAAGTACTCCTGAAGAACTCCTCCTCTTCTACCCCCACAAAATATAAATACAATGCAAGTGTTCTTATGAATGCAATCATGGGATTTTACTTCTACTTCTCCTGCAAACTCTATGAATTCATCCTTACTGAAGCCTTCACTGCCACAGAAAGGAATGATGACTGAAAAAAAAATCTAAATTACAAGCCCCAGAATTCCTCCACTAGACACTGAGGCCACCTGGAGTCTTACAATCCCAGAAATATCTTTTGTCTGATCCCTTCAGATTCAAGGGATAGTTACTATATTTCTCCTAATTTTAACTGACCTGACTCAACTCCACACATTTTCTCTATTCAAATTTATGACTTGAGTATATGTTTTAAAATAAAAACAAAGGCCTCCCTGGTGGTGCAAAGGCTTGCGTTGCAGTACTATGAAGCCATCTGCATCCACCGTAGCATGGGTTCCATCCATTTCCCCTACCACCAGGCCAGCCAGGGAGCTACCCACATGGCACAGCAGACCTCTTCTGTCTTACCCACTACTCCCCTCAGCAGCATATTTCAGTCATTCTGCCTGTTCTGTTCCCCACTCTGTCTCTGGTGAATCCTCTCACCCCTCTGGCTTGTGCCCCAGCTCTTATATGCATAAATATACATACATCTTTAAAAAATAAATAAATAAGGGCCTCCCTGGTGGCATGAGGGGTTAAGATGCAACCTATAAAGCTATCTGCAGCCACTGCAGCACGAGTTCAATCCCTGGCCAGCCAGAAAGCTACCCACATGGTGCAGCAGACCTCTCCTGACTGGCCTGCTGCTCCCCTTATCAGTGTATTTCAGTCAATCTGCCTGTTCTGTTCCCCACTCTGTCTCTGGTGAATATTCTCACTTCCCTGCACCACTGTCCTATACCCCAGTTCTTGTACACATAAATAAATACATCTTTGAAAAATAAATAAATAAATAAAATAAAAACGAAACACTTGATTTAAATTTTACATGTATCAATATTATGATTTCAATTCTTTTATAAATAGTAAAATTGAAAGATGTAATTGAATAAACTAGAGCATATATTATATGTTACATTTATATCATTTTAAAGGATAGTCTCATATCTAGTCAATAAATCCTCACAACCTTTACATATGTAATATTAGTATTTTAATGTATAAAACAGGTTTCTAGAGATCGGGAGTCTTGCCAAATACCACACTTAGCAGAACTAAGATTTGAAATACTTAAGAAAAAATATGTCTTCACATAAATACCACGTAGTCTTTGTTATTAATCATAAATTTATCAAATCCAACTCTGTACCCAGGAAGCGCAAAGAAGGAAATATTAAGTTTCTTATTTTTTCCTGCCTTAACCACTTTTTTTTCATAGAAGTAATAATTTAGTTTTAAGACACAGGTAAAATAGATTAAAGAGTTAAATCACAGACCATATGTCACCTACAACTTGAGTTTTATTTTCCAAATGATCAACAATTAGTGACATGCACGTTTTCTTTTGAGGGAAAGTTACAATAAATACAAGCTGGAAAATCTTTACCTAAATTGGAAAATAGTCCTTACATTTCTTTTTCTCAAAGGATTGAAAAGTTAGTTTCCCATGATTGAGAGAAATTGCCTGTCACTAGTGCATTTTGCTCAATTCTCTCATTTGCTGATGGCCTTTGACATTTGCCTTTAGGACCTTTGCTGATGTTGCTGCTCATTCCACATGTTTAAACAAAGCATGTGGTTTTGCCAGAGTCCTGCCACCATCCAGGAAACCTAATCTCTGAATGAGACAGGACCCCAGACCCCAGAAGTTCTTCAGTTATGCTGGGATGAAACTCCAGTCTAGCAATGAGGGGGCAGTAACATTCCTCCCTGGCGCCTGCTGAAACACATTTCAAGAATGGTAACAGGCTTGTTTTAGGGTTTTAAAACTATCAGTCTGGGATCAGAAGCCTGTTCTGAAATGCAATAGATGCCAAATTCCAGCTGTCACAACTTGCTTCTGTGAGAACCTCAGGCTCAGTCGGTCAGAAACTTGGAAGATGAACTTCGTTGAGACCATGAGCCACAAGTCTTTTTATAGACAGACCAGACCCAGACCACAAATCTCCCTCTTGAAAATCCCGGCCCTTCCTTCCTGGTTTGGAATACAGGGTCAACACAAGGTTATCTGTAGGTTGGGTGTGAGCACCCAAACAAAATATTTAGCCAACTGTATGACTAGTTTGTGGTTTCAGGTTTTTATTTCAAAATCTTTGCAGCCCATTAATCACTACCATGAAAGAGTCTTCATCAAGAGTTCATGCTCAGTTCACTTACGGGGCTCCAGAATCTGTGTTTATGTTTTCATAGCACATAGAGAAAAGTAATAATTGACCAAATTGAATCAAAGACATGCCTGGAATTTAGGATATTCAAGCAAAGATTTTCAATTATCTGCAGAGACTGTACAGTAGCTACTTGGGTGATATTAGTTTTCTTAGGGAGGGAAAGGTAAGGTTTCATCTCCTCTTGGGCTTTCCCAGGCTCAGAACCATGACTAATGAATTGTTCATCAACAAGAAGAATAGCTGATCTTCAAAAAGTTAAGAGTACTTAGCTGGTGAACTGCATTGATCCTTAAACATGAATAAAGTGTTTATTGGACCTGAATGGCGTCTGATTACACTCCTTAAGCAGAATTCCCTAAATTATTTTCCAGAGGTATTAAGTAATAGTTAAAAGTAATTGAATTCTTAATAGGTTCAGCATAATATTCTCAGTCTTTCATTTGTATTAGTGCATTTAATCTTTATTATACAGCTATGGGATGGCTATTTTCATCATGTCCAATTTGATGAGAAATAGTGGACCAGAAAAGTTAAATAAGTTTCTCCAGATATCACAGCTAGGTGAAAAGAACAAGATTCATTTTTAATGTTATGATTTTAAATACTAGAAAACAATTCCTGGAAGGATATATTGATTACTGTCAAATTTATTCTTTTTTGGCTTCCATTTCAAGAAGTGTAGAAGCTGCTTATACATTAGACATGTTTACAAAATAATAGTGTGATTGGATTTTTAGTGACTTTGTACTTCTCTTCCCATTATTATGATTTTAATAGAATTCCTTTTATTTTATTTTTGTTACATGAGCCATCATTTTCAGCAATTATCTATAGTATTGAGACTCTTGGTCAATGTTTTGGGCAATAGGTTAAGTAGCAGAATTCCTGAGTTTTGGATTCATCAATGTCAGCATTTCTTTCAGAGGTTGTAGAAATTAATTTTGATGAAATATGACTCATCTATTTTTGTCCTTGTTGCTTTTGATGTTGTATCTAATGTCTAATCACTAAAGATAAAGTCAACTAGGTTTTCTCCTATGTTTCCTAGTAGTTTTACCTTTTTTTTTAAAGATTTATTTATTTATTTATACAAGAACCTGGGTACAGGCCAGATGTGCAGAAGGGTGAGAAGATTCACCAGAGACAGAATGGGGAACAGAACAGACAGGCTGACGAAATGCACTTCCGGGGGGAGCAGCGGGCAAGACAGGAGAGGTCAGCTTGCCATGTGGGCTACTCCAAGGCTGGCAAGGATGGAACCAGTGCTGCAGAGGCTGCGGACAGCTTCACAGCGCTGCGCTCAACCGCCTACACCACCAGGGGAGGTCCAGTTTTACATTTTGTATTTAGATCTATAGGTCAGTTTGGGATCCTTTTTGTGAAAAGTGCAAAATATATGTCTATATTAATTCTTTTTTGCATATGGATATCCAATTGTTCTAATATCATTGGTGGGATAAGGATATTCTTTTGTCTTTAATTACTTTTGCTCTTAAGTCAAAGATCTGTTCACTATATTTGTGTGGGTTTATTTCTAAGCTCTTAATCCTATTTCATTGATCTATGTGTATATTCTTCAAAAAGTCAACCAATCAGTACTAATACTGAATTAATTATGTAAATCTTGAAATTGGTGGTGGGAGCCCTCCAATTTTGTTCTTTACTATGTTAACTATTCTAGAGCTTCTGCCTTTGCATATAAATTTTGGAATTAGGTTGTGACCTAAAAATAGGTTTTTAAAAGGATTTTAATTGGAATGATTTTTAGGATTTTGATTTTGGAAAATATTGAATCAATAAATCAAATTATGAAAATTAATATTTTAATTTTTAACTCATAAGCAGAATATCTCTTTATGCAGATGTTTTATTAGCATTTTGTGGTTTTTGCATATAGATCCACTATATATTTTGTTAGATTCCTATTTTATTTATAAAGTCCTTTTTTAAATTGTTGACACTATTATAAATGATAGCTTTTTGAATCTCAATTTCAGTTTTTAATTGGTAGTATATATTGATAGGTGAACAGTTGAATTTATGTATTTACCATGTATCCTGCAGCCTTGTTACAATTGATTATTAGTTACAAGAGTTTTTTTTTTTATCAATTCTTTTAGACTCCATATACAGAAAATTGTCATAATATATCTTTTTTAATCATTATTAGATTTGATTTGCTAATATTTTATTGAACAGTATTGCATCTATTGTTCATAAGACATATTGAGATGTATTTTTCCTTTTTTACTATAGTATTTAAGTATGTTAAGGATTAGTTCTTACATACTAAATCAAATGTATAAAATTAATTTATGGGTCTATTCAGTAGCATATTCAAGAATTTCTTTTTTTTAAACTTGCTGATCTATATGTATGTTGTATCAACTTGGTATCTTTAACTTCCAAGAACATAGCCCAGAACTTAAAGGTAAATTAAAAAGGAGTGGACCATCTGAAATACATAGTCACCAATGAAAGTACATACACAATTAAAATCAGAGTTAACTAATTCCCTTTGATGAAACATATTAGCAATCTTGATAATATGGTCTTCAAATTCACTAACAAACACAAATAATTGATGAGGGTTGGAGGTGCACCCAAAGAAATTTTATTTATAGAAGTGAGAAATAACAGATGCCAATGTTGGATCACTGTTCACATGAACACCAGTCCCAGAAACAAACACCCACCCTCAAAATAAAAGGAAATCAAAAGAACAGTAGTATGGTTATAAATTCCAAGAGTTCTCATATCTCATTAGAAAATAGAATACTAATACATTGTAATAGCACACTTCTATTGTTTTCACACTAATGTCAATGGGTCCTTAAGAAAAGCTTGAATTACATCTGTTATGTTTTTATTTTACATACCCATTCATTTTAGAAGAGACAAATACTTGATGTAATTCAGAAAACTTGGCATAGAAATAGACCAACAAATTGTATGTTTTCGTTATATCTATAATGCCAGTGCAGAGCACAACATTCTCTCACAATGTCAGAACAAGTATGTTATACAACATTATGGCACAATATTTGATTTGCAAAAGCATTTTTGGAGAGCGTTTTTTTCTGAGTTTTATTTTTCTTTTTTTGAATAAAATATATAGGAATGGGTAGTGAAAGGCCAGGTAAAGAGTTACCTTTTAGCCCCCACTAAGTAAAGAGTTACCTTTTAGCCCCAACTTAAGACCATATCATCTGTGTCAATATTTCTTGAACCAAATTTGTCATTTCATTTTGCCAAATGAAATGCCAAAATTTTATTTTCTACTGAATGTATATTTATCAATATTTCACCCACTTCACTGAATTCTCTCTCACTGATGAATCCAAAGAGCACTTTTGCTTCATTCTGTGGTATTTGACACTACTGACCTCCTTTTTTTTTTTTTAATCTATTCATCTTGGTTTCTTGGAGATTAAGCTGTCCTGATTTTTTCTCTATATCTTTGGTCAAATCATTTTGGTCATCTTCAGTCTATTTTTTCTCATTTATTCTTAGATATATACATCACTCTTCTCTAGAATTTTATCCCTTTGATCTCACTCTGTAATGTACCCATGAGTTATTTCATTCACACATATGTTTTTTATAATCTCCTGTGTGCAACTCAGGTCTCACTTTGACATCCTGATTTTCATATCCAACGGCCTTGTGTACATCATTATCTGGAAGTTTCATAGATACACTGAACTCAACCTGGTCAAAATTAATCTCGTTATCTTCCCTCTAACTTGCTTCTATTGAGATTCCCACGACATTAGTTATCTAATGTAACAATTTACCACAAACTTTTACCACCATTGTAACAATTTACCACAAACTTTTGTGGTTTAATATAACAAACACTTACTTTTTAACAATTCTGGAAGTCGGATGTCTGATGGGGTCTCAATAAAAAGTCAAGGTGTTAGTAGGTCTTTGTTCCTTTTCAATGCTCTGAGGGACTTTGTTTCCTTCCCTCTTTCAGCTTCTGGATACCATCTGAGTTCCTTTATTCATGGTCCCTTTTCAAAATGCAGTAACTTTAAGTATCTCTGATTTTTCACTCTTTTCCTGACTTCCTCTTTCATTTTGAAGAGCTCTTGTGATTACATTGAACTTATTAGGATAATTCAGAATTATCTCCTTGTTCTAAAGTCATCTTATTTACAACTCTAATTCCACAGACAATCTTCATTTCCCCTCTTAGCATGTTAATAACATATCATAGGTTCTGGGAATTAGGACAAAGACACATTCAGAAGCTGTTAGTCTGTCTATCACACCTAATTTTGTGATTGACAAACCCACAAGTCAAAGTCTAACGGTTATCTTAGACTTTTGTTCTTCCTCAGTGCGGAACATAGTCTGTTACAAAGACTTGCAAGTGCTACATTGTGATATTTCTTTTTTTTTTTTTAAATAAGATGCTCTAATTTTTTTTTTAAGTTTTATTTATTTATTTATACAAGCACTGGGTACAGTCAGAAGTGCGGGAGGGTGAGAGAATTCAACAGAGCCAGAGAGGAGAGCAGAACAGGCAGAGTGACGAAATACACTGCTGAGGGGAGCAGCGGGCAGCAGGAGAGGTCCGCTCACCAAGTGGGACCCTCGCCCGCGGTCAAGGATCGAACTGGTGCTGCAGAGGCTGCGGGCAGCTTTGCAACCCAGCGCGCAACCGCTGTGCCACCGGGGAGGCCCATACATTGTGATATTTCTTAAGTCTTCTACTTCTTTCACACAATCTCTGCTCCTTTCTCAAACACATAAATTCACATTTTCATCATTTCTGATGTGACAGAGTATCCTAATTATTCCCTCTGTGGCCAGTCTTGCACCATGTTGGCTCCCATAATCCTAAATCCTTGCATATTTCAACATCTCCTGATAGATGAAAGATAAATGGATAGATCGCTATTTTAAGATTCAGAATTAACCATTTTATTGTCATTGAAAGCCTCTTTTAGTGACTTTTTGCAGCATCATTTAAATGTCTGAGACAGCCACCAAAGGTCTAGGGGTCTGGATCCCTCATCCCCAACACATCCTCACATCTCTATACCTATGTTCTACTGCAGCTTATTCTACTCAGTTCCTGATTAACCAATGCTGTTTCTTGTTTTATTGCCACTGTGCTTACTATATTTTCAATGTCAAATGCTTACCTTTCTCCAATGTCTTCTCTCTGTCTATCCACACTCATTCTTAAGAATTTGCGTAATAAATATCCCCTCAGAAAGTCCCTCTTCTCCTGTCTGTATCAAGAGTTAGCCCTTATGGGTCTCCCCGGTGGCGCAGCAGTGGAGAGCTGGGTTGCGAAGCTGCCCGCGGCCTCTGAGGCGCCGGTTTGATCCCTGGCTGCTCCCCGGCCACCGGAGGAAGGTCCCACATGGCGCGCAGACCTCTCCTGCCGCCCGCTGCTCCCCTCAGCAGTGTACTTCGGTCCTTCTGCCTGCTCTGCTCCCTGTTCTGGCTCTGGTGAATTCTCTCACTCTCCCGCACTTCTGACTGTACCCAGTGCTTGTATAAACAAAACAAACAAACAAATAAATAAATAAATAAAACATGCCTCTATTTAAAAAAAAAAAAAAAAAAGTGTTAGCCCTTATGCTCACAACACAGCTTTCTTAACAGAACCCTCGATCTGCTATATTTTTATTATTGTTTATTTCTCTGTCTCCTTCATGACCATGTCCACGATTTCTGTTTGGTATCACCAGAGCTAAGGTAATTGGTAGAAAGGGGATATGCAGAAACTGCTTAGTTTCTGCTTAGTCCTGGAGATATTAAACTATTTTAGGAATTAAAGCTTGCCGAAAACAGTCTGGAGATAACCTAGTCTAACCTAGTCTTCAAGGCTTTCCCCAGGTAGAAATAGAAATCGTAATCCTAAGAAATCAACCAGATTTTACATGTAAGATGAGGTCAGGAAAACACTTCCTCTGACTCTAGTTTAGAGCCATAGACCATGAAGTCAGCTTATGAAAGGCAGCAAGGATGTGTGCACCAGATACAAGAGTTTAAATGACATTCCCCTCTTGTTTCAAATCTTAATTGGCTGCTCATGGTCACTTGAGTATTAACGTTCTATGAAAGTTATACTTACATAAAATATTTTATACCATATGTTAATTTTGTTATGAAGTGTAAGGTAAAAAGAGTCAAATAACTCTTGGAATTTCCTATTCACTCAGGATATAATCCCATAAGTCCTAATTTTCAAGCTAACAGTATTTTTCAGCAAATTTGATATCAATTAACTCTAAGATTCTAGTGACAAGCACCACTTGGTGGTCATATTAGGGCACAATTATTCTTTCCACTTTGAAAATTGGCATCATAAAATTGCACAAGACCCTCACTCATTGCTTATTTGAATTGTTTAGAAAGCATGATGAAATCTCCAGTGACATCTTAAGAGGTCTTTTGCATTTTGGTTGCACAAATAGATAAGAGAATTCACAAATGGAACTGTGGTCCTTCAGGTGCCTTCAAGATCAGAGAAAAGATATCTGTACTTTGTGAGGTGACAGTAGCCCTGGTAGATATCAATTTCTGCATTTACCACATACAGTGCTTTCATATCCATTTAAATAATTGTAAACAAACATAAGAAAAAGAAGCAAAAGAGGAATTCATTACACTGACGTTTTGGGAAAAAGTTATGTTACTTCGACATAAGCAATCCGGCCCACTTTGGAATTTTAACTACATACACACCTCAGAGATAGTGGGTTCTTTACTAAACCTCAGCAATAAAGCAAATATTTCAGTAAAGCCAGCCTTTTTTGGATATAAAAGTATGTTTATACTACACAATATTCTATTGAGTATGTGATAGCAATACATCTTTAAAAAAGCAATGCATTTGCCTTAATTTTAAAATATTTTATTGCTTTAAAAATACCTCTCATTTTCTGAGCCTTCACAATTCCCAATTTTTCTGCTGCTGGAGGATTTTCTCTGATATTGATGACTCTTGATTGATCAGAGTGTTGTTTGCTTAAGGCTTGGGTGACTGGCAATTTTTAAAATTCAGACAATGAAAATTTTCACACCACTTGGCTCTTTACAAAAGATTTCTCTGTAGCACATAGTAGTGGTTGATAGCATTTACCCACAGTAGAATTTTTTTTCAAAATTGAAGTCAATCTTATTAAATTCTGATATTGAATTATCAAACAACTTTATAACTATTCTAAATCTTTTGTTGTAAAATTTGAACAATGTTGAAAGCATCTTCACCAGGAGTGGACTCCATTTAAAAATAAAAGCTCTCTCTTTTCTCATCCATAAGAAGCAACTTCCTATCTGTTCAAGTTTTATCACATCTTTAGGCCTCACTTCTAATTTTTGTTCTTTTACTCTTTCCACCACATTTGCAGTTACTTCTGCCTTTGAAATCTTGAACCCATCAAAATCATTCATGAGAATTGGAGTCATTTTCTTCTAAACTTCTGTTAATGTTAAATTAATGTTAAGTTCCATGAATCACAAATGAATATAACATCTAGATGGTGAACCAGAAGCTTTTCAATTGACTTTGCCCAACTCCACATAAGGAATCAAAATCTGTGGCAGCTATAGTCTTACAAAATGTATTTCTTAAATAAAGAGAACTGAAAATCAAAATGACTCCTTATTGCCTGGGCTGCAGAGTGGATTTTGTGTTAGCAGACATTAAAAATTATTGATCTTCTTGTACATCTCCATTAAAGCTCTTACCTGACAAGGTACATTGTCATTGAGCAGTAGTATTTTCAAAGGATTTTTTTTTTTCTGAGTAGTAAGTCTCAGTTTTGAACTCAAATATTCATCTGAACATATTTTAGACAGATGAACAGGTATAAGGATACTCGATTTAAGGATATGAGAATTTTCATAATAATAAATGAACACTGCCTTCAAATAAAGTGAACAAATACATTAACTTCTAACAAGAGAATCAGCCTGTCCTTTGAAGCTTTGAAACCAAGCATTGACTTCTAACAATGAAAGTTGCCACATCTTCCATTGTAAGGCTTCATCTATATTGATAATCTGTTTTTTAATATAACTATCCTCATCAATGATTTTTAGCTATATAGTTCTTTTGGATAACTTCCTTGCTTCTACATCAGCAATTGTGTCATCTTGCACTTCTATTATGGAGATGACTTCTTTCCTTAAAACTTATAAAACAGCTTATGCTAGTTTCAAACTTTTTCTGCTGTCTCCTCACTTCTCTCCACTTTCTTGAAATTGAAGACAGTTGGGGCCTTTCTCTGTATTGGACTTTGGCTTAAGGAAATGTGACTTGTTTGATCTTCTATCCAAACCACTCCAGCTTAATCCACATCAGCAAAAAGCTGTTTTATTTCCTATTTATGTGTTTACTGGAAAAGTACTTTTAATTTCCTTCAAGAAACTTTCCTTTGCATTCTCAACTGGGCTAGCTGTTTTATGGAAGAGAGCTAGATTTCAGCTTGTCTTGGCTTTTAACATACCTTTCCCACTAAATTTGATCATTTGTAACTTTTGATTTACAGTGAGAGATATGGAACTTTCCCTTTTGCTTGAACACTTACAGATTATTGTTTGGTTAATTAGTCTAATTTCAGTACTGCTGTGTCTCACTAAATAAGAAGGCCTGAAGAGAGGAGAAAGACAGATAAATGGCTTGGTTGCAGTAGCCAGAAAACACACAATATTTATCGATTTAAGTCTGCTATCCAACATGGATTATTGTTTTCCTCAAACAATTACAATACTAATATTAAAGATCATTGATCACAGATTACCATAATACATATAATGGTAAAGTTTGAAATATTGTGATAATTAACAAAATGTGCAGAGATATTGCTGATAGAACTATTCAATTCAGGGTTGCTACAAATCTGCAATTTGTGAAAAACACAGTATTGTTAAGTGCAATAAAATAAAGCACAATAAAATGAAGTACAACTGTACTTGCTCCTGCCATTTCTGTTATGCTGGTTTCATTCATGATTTTTAACCACAGAAGTAGCTATAATTATCATTGTTAGGTTTCTTTTGGTCTCAAAATATTCCAAAGCAACAGTAAAGATATTTTCTTTATTCAAGAACCATAATCACTTAAACTTATTAGTAGCCATAATACCTTTTCAGTTGGTAATTTTCAACCTTATGGCTTACTATAATAACAATCACATTCTGGCCTTCTTTCCAGGTAAAACAATGAACATACCAAAGGTATATGATAAATCATTTATAATACCCTTCATGAGCAAGCAAGCAATAAGAATAATGGGTTCCACTTTTTCAGAAAAGCAAGTAAGTCATGAAGATATTTTATGACTTACTCATGGCACATGCCCTACAGATCAGTTACAACCAAAAAAGCAAACTGGCAGCCACATAATGACTTGCAGATTCCAGAGCATACCAAACCCAATGGCAGGCACAGTAATAAATCACTGAGAGTTATAACATTTTTTCTTCAAATATACCCCAAAGTAATTTTCCTTAATACAGTATTTTTTGAGGAAAAAAAAATGAATGTGAAGAAAATGTTTTATCTCAATAGTTTAATTTGTGCTTTTTTCAAATGATCTCTTAACGTAGTCATTCATTTAAAACAAACGGCAAAGATGTACGCAATGAAAATATGTCTTTCCTCTATCACTCCTGTCTCCCAGTTCTCTCCACTGTGTCAGCCAGCTATGATTTCTTGATTGATATTTAAGACCTGTGTTTGTGCATTTTTACATGCATTTTTCCTTGTTGAAGAAACTCAACTCAAAATTTTCAGCTGCTAAAAAAAGACTGATATTAGAATAACATCTATTTTTTCTTCAAAGAAAACCACAAAATGCAAAGCCATTATCAGTTCTAACCAGTTATCTCAGTTTAAAAAGAAACACATTTGTTTCAGTCAAATCTTGTGAGGAACACATAAATATTTAAAGAACCAGCTAAAGCTCCAAAATAAAAGTAATGATACTGGCTGAAGTTTCACAATATAACTTATTAACAACATTAGATGCCTCTTTTGCACTTATTTTGGAAAGTTTCTGATAGACCCTATTGATCAAGTAAATTTTAATGCTTAGTTTGGGAAATACTCAATGTCCTCAACTGCATATTCAAGAGGAAATTGTTGTAGAGTATTAGGACATTATTGTCTTGATAAAATAAAGTAAAATAAAAATACCTATTTTCATTTCAGGAAGTTCTATGCTTACTTATCAATTTCTTTTGTTTACTTGTTTCAAAGTAAACATCCTTTAGAGTATCTGAAAAAATCAAGGAAAAGACTGCCATATTAAAATTTAATTATTCAATTATAATTTGCATTAAAATTATAGTAAAAGATATTTTCATATTATTTATATTACTTTCTTATTATCAAATACTTGATGTATGATAGATTCTTTTCATGAATAGTTTTTTGTGATACACTGATGTATATTATTATAAATTTAATAGTAAGAGTATTAATAAAATTTAATATAATGAGTTATAACATGTGGAGAAAGCATACCGCAGATTCTTTCTTAACAATTTCTCTGTAATTAGTCAACATAATATGTGATAATTTATATCATTTGATTATTCTGTGTATTGCTCCATCTTCAAATATTTTATAGATATTATTTGATAATCTTCTGCATTCATACATCTAAATGAATATTAAATTATTTTTCAGGAAAAAAATCAGTTGAATTTTGTTTTATATTAACTATATATATTAAATATAGAGGACTGAATGAAAAGTATAATTTGTTCACCAGGAAAATGTTGGAAACCGCTATTTGAAAGTGTATTTTTTTAGTCTTGGTTCTTTGTATTGTAGTATGTTGCCACTCATGACTAATTTTAATCAAACTTTGTATTTTAAAATAATTGTAAATTCACCTATAGTTGTAAGAATATAAATTCTGTGTGCCCTTTTGCTAATTTTCACCAATGATATCTTTCAAAGCTATAACATAATATAAAACCAAGATATTGACAATGATGTAATAGAGACTGAATATTTCCATCACCATGAATATTCCTCATGTTGCCATTTTAGAGCCATAACTACTTCCCCCCAAACCCACAAACTCTACCATCCCACTCTATTCTATCCCATTCTATTTGCCTATTTATATAATTGTTTCAAATATTATATAACTGGAATCATGCAGTTTATAACCTCTCAGGGTTGGCTTTACTCCCTTCAGTGTAATTCTCTGGACATCTTCTAGAATTGCATTTATCAATATGTTGTTCCTTTTTACTGATGAGTAGTAGTCTGTGTTATTGATGTGCCACTATTTGACCATTCATCATTCAATAGATATCTTTGATTGTTGTCAATCTGGGACTATTATGAATAACACTGCTATAATCATTCATAATGAAATACTCACAAATCTCATTCAGATGCACTATTTACTTCAATTTGAAAATGATCAAATGAAAAATTGACATCAGGTCCACTTCAGAAAGTGTCCAAAATCTGTAAAGTTTGCGGATTGGAGAATCTTATGTGTGTATCACTTATCTTTCTCCAATTCTCTATTTTCTTCCCTTAAAATTATGTTAACATTCCTAACTAGGTAAATATTATTTCATTTGAGAGCAGCACAGCTACAAAGATTAAAAACCTCAGAGGTTTAAATTAAACATGTTTTACATTGTCTTTCTCTAATTTTTTTTTCCATGCCCTCATTGAATGGGTTTAACAGCAAAGATTTGCTTGACGCTACTTTGATTGAACCTGCAGCTTGAAGAAACAGTAGGTTGGGGGTGGGGGGAGGCAGCAACTTGTTTGAGAAATAGGGGGAGAGCGTGTGGAGATTTTTAGCCTCTTCAGTCCCATGGACATGACTGTGGCAATTTGGGATAAGTACACCCGGGCAGGTGGAGAGTGTAAGGAGCAAATCCTCTACCAGGCATCAAGGCTGCTTTTGTGTGTGGAAGGCCTGCCTTTCTGCCTGAGGCAGTATTCAACAATGAAGTTGTCACTCATCCATACACAGCACTTCACCCACACAGAACAACATTGTCATCTCATTCCCTACCCACTTCCCACCTATTTCCATTCACTTAAAATAAAGAAGAGACTTTGTTTTAGTAATAAACTCATCCATTCTTATAGAGGAAAGAAAGTATTTCAATAATTCCTTTGGGAAAAGTTTAGTACTTAAGATAAATTCTGTCTTACTAAGCTTAGATGGGTCTATATGAGAATGAAATAGCTGAAAGTCATATATAATATATATTATATAGAGAATAGACTGAAACATGTGTAAAAATTATATTTAAGCTATAGAATATATAGTATAACTATTATTAATATATAATACATAAAATATGTATATCTGTATAATACATTCTAGATATTTTCATATATGCTTTAGTCTGTCACATCACATATAATAAATAACATCCCATAAGTAACCTCATAAATACATTTTAGAGGCATCCTACTAGAAATTGCTAACCATTGCCTGTGCTAATTTTCCTCTTGCTCAAACATTCAAAGTTTTCTTTAAATCACAGCCATGGAATACTACTCAGCATTTAAAAAAGATAAACACATGCAATTTGCAGCAACATGGATGGCGCTGGAAGGGATCATGCTCAGCGAAATAAGCCAGAAAGAAAAAGAAAAATACTGGATGGTCTCACTCATAGCGGGAATCTAGAAAACTTAAATAAGGGACCAGGAAAATGAATAACTGTAAGAAAGTGAAAATCAAAATCAACAAAAAACTATGAACCAGAGACACTTTTTTGGGGGGTGGGGGGCAGGAGGGGAGGGACTGGGGTCAGAATGGGGGAGTTGAAATTGTATGGGGAATATAAAAATAAAATTTATTATTAATTTAAAAAAAATAAATAAATAAATAAATAAATAAATAAATAAATAAATAAATCACAGCCAGTTGAATATGCAGAGCAGATATTCAAAACAGTGAGCTCTTACCTTTCTTTCCTTATTCTTCATATGCTTTTGGAATTATTGATTGTATTTTCCCCATTGAGAAATCAGTTCTTATGGAAGTAAACGTAGGGGATCCTTTCTTTTCCTTTATTGTATGTCTATGTTGCTCGACTAAGAACTAGAAATAGAAACCAGAGACCAAAACACAATATTTATACATTTTATGGAAGTCATTACTTTAAACTATGTTGACATCTAATTAGTATGTCCTAGTTTCCAGCTACGTAAGGTCACCAGATATTACTTTGAGTGGTTTATTTTCAGAACTTTTGCAAGAAAAGGATGGCATGCAGTTTGGATTCTGTTTTAATTCCACACATATTTCAGAAAGTCCACATGTAAAAGTTATGTTTAATAAGACAGATGTGTGTAAGTAAGGATTAAGACCTTTAAAAAAAAAACTACATGCGAAGAGAGGGAGAATAGGAGAAGAGTCTAATCATGGACAACTTTTCTTCCTTTCCCCAAATTATATTTCTGAGGGGGAAATAATGCTGTATTTGTGGGTCAGCTGTTGGTGAGAATTCAGTGGCACTCTCTTTTTCTTTTTAAAGATTTATTTATTTATGCATACAAGAACTGGGGTATAGGCCAGAGGCACGGGAGGTGAGAGGATTCACCAGACACAGAGCGGGGAACAGAACAGGCAGATTGACTGAAGTACACTGCTGAGGAGCAGTGCATGAGACAGGAGAGGTCTGCTGGGCCAGGTAGTTTAGCTCCCTGGCCAAGGATCGAACTTGTGCTGCAGAGGCTGCAGACAGCATCACAGCGCTGTCCTCAACCCCTTGTGCCATCAGGGAGGCCCCCAGTGGCTTTCCTTTAAGAGTAATGCTTTGAGCATCTGAGCTCAGCATGAGCCTAGATATCTGCCACTTGCAGTTTTCCTTCAGATTACATTTCATACATGTTTCAACTTTGCAGCGATAACTGTAGTCAGGCCCTCAGATTCTCTATGTGAGTACTTATGCTGTTGCACAATCAACTGATTAGAGAAGCTGATTTTTGTTATTTTCAGTGGGCATTTTTAGAAATAAAGCCATGATCACTTAGGGAGATAGTTACAATGTATGACTGAGTTGAATTTTTATTGCTGTTATTTTTTCTTCATACAAGCTAGAGCGTTTTATTTGTAAAACATTTCTTCACTCCTAGAAAAGAAATTGGAAATGTGTTATTGTTATGCATAAAGATGACAAGCTCCATGGCCTACCAGAAGTTAAAATTCATATCTACCTCCAGTGTCTAGTCAGAAAAGGTAGAAAGAGATTATAGACATAAATTAACCCCAGAATGTCAGCCCAGTTATTGGCACAGTGCAACAAGCTTCCATTCATTGCCTGAAAGTAATTTTTCCCATCTGGTGAAATTCAGTGACATAGTAACAATTAAATGACAGTTTGAAACTTTTTGAAGATAATAAAATGGCATAGTAATGTAATCATATTGCATGAAACTTTCCCTTTTCAAAAGTGCTTTCATATATATAATCTCATTTTCTCCTCACAATATTACACTTTATAGAACTGGGAAATATTATTTTCCTCCTCTTTCAAAGGAAACTAATGTTCACAGAGTTGATTGACAGAGATAAGGAAATAGAATCAATCTGATATTCAGACTGATTACTAGCTGGTCTGGCACTTCAATCAACAAATTAATTTCCATCAATGCCAAAATAAAATTGCTTATGACGAGCTCCCTAGAAGCAGAATCTAAGACAGAATTTGTGTTTGCAAATGATTTACTGTATGCAGAAGAAACTTCCAGGGATGTGAGGAAAACAGGCTCTAGAGGAAAGAAGCCACTAGAGGAACTGTCAGGAATCATCCAGACTCAGATTGATCCCACTGGCAACTTTTAGATTGTGAATTATACTCAGGGTTTTCCCACACAGAGAGCTGTTGTACAACTTTCTCCACATCAGTAAGCCATTAGCTATAGACACCCCTGAGGAAGGGGTGAGGGACTCTCTCTGAAAAAGCCAGATGACATGGCTCCCAAAGGCAAGTAAGGCAATATTCTGAGGGTGCAGCTGAGAGCGGGAGTTGGGAAGGGGGCACCAGATTATAAGCATACCCTGCAGAATCTGCTATAGATTACTAATTGTCATTCTGTGTTTGAAAATTACTTTCTTTTTCACTTTGTGAATAATGTAAAACATATGGCAAGGTAAAGACAATAGCTTACTGAATTCCCAAGTATACATGCCCATCACTAGTAATCAACATGTAGCCAATCTTGCTTCATCCACCGGAGTTGAGATATGAAATACAGTACCTGTCATTCTTTATATGCAGGAACACCAACATACCCAACATTGCCTAAACAACTATTTTAATTAAAATAGTCTTGTTAAGGAATAATTTAATGTACTGGATGGGGACTAGGATTTATGATATACGTATTTTAGACTTGCTTCTGGAAAGTTAGGGAACTGGATAAATGTGCCCTGTGACCCTCTGCAGCTTATGCATTTGGTAATTTTCTATCCCAAAGTAGCATAGAATAAAATAGCTTATACACTACTCAAATGCATTCAGCATTGTTGTGCTAGTCTTCTTTTTTTTTTTTAAGATTTACTTTATTTATTTATGCATAAAAGACCTGGGGTGTAGGCCAGAGGTGCGGGGGGTAAGAGGCTTCACCAGAGACAGAATGGGGAGCAAAACAGCCAGATCTAAATATACTGCTGAAGGGAGCAGCAGGCCAGACTGGAGAGGTCTGCTGCTGGCTGTGGATGCATGGGGACAGTAGTAATAAGAGGGCTATGCCATCAGCTGTACTTTTGGATTGTGGGACTCACTGGATTTTAATCAAACTTTACTCTTCTTTTACCCTATCCCCTTAAGCTCATGATAATGTAGAGCACTAATTAAATGCTACAAATGAATGAATAAGGTGATAAATGAATAGTCTAAGGAATGCCTTTACTAAGTTACATATATTCTAAGTCCAGCCTGACCTTTTTTTCCCACTGAGTATACCTTGGACCAGCACAACCATCAGGCCCTGGAATATGACACACTCTCCCAGACTATAGACTTTAAAACCCTCGTGATGAATCCCTTCCAACACACACATATTACTGCAATGCTATCCCGGCTGTATGTGGTAATTCTTTCTAGCTGTGTTCTGCTCACTGAAACCTAAAGCATAATCATGAAAGAACTTGATATCAGTAACCTAACACATTCCAAACTTTTTCCAAGCTTATTTTCCATTAAGTTGCCAATGTGTGGTTATTTCAAGTGGAATACAATCCATATGGCTCATTTACATTGAACTCTCTAAATATTGCTGTATAAAAACAACTTAATGTCCTGAGGAACATTTTCAAAGATATTTTAATTTGAATATATTTCTCTTTGCCGGGAAGATAACTTGACTAAGAAAAAAATTAATTGATTTTTTTTGAGTTTTGAGTATCAAACGGTTTTTTGGATTGATTTATATATGCATTTAACACAACCCAGATTCTGTTATCAGTGCTACAGAACACAATGGGGGATTTTGATCATAATTACCGTATAAGGAAAATGAGTGTAAATATAATGATTTTGTGTTAATAATTTGACTAGGAAATAAATGCATTGCAACAAATCTTCCATAGTAAATGAAAGATATGTGACTTTGGATTCTCTGAGTTATTTGATGGAAAACTGATTCATTAGCATATGCTAAGCTATTGAAAAAAAAGCTGTTTATTATAGACCATAAAAAGAAAGCAGCAAAACATCAGTACAAGTTTATATTAGGATATACACCTTCATTGTATTTGCATTGTCCTGAGTTTTTTGAACATTCACACCAGGTTTTTCTTTTTTTAATATTTATTTATTTATGCATACAAGAACTGGAGTATAGGCCAGATGCGCGGGATGGTGAGAGGATTCACCAGAGACAGAGTGGGGAACAGAACAGGCAGACTGATGAAATACACTGCTGAGGGGAGCAGCGGGTGAGACAGGAGAGATCTGCCACGCCATGTGGGATTCTCATTGGCTTGCCAGGATCGAACCCACGCTGCAGAGGTTGTGGACAGCTTCACAGTGCTGCGCTCAACTACCTGTGCCGCCAGGGAGGCCCTGCACAGCAGGTTCTTTGAGTGTTTTGTTCAACATCATTTAGTTATAATGTTGATTAAAAAAAGATGATTCCCACCCAAGCCACTGTCTGTGTAACATTTGCATATTCTCCCTGTATCTGTGCTCTGATTGTCTCCCCCATCCATAAGATGTGCCTGTTAGGTTCATTGGCAAGTTTAAATTGCCTCAGTGTGAGTGAGTGTGGATGGGTGTGAGGCACCCTAAGACAGGAGGGCTGGCTGTCCAGGGTTGGTTCCCGTCTGCACACTGAGCTGCCAACATGGGCTCCTGGCACCTGTACCCTGAAGTGGAATAAGTGGGTTGGAAAATGAATGACTGAGTGGATACAAATGGTTTTCTAATCAGAGGTGTTCTGGGTCTTTTTTTAGAAGTCTGGTGATGTTTTGTTACCAGAAATATGATGTAGGACTTCCTCTTGTCTATGTCAATTAAGTTATGGTAAAACTGGTTTTGTTACAGATCATTTTACTTAAAGTTGAAATTTCCAAGGAATCATCAACAACACTGAAAACTTATTATGACTATGAATTTATATAGATTCATAAACATAAATGTTAACTGTGTATATATATATATATGCAGTAACATACATATCCACAGACATTTATAGGAGACATATTTCATTTGTGACTATAATACTGTTTCTGTGGCCTAACATATGTTGATATCATTTATCATGAAGCTGATATGCTTGTTGACATCATAGGTAATATGTTTTTTGACTGAAATTTGTGACAATAAATGATTTTGTGTTAATATTCTTTTCCCAACACTTTCTTACAAAATATTTTCCAAGTACAGACTAGGAGACTATTCAATGAAGACTTATTCCAGATTATCACAACAAATAAGGGGTCTGTGTCCTGGTGATTTTTTTTTTTTAAATTGTATTCATTTTTTTCCTCTTTTTTCATTGTGTCATTTTTATGGAGGTTGTATTGGTTTATACTATATATGATTTAGGGGAACAGGTTCACAAATCATCAGATGTATGTTATCACCAACCACCAAAGCACCCATAATCCTCCACTATAGACCATTCGGGCCCTATCTTCCTTTGCCTACCCTTCACAACAGCCTCAGATCTACTGTCAAATTTTTCTAGGATTTGGGGCCTCCCTGGTGGTGCAGCGGGTTGGGCACAGCGCTGTGAAGCTGTCTGCAGCCTCTGGAGCATGGTTCGAGTCTGCAGCCTCTGCAGCGTGGGTTCGATTCCCTGCTGGCCAGGGAGATACCCCCATGACATGGCAGACCTCTCTTGTCTCGCCCGCTGCTCCCCTCAGCAGCATTTTCGGTCCATCTGGCTGGTCTGCTCCCCGCTCTGTCTCTGGTTAATTCTCTCACACCCCCATGCCTCTGGTCTATACTCCAGTTCTTGTAAAATAAAATAAATCTTTAAAAAAAAAATTCTAGGATTTGTATTGCTTGAACTTTGCCTGTTCCTTTGTTTTGTTTCTTTATATGCCACTTAATAGTGAATTCTTCTGTTACTTATCTTTCTCTTTCTGACTTACTTCATTAGTTTAATCACTCTGTTTCCAAATGTGTTGTTAACAATGGCAAAATTCCTTCTTATTTTGTAGCTGAGCAATATTCCATTCTATGTGTGTATATGTATACCATATCCTTATTTTTTTTCCACACAAAGAAAGCCTATTATAATAGACATCCCAAACATTCTCTTTCTCTCTCTTTCATTTGTAATAACATTGCTTTACAACACTACAAATATACATATTTATGTTTATGTTTTGTTGTACATATACAACACTGTACATGATTTAAGGGAATAGGTTCATACCTTCTCAGATGTATGTCACCACACCCACCACCAAAGTTTAATTGAACTATAAAGACAAATAAGTCTTGGTCTTTTTACCCACCCCTGCATGAGCTTAAAATGCAATTAGAGAAATAAAAAGAAATATATTCAATACTTGCAACATATGGTAAGAAGTGTAAATACAAAAATCATCTATCCACCCACATACACATGCCAAGTACCTGGTGTTATAAAATACATCTAATAGAAGAAGAAAAGACTTTTCATAGTATTTTAACTTAATTTTCTTGCTTTTATTGAATCTTTGTTCTCAAGTTTACTTGTTGAATATGATTTGACATTTTTTAGTCTCTAATGATGCTTGTTACCAATATTTTGGTGCCTCAGTGGACCTATGATTTTTATTTATCATTTTATGTCCTTAAAATATATCATTTTACATTCTTAAAAATACCTGGCCTTAGGTCATATGCTATATTCGCTGAAGATTTTTACCTATTTACATTGGTCCTCTACAGCCCAAGCCCTATCATCAAGAAGAAATATCAGCATCTGTGACAATGACAATCCAACTCAGGACTCACTCAATCCTCTATTCTACCATAGTCACCTTCTTTTAAGTGTATGTTACAGCTTTATTAGCTGAAACATCTATAACTTCAAATCTAATGGTCAACTTCCTGATCTCAATTTTCTATTTTTCCAACTTTTTCCACAACTCATTCCTTACATAAAGAAAATATCTTAGATTGCAAAATACAATTCTAGTCCTTGCCTTTGAATCTTACATTTTCTCTTGTTAATTGTTCTATTTCAGTCATTCCTCTCTGCCTCCTCCTCCTTCCTGTCTTGTTCCCAAGGTCTATTATTTAATTTTTTAATTATCTAACATGGGATATAGGCAAAAATTTTAATAAATATTACTTGAATGAATAAATGAAGGTCCTCAGTATTCGCTGCCAAAAATGAGCACACAATGACTGAACACAGTGGCTTTAGGAAGAAGTCATGACAAATCTAATTACTTGTTAAGTTAAATGTACATTGAATTTAACACATTATGTTAAGGTGGGTAAATTTACCATTGCAGGGAAATGATAACTTGACTATTGGTTATTTGAACGCTGACGATTCATTCAAACTTACAGAATATTCTTTAAAATTAATGACCCTTTTAGTATTCTGAATATTTGCAAACTGTAGTTAGAAATCACTTTAAATCCCAATTTTAACTTCTGTGTATTCTTGGTGCCATATGTTATCTGGTATTAAGTTGTCCATGTCTGATCTGACTCCAGAAATCCCCTGTTAACCACTCAGGAAAGGTAGGTAATTAAAAATTAAATAACAGGGTCTCCCTGGTGGTACCAGGGGTTAATTAAGCACAGCGCTGTATATCTCCCCAGCCAGGGAGATACCCACATGGTGCAACAGACCTCTCCTGACTTGCTTGCTGTTTCCCTCAGCAGTGTATTTCAGTCAATCTGCCTGTTCTATTCCCCGCTCTGTCTCTGGTGACGCCTCTCACCCCCCTGTACCTCTGGCCTGTACCCCAGTTCTTGCCTACATAAATAAATCTTTTAAAAAATAATAAATAAATAAAAATTAAATAACAGAAATTGTGCCATTTAAATTGCACCACATTGTTCACAATTTTGTATTCCCTCTCTCATTTTTTCCTTAAAGACCCAGTGCTGTAGCATTATATAAAACTATTTCACATTTTGTAAGTGTTTCAATATTACTTGTTTTCAAACTAAATTATTATTATTGTTAAAAAGATATAGATTACTCCCAATCTTGCATGAATAGATTCCTAGAGATTTATAAAATGTGTTTGTTTACTAAGAAAAGCTTTATCATTTGGAATACATTTCACTTTCTCATACCACTGTATAAAATTCTGAAATTTATTTTGCACGTAAAAGTATATTGGAGTATAACAACAGGAAATATAACTACTCTACCTCAACAGCTGATGAATATTTACTTGATGTTTAAGGATTGATCTTTTTTATGATGCCACAATTGGCATAAGTGGCCAAAACACCATTGATTCTGCTTCTACGTAGGACATTGTTGGCACAATTTAATGTCTTCACACCCAGTCATGCAAGGGTGTATGGACACAAAAATGTTCAACAAAATATAAAAATGGTACATTTAGTTGATGACCTTGAGATTTATTTAAGATAGACTTTCTCTTAAGTCAAATGTATCTATAAAAATGTTTTTATATTGTTTGTGATATGTGGTTAGATATTTATGGAAAGAAATGTCTGTCATCAAAGGACTTTCAAATATAATTAAAAACAGAGCAATTACAAAGTTTAGCATATGTAGTAAAGCAAAGTTTGTTTTGTCATTCCCAAATTATTCTACTATAATTTTATTCTCCTTTTAAAAATCTCACTATGTAGCTATCAGTTTAAATGCCAAAAAGTTTTCTGTTTTGTTTTGTCTTAAATTTAATTTATGTGAATTGCTTATGTCTGCAAATTTCCTTCTGAATTCCTTCTGAATTTCTGCAGCACAGATTTTGTTAAAAATTTCCAGTATTTCCTGCATCTGTTGGATGGAAATGGTACCCAATTCAACTTTTACAAGTATTTCAATTAAAAAAGGTGGTAGAGTCTAAGTTTAAAACAATGGAGAAAAAAGAGGGTTGGTTACTTTTAAAGTTAAAAATATACATTTTAAGCTTAGTTCCTGAAAAGGTTAAAGTATTAGTTCTTTCTTATCCTATTTGAAAATCTTTAGTCCCTTAGTCCTTAAGTTGAAGGTAATATCAAGAAAGTAAGTTTGTGTATTCACAAATACTCTTGTAGTACATAGTAGTTTCAATGTTGGGGTATGGCTAATATTTTTAATCATCTGTAAACCATCTTTAATTATGGAAAATTTCCATTTTATGTTAACTTACATTATAGTTCAATTGTCATTCCAAATATCAATTTTTAAAATGCTATTTGGGATTAGTTGGCACATGTTCATGCATATTTTTTAAATCCTTTAAAAGTCATAGTAATAACAGAAAGAACACTTGTAATAAAGAGTTCAACTTCATTATCAGTGTTTAATAAACTGACAGTTTTTTGTTATCTTTTTTCTAAAGATTTATTAATTTATGCATAATAAACTATGCATAATAAATGCAAGAGCTAGGGTGCAGGCCAGAGGTATGGAGTGGAGGGGCAGCTAAGAGGATTCACCAGAGACAGAGTCGGGAGCAGAACAGATGGATTGACTGAAATACACTGTTGCAGGGAGCAGCGGGTGAGACAGACAGGAGAGGTCTGCTGCACCATATGTGGGTTAACTCCCTGGGTGGGGTTCAAACTTAGGCCTTAGCAGTGACAGTGCTGAAACTTAACCCCTAGGCAACCAGACAGGTCCCCTAAATACATATTCTTCTGCGTGTTGAGAATCAAAATTGCTTCAGTGTGACCTAAGGAACATAAGGGCGTCAGTGCATTTTTTTAGTTTTTAAATTTTTTTTCTTCTCTCTTTTTTTTAAATGCATATGTGTATTTCGGTCACATTGGCTTCCTTTTTCTTCTTTTCTGACTCAAAGCCAACTACTGTAAGCTACCCTCCCTTCATTTACATTTTTGCCTTCTATTCGCCAGACTTCTGTTTGTCCAGCCCTACCCCCTAATAAAACATTATCCATTGGAATGTTCACAAAATAATTTTATGCAATTGTCATTTAACCAACAGCCCCTATTTTGAAGCATACTTGCTCTTGGGTAGTATGTCATAATGTAACCAGATCCCTGTGGCACCCAGAGGCCTGGGGGGGAGGGGCAAGGCGACTTTACTGGGGCAGAGGCATGCTGGCCTCAGGCTGCCGCTGCCAGCAGGTGTTACCTGCACCTGCCCTCTCACCAGTGAGGTTAACTCAGGCCATGGTTTCTGGAGACAACAGGCCCACAAGACTGCCCTGGCCTGAGTGCAGGCCTGGCGGGCTTTTCCTGCTTTTATATCTGGCTCACGTATAATGGATAAATGGACCAACTGATTTAAGCTCACTTCATTAGTTAATTATTTGAATTGAAAATAGAAAATGAGCTGATTGGTGCTAAATGGTCCAAGACAGTTAGGATTGAAAGTGGTCTGTTCAGGCTTGTAGTGATCCTTGTAGACACCCTGTAGGGACCCTGAAGAGGATACAAGACAGAGCAAGAGTCAACTTGGTCCATCTGCAATTGGTGTCCAACGAGAGAAGAAAGATTCATCAGACCATCTTTGAAGAATTCAGTCTGCAGTCAGCCCTGAAGTGAGAAGGATTCGGTGGAGCACTGTCGAAGACAATTGCTTTGGCATGTGGCATCTGAAGAGAGAGAAGCCATGAACACCTCCATGGGCTCCAGACCTCCATACACCTGCATAGAGACTTGGCTGCTGCACCTACTTCCAGCCCTGCCTCTGACATCTCCCACAAGGAGCACTGTCGGGCTCAGCCTGAGGTCTCAAAGAGGTGACCACAGGCCCAGGTTTGCCGGCACCATCTCCAGATGCTGTTGAGGCCTTTGCTCTCTGGTATAGCATCTGGCTCAGGCTTCAACCTACTGCTGTGGGCTACTGCAGAGTCACCTCATCTTCCATGGGCAAACTTAGTTTGGGACTTCTGGAGACTGCGGACACTATCTGGGGTGAAACAGCCAGCTACTTGTTACCTCAAAAATGTGCTGCTACTTCTTTTGCTTGCTAAATAAATCCTATTGTTATAATCTGAGCCTGTGTGTTTTTGTAACTGTGCATGTGGGTGAGAACCACTGTCCTGGTACTTGACATTGTCTTTTGACAATGTCTGTGTACCGTCCCTGCGTACTGTTTCAGGACTCTGTTTTAAGTGCTCTTAGGCACTGTGTTATTAAGGCACCCTATCAGTTAACTGCTCATACTATAGTCTTTCTAGATGATCTTAACAAAAATTTGTACTAGCACAATTATCCTCTATCAATCTATTTAGCTGGCCACATCTTTAAACCTAAATCCGAATCACTTTCTTGGACTTTTTGTTAAAATACTAAGTCTAATTAGTCAATATGACATCCTATAATATTCTGATTAAAATATTTACTGAAGAAATAATTTTTAGATATCCATGCAAAATACTAAGTCTATGATTTTGTCCCCAAGAATTATTGCTTTTATTGCCAGAAATACCTTCAATTTTATACTTATTTATTTTACTACCATTTGTATTTACCATTATTTTAAGGATAAAGTTTAATATACTAAAGTTTCAGACTAACCTGAATAGGTTAGTCTTATGTTGATTGATTCCATCTCTTTATTTATGTCACTGATATAGGACTTTCTGCTTCTTATAAAATATACCTTCCTCTGAGATTTTGCACACGATTCTCTCTCTGTAGTTTTTCCTTTTCTAGTTTTCTCATATATCTTTTTAGAAACATTGTATTAATGTATGATTTTCATATTAAAAGCAGTACATAATTGAAGTCTGCATCTATAGGATTGGGAGGATAAGTACACATTCATGTAGCCATCACCACCATTCAAGGCAAGCACATGCGTGCTCTCTCTCTCTCTCTCTCTCTCTCTCTCTCTCTCTCCATCAATCCCCAAAGTTTCCTCCCATTCCTTTGTTATTATGTTTTTTTCCCTCCGTAGGAATGCAACATTACATCTGCCCTTTAAACAAAGTTGAATATAGTATAAAATAGTGTTACCTAACGGCACCATTCTGCATAGTTTATCTCCAGAACTTATTTATCTTGCATAATTGAAATTTTGTGCCCTTTAACTCTCACCACTTCTTTGCTCCTTCCTGCCAGCTTCCAGAAACCACTGCTCTCTTTCCTGCATTTATGACTGATTCTGAACTCTCTATTGAGTAAACCACTTATCTCTATGCCAATATCTTTCTGGAAGTTTATCTTATTCTTTGGTTTGGAACATACTCCCTTGATTCTTCATTCTCCTTGACTTCTAAGTTGATTCCTGTGCTTTAAATAAAACTCTCCAAGCCTGACACTCAAGTCTTGTAGAGGAAGTAACCTCATCAATTAATCCCGCCCAAGTTCCTGTTTAGCTCTTAAAATTTTGTGATTCTCTAAGTCACCATCTTTGTTCTTAGTGTCTATCAATTGTCAAGACTGTGTCAAGATCTTTTAGTCTCACGAAGTACAGAATCAAGCTCAGCACCTAAATGGAGCTTATTGAATCCAGACCCTCAGGCAGCAATTAGTAAATTAGCCAATTTAACCCCTTCCAGAGAGGAACTTTGCAATAGGCATTTCTGTCTTCTTTCTTTGCTCTGGTCTCAGCTGGATTAGCCATGGGGGAGCTCCTGTATCCATTTAAAAACTATTCTGGATTCCTGCTATGAGTAAGACCATCCGGTATTTTTTTTCTTTCTGGCTAATTTCGCTAAGCATGATCCCTTCCAGCACCATCCATGTTGCTGCAAATTGCATGTGTTTATCTTTTTTGAATGCTTAGTAATATTCCATGGTGTATATGTACCACATCTTCTTGATCCAGTCATCTATTTTTGGGCATTTGGGTTGTTTCCAAAGCTTAGCTATTGTAAATAGTGCTGCTATAAACACAGGGGTGCAGGTGCTCTTTGGAATTGATGTTTCTGTGTCCTTTGGGTAAATACCTAGGAGTGGAATTGCTGGATCATATGGAAGCTCTATGTTTAGTAGGTCCAGAAATCTCCACACAGCTCTCCATAGTGGTTGGACCAGTTTGCACTCCCACCAACAGTACAGGAGAGTTCCTTTTTCTCTACAACCTCGCCATTATTTGTTGTTGCTAGTTTTTTTTAATATGTGCCATTCTCACTGGTGTGAGATGGTATCTCATTGTAGTTTTGATTTGCATTTCCCTGACTACAGGTGAATAAGGGACCAGGAAAAAGAATAAGTATAAGAAAGAAAATATCAAAATCAACAAGCAACGATGAACCAGAGATACTCTATGGGGGTTGGAGGATGGGGAAAGGAGGGAATGGGGTCAAAATAAGGGGGTTGTAATTGTATGGGGAATATAAAAATAAAATTTAAATTAAAAAAATAAATATAAAAATAAAAAAATAAAATGAAATGAAGAATTGAGGAAGATAACCAAAAAATCATTATTTTAGTTAGAACTCTAGCAGTTCATCTTTGTTAGGATTACACTAGTTAGAACTCTAGCAGTTCATCTTTATGTGAAGATTACACTTGCTAATGTTCTTATTGGACTCTTTGCTACATTTTACTATAAATTTTACAATGATACACTTAAATTTTTAAATTAAAATGTTCATAATAAAGCGGTTATGAGGAATCTGTAGTTAATTATTAAAATATGTATCATGTTTTCATGTCAATATGTAATAATCTACATTTCAGATCAAAAAAAATAAAAAAAAATAAAGTTACACTTAATGATGTAAAAAAAAATAAAAAAAAATAAAAACCAGTCTGCATTTGCTTTTATCCTTTAAGTCTTGTGAATGCAAGGCCTATTGGTTGTTATAATTGAATTGGAGGCCTGTGCCTCTTTAGTAGTCATGGATGTTGAGGTACTAAATGTTTGGAAAAGTTACTTACAGGGAGATTCTGACAACTTTGTTTCATTGTTGGAGCAAGTCAAAGGGAAAGGCAGAGGAAGCACACACTGACATTCTGAGGCTCTGGGGAGGATCATGGTCAGCCTCTAGAAATGCTAATTAGGAAACAGCTTGCAGTTTAAATAGACATGTTGTTGCTTCCTTCTCATATACTAATAAATGTGTCTAAAGAATATGCATTTTAAAAAAATGTAACATTTCTGATTTTTTGAATTATTGGTAACCTTTGGAAACTAATCACACGAAACAACAAAATTAATGTATGTGTTGAAATCTGTATAAGCATAAATCATTTCTACTTTCAAACTCTCATTTATTAGTGTACCATTTAAACTTTTTTTTTTTTTTAAGGCAGCAGGGCATCCCTGGTGTTGCAAGGTGTTAGGCACCGCACTATGAAGCAATCTGCAGCCTCTGAGGCATGAGTTTGATCCCCAGCCTGCCAGGGAGAAACCCACATTGTGCATCAGACCTCTCCTGTCTTGCCCATTGCTCCTCTCAGCAGTGTATTTCAGTCAGTCTGCCTGTTCTGTTCCCCACTCTGTCTCTGGTGAATCCTCTCACCCCCCGCATCTCTGGCCTGTACCTCAGCTCTTGTATGCATAAAATAAATGGATCTTAAAAAAAGAAAACAACAATTATTATTAAAAAATAAGGGCAGCAGGTAATATTACACCACTTCTTTAAAAACAGGAAAACTCTGTTTGGCCTCGCTGGTGGTGCGAGGGGTTAAGCCTCAGCACTATGAAACTATCAGCAGCCACTGAAGCATGAGTTAGATCCTCAACCAGAGAGCTACCCACATGGCGCAGCAGACCTCTCCTTTCTCCCCCACTGCTCCCCTCAGCAGTGTACTTCAGGAGATCTGCCTGTTCTACTCCCCACTCTTTATCTGGGGAATCCCCTCCTTCCCAGGCAATTCTGGCCTACACCCCAGCTCTTTTATGCATAAATAAATCAATCTTAAAAAAAATTAAAAAATAATAAAAAAGGGGAAACTTATACCCCTCTCCACACCAATTTCATAACACATCATTTAATTATCTTGGTCATGGACATTTCCAAGGTGAGGTTTCATATTTTGCTAATACTTCTGGTTATTAGAAAATACATGTTTTCCTTTATTGAAGGATTTGATTTGGGGATTTTATTGTGTCCCTTCCAAAGTTTTTCATCCTCATCTTTGCTTCTGGAGTCATTTCCTCTGGTTCACTCTTCATCTTTGTTAAAAGCTGCTGCTACTGAAAAGACTTTTGGAGCACACGATGAACAGTTTCTTTCATCTTTGACCCACGTTTGATTATTATGGTTGAAGTTTTCTTTGTTGTCTGACTACCTCTGACAAATACACACTTGGATATATCTGTAGGTTTTCTTTGGAGGGTGAAGCTTCTTCTTCAGTTGATTGATGCTCAGTTGATTGATGCAGATTGATGCTGCAACTGGAAATGTCCCTTTCATTTCTTCTGCGATTTCAGCTTCCAACAGCTTCTTAAGCTTCTCCTTTCTCATCTTTATGTCAGCCATTTCCCCCCATCCCTGAATTTACAAGATTGTACTTATTTCACCTCATAAAAACTGAACTAACTGCTAAAAGCCACATCTGTATCTTTCTACATGCGCTCACACATGCTATCTCAGTGGGGGTGGGGCATCAAACATATGGGGTGTGCATGCACTGGGTGTTCATGTTTGCTGTTGGGGAGGTATGCAGTTGAGTCATCTTGTGAAGATCATGAGTAAGAGACTTGGTGGAACTCATAAGTCAATTATCAGTATCCATGAGCAGCTATTGAGATCCATGGACAGTTGTTCTGAGTCCCTCCCTCATTCCCTGCTAGCAGATGCTGCTAGAAGCCTGATAGTTCAGCCTGTTCTCCCTCTCCCCTACTCTTAATGGGACATGACAGAAGCAAACTTTCTGGAAGCCAGGTAGCCACTTCACTCTTACTTTCCATGATGGAAGAAATCACAGATCAATGGGGATCTGTCAGCAACAAGTTTTGCCTGCTTGGGGAAAAAATAATGTTAATAAAGTAAAATTGCTTTTCTTACCCTCTCCAATGAATCTACTCTTGAATATTTTGTTCCCCCAGAGGACTGAGCTTTCAGCAACTCTGAGTCTCCCACAGAGGTAGTCTCATCTTTCGATGAGTGCTAAAGTCAGCATTGGCATGGAGGGAAAGGGCTGGGAACCCCGATTCTGATATCTTCCTGATGCCATAGCTCTCTTATGTTTCTAAATCCTTCTTATCCATCAGTCTACTGCCTCCTGTGGCAATCTTTGGGTGAAATTTGGCTCAGGATTGAATATCCATAGCAACCTAAGCTTTCCATAATTATAATTTTAATGTTCTAACCCCTCCCCTGCATGCCAAATGAGGTTTAAACTCTTTGGAGTCCAGAATTCTGTCTTGTCTATAGTCTTAGCATATATCATAACTGACAGCATTTACTCTATTTATATTTGAATAAATGGATTCATTAATGTTGCTGGAGGGCTGTATACAAAAGTTTGAAATGTAATTCTTGCCATTCCCATCTCTCCCTTTTGTATTTTCTCTTACCTCCCTCTTTGCAGATTTGTAGGCTCTTCATGATCTCTCTTAGCTCTATCATAGTCTATATCTAAGACATCATCCTTTTGCCTTATATCCTTTTCTCCTGGAAATGCTTCTCATCCTGCTTTTCTCCAGCATGCTTGTACAGTTCAAGCTGGAACTACAGCATTTCCTCCCTAAACTATTCTATATTTTAAAGTAATATTTTTATCTCATCAAGGTAATTCATCACATTAAAATTTCACTCTTTTTACTGGGACTCAGAGACACAGAAGGAAAAAGAGAACGGATCTCTACTAAAGCCTTCCTATGATTATTTCTATTGTTAAAAGTAGGAATTGGTGAAAATGAGAAAATAATTTGAAATTGTTCAGATAATAGAAGAAATAATTTGAAACATCTCAGGTAGTATGAAAGAAATATGTTTTGAGTTATATCTTCCTATTTTGTCCCCCTTATAACTTGTCAATATATTTTCCACTAAACTCCATGAGAGAAGAATAGAAAAAACTGAAAAGGAGGTGTGCCACAAGACCAGAAACCTGGTTCACAAGGAGGTGAGGATAGAAGAGATTAACACAGCCATTGACACAACAATGGAAACCAAGATCCTTCGGTGCAGAGGACACAGTTGTGGACACTAGTATCTTTAGACACAGACTAGTATCCTTAGGCGTGGATGCCTAGATTACAAAGCATAACATCCAAGCAGGTATCTGAGGGCATGTCCAAGGGTAAAGATATGGAGATTGAGTCCCTCCCAAACAGAGGAAGAAGACTATATCAGTGCAGTCTCTGCACAGGCTGGGGCAACACTCTCCCTGCTCACCTGTGACTATGCAGGTTCCTCTTTTCACCAACTCTCTCCCCCTGCAGGGCAGCAGCTTCCTGCCTGCCCTTGACCTGTCAAGACTGCCCGCCTCAACCATGCAGGCCTCTCTTAGCAAACCTGTCCCTTTGGGGCTGCTCTTCCTGCCCGCTTTTGTCTATGCAAGTGTCTTTAACTGCTTTATCCCTTCCCTAATAAGTCTGCTCTTTAAATATAACTAATGTCTGTCTCCTGAAGAAACTCGCCTGGGAAACTCACCGCGTGTCACTGAAAGGGGAGCTCTGGTGAAAACTTTCCCAGAATGAACCCAAGGACCCTACACTCCAGACCCACAGACTCCAAAAACCACAACAAATTTCAACCAAATAATATTTCTTTATAGGGTTACAAGGACTAAGTAAGTCTAAAAAAGGTAAAAAATTTAGATCAGTAAGAAACATAGTTATTAATTGTTGTTATTATTATTATAGAGATAGGCTATCTAGCTTATAATCACATTCCCTTTGCTTATTTCAATGCCTATATATAGCAGGCACCAGAAGTATTTATGTATTGAGTGGATGAAAGACTATATGAATGAATGCATGATCATTTCAATGTGCACATTGTTATGTCTACAATTGTGTATCAGCATTGTGTCTGTGTGTGTAGGTATGTATTGTTTTGTCTTTATACAGTGACACATTATAGCAAATACATTTAAAATGTAGATGTTTTAAAAGTCTCATATTTTTCAAGTTACACAATCATTAATTTTTCTGGATGTCAGAATTTGAATGTAAATAATTGTTGAAATGCCAGGGAGATGTTTCTGTGTAATGAAGGAGGATGGCATATATTCTTTTGTCTTGTCACTGTCTGTATGTTAGCTGCTTAAAAGGTAGCACTGAAGCATGTGATTGGTTTCATAAGAGCCTTAAAATTGAAAGAAGTGATTCTTGCTTGTTAAAATAAAGGTAGGGCCTCCATGGTGGTGCAGGCAGTTGAGCATTACACTGTGAAGCTGTCCACAGCCTTTACAGCGTGGGTTCAATCCCAGCCAGCTGGCGAGAATCCCACATGGCGAAGCGGACCTCTCCCGTCTCACCCGCTGCTCCCCTCAACAGTGTACTTCATAAGTCTGCCTGTTCTGTTCCCTGCTCTGTCTCTGGTGAATCTTCTCACTCTCCCACGCATCTGGCCTGTACCCCAGTTCTTGTATAAAAATAAATAAATCTTCAAAAATAAAGTAAAATAAAGGCACAGCACATTCGATAGGCTGAAAGAGAATGAGGAAGAGGAATTGTCAAATTTTATTGTAGACCTCAGTGTCTCCTTACTACCGGAAGTTGATAGCCAAGACAACCCTAGGCCATGAATTTGTGTGCTGATGCTTCTCTGTATTCTATACATATTTCTAGTGTTACTGAACAACGTGATAATCTTCTGCCAAACAGAAAGATAAAATGCTGACAGGAAACTAGAATGGAAACTTGGGTTGTTTGACCTCAGGGCAAGTGTTCTTTTCTATTCTAAGATTGCTTAGTCTGGTTTAGTCTGTTTTAGCAAAGAAAAGAAAACATTTACAAAATTTGACAAATTCAATTCAAATAATTTGAATATTTATAAATAATTCATTCAAATTCAGAATATTTATTTTATTAATATTAACACAGAGTAATTGTAAAACAGAAGCTCAGCACATTTCCAAACCAATATTAATAATCATAATATTGATTGGATTTATTTAATAGGGAATCAAGTTTTGTAGATGACTACCTGAAAAAATAATATTTCCTTAACTTTTTAAAGATTATTTTAATCTAATTTGTATGCAATAATGCTTGAACTAAAAACATACAGTTTCCTGAACTTAGGCAATCAACCATGTAGCCATCATGAATAAGAAATACAATATTTCTTGTAACCCAGAATGTTTCCCTAAATATATTTCCAGTAAGTGCCTTTCCCCTACCCTAAAGTCAAATGATATCCCACTTATTAATTTTACTTGTTCTTGAGCTTCATTATCTTAAATAATCTTCACTTAAAACATTCAGTATAAACTCTTTCATTACTGTATTTTTTTTGATCAACATAATGCATTCAAGATTTTTATAAGGGTTGCAAGTATCAGTGGTTTGTTTCTTTTAATGCTGAGTGGGATTCTGTTGTGAATGCCTTTATAGTTTTCTTCCTTGCTTTCCCATTACCACATATTTGATTGCTTTGAATTTTTGGCATGTAAGGAATAAAGTTCCTATGAATGTCATAGCATAATAGCTGTATAGTATATATATTGGTATTTATTTTTGGATATATGTTTTATATTTCTCTTAAAAGTGGAACTGGTAGGCTAAAGGGCGGTTAGGTTTTTAACTTTATAAAAAAAGTCAATTATTTTCAAAGTGGTGGTATTTATTTACAAAGTGGTGGTATCATTTTACACACAAAACAGTGTGTGAACATTGGGATGGTTCCACATCTTCTCTAGATGGGCATTGCTGATGCTTTACATATTAACCATTATAATGGATGTGAGATAGTATTTCTTTATGCTTTTAATTAACATTTCTCTGATTACTAATAATGTTGAACATTCTTAAAAATGCTTATGCTCAGATCTTTTTGCTCTTATGTATAGGTATATATCCATGTTAAATTTACTTTTATATATGAGATAAAGATCAAGTTTATTTGTTTGGCTTGTTTGGGTTTTTTTTTTTTTTTTTAATGTATGGTTATCCAGTCGTTCCAGTACTGGTTGTTGAAAAGTCTCTCCTTACCACACCACACCAAAGAACCCATAATCCTTTACCATATTTGATTTGGTCCCCTCCCTATCTTTGTTTCCTATCCCCTAATCACCCCTTTTGGTAGTCATAATTCTGCAGTTAGATTTGAAGGGTTTGTTTTGGATTGTACCTTTGTTTTGCTTCTTTATACTTCACATATTAGTGAAATCATTCAATATTTGTATCTCTGGTCTATTTTGTTTAGCATAAACCCTTCCATGTTGTCACATGACAATATTTCAGCATTTTTAATAGATGTATAGTATTTCATTATACATATACTATACTAAATCTTCCTTATCTACTCATCTGTTTTTCACTTAGGTTGTTTCGATAAGTTGTCTATCAATAAATGGTGCTGCAGAGAACCTAGGAATGAGTATACTCTTTTGAATTAGTGTTTGTTTGGTATTTTTTGGGGGGGTGTTTGATATTGAGCGCAAATACCATATCATATGGCAGCTCTATTTTTAATGTTTTTTTTTTGAAAACTCTGTCCTGTTTTCTATAGGGACAGGTCTAGTCTAAATTACCGCCAACAATGTACAGGAGTTCTATCTTCTGCACACTTTCATCAATACCTGCTGTTTCTGATATCTTTGATATGGATCATACTCAAAGCTAAACATGGAGATAAATTCTCATGATCTTGGAATTGACATTTTTTAATACAATATAAAAAGCATAAGAAATGGAAACAAAATTAAATTGGACCTTATTAAATTAGTGAAATTTGTGCATCAAAGAATATTAGCAAGAAAGTGGAAAATCTCCTACAGAATGGGAGAAAATATTTGCAAGTTATATATCTGATGAATTAAGCATCCTGAGTAGATAAAAGACTATCAGAAATCAACAACAAATAGGACTTTAAGTACTTTAAGTCCTTTCAATTCTATAGATTGTACTATCCACTCTAGTGAACAAAGCATTGAAATTGACTAGACATTCATACATGAAACATGTAGCATATAACATGCAAAATATGTTTACCTTTGAATATGCCTGCTTTTTGGGTAGAAGAGTCAGAATTTTTGTCAAATTATCAATAATTTCTATGACCTAAAACATTTCAGAAACATGGAACTAGAAAATGCATTGTTTCATTTTAGTTCTAAAAATCTGTGATTTGATTCTAAGTCATTGAATTACAAATATTATAAAGCTTGAAATGTAAGAACTTACATTTTTTAAATCTTAAAATTTTAACTTGCTTTTATTTACATCCTTATCTGAATCTGATAGTAGTCTGGTAACACGTAAGGTAAATATTTTTCTATCTGTTTTATAGGGAAGAAAGAGTATTAATGACTTGTTCAAAACAGAGAGACATCTGTAGACAAACTGATAAACACAAGTCTTCTAGCTTCACATCCAGAATACTTTTATCCTACCTCATGCTGTTAGCCCATATTAGAAAAGTTTGGGAGTCATTCTTAGGATAATTTTATGCTAAAGCCATCCATAGTATTTCAGTGTGTTGAGTTTTTTAAATTCTATGCTTAATGTCACATCCTTGAGGTAGATGATTGCCCATTAAACTCACTTCCAAGTTAAAGTTGAAATACTTTTCCTTTTAAAGCATGGGTAAAACCAGATGCAGGGGGAAATAATCTAAAATCTTATTAATTTTTTTAATAAACATTTTAAAACAATCTTTTTGTTAACAATTTGTTAAAAGATGTTTATAAATAACTTCTCCAAAGTTTATTTTTTATTTCCTTCTATTTCTTCACTCTTAGAAAATGTTTTGTCTTTGTTTTGTGCTACAAATACAAATCCTATTCTTCCCAACTTTTCAGTCATTTGTTTTCTAACAATTCGAAAAACCTTACCTCTTAGATTAATGATAGAAAGATTATAGCAATGCATAAATATGAATAGTAATCTCAAAAGTAAGCTGAAGGTCCAAAGAGGAGATGGATTAGTGTTTCATTGATTTGATCTCATTGTTGTTGAAATGAGTTAAATCTACTATTAAATATCTCTCAAGTAGAAAACATACATCATCTGAAAATCTAACATCCTGTACCAGACTCCTAAAAATTGTTTATGGAAATTATTATGCTGACAAGAATTTTTTTTCTCTTCTTAAAATTCTAGCTCAAAACTCTATCCTGCCGAGTGAACTTCAATAAGAACTCAAAAATACAATTTCACATTTATAAGAAGAAACACTTCAGAACAGTTACCATGTGAAGAATTGCCATCAAAGGAGTAAAGTTACTGACTATACTGAAAGGTTTTTAATAGGCTCTTCCCTTTTTCCTCAGAAAATATCTACAAATCCTAACTAGATGTTAATAATGAAGATCAAATAATTGTCCTTCACAATGACAGCCTGAAAAATATCGATTGCATATTAAGGATAACCCACCTTGGTATTGTACATAACATTTCTCTAAAATAACATGCATTTTATAACATTCTGTACATATTTCTGATAAAGCTGTTTGCATTATCCCTGCTTTAAACAAGTAATTAAAGCAGAATTTGCTTTTATTTGTTTCGATCTTTTGAGGAGAGTTGTGAATTAAGATAACTAACCTGTTAAAAATATGTTTCAAGGGCCTCCCAGGTGGCGCAGCGGTTGAGCGCTGGGTTGCGAAGCTGCCCGCGGCCTCTGTAGCACCAGTTCGATTCCCGGCTGCCCCCCCCCACCCCGCCCACCGGAGGAGGGTCCCACTTGGAGCGCAAACCTCTCCTGCTGCCCGCTGCTCCCCTCAGCAGTGTGCTCTGGTCCTTCTGCCTGCTCTGCTCTCTGCTCTGACTCTGGTGAATTCTCTCACCCTCCCGCGCTTCTGACTGTACCCAGTGCATGTATAAACAACAAAAAACAAAACAAATAAATTAAAAAAAAAGTATGTTTAAAAAAAAATTGTTTCAAAATAATCAAATTTGAAATACACACTGTCCCTTAAAAAAAAAAAAAGCCATCACAATCCATAGAGAACTATTCTTTAACCATCATTGTTGATAAAGAAAATGTGGAGGAATTGATTTTAAGCTAAAAGAATTCCGTGCTTTAGCAGACATGAAGTAAATAATAATCTGGTTGCCCTCGGAGCTTTGGGATCTGAACTTCAATGAGCAGAAGTTTTAAAATTCTCAGCCTCAGTCAATATTCAGAAATCCATCATAGTAGAAGGAATGGGGTTGGTGTTACTCAAAAGCTTCATGAAATTACATCTACCAGTATTTGTGGGAAAAGGCAATCTTCCTAGTTCAGAAGAAACAGGAAGATAATTTATTCAAACTATAAGAAAACTAATCAAAGCTTTTATTTAGTTTTATTGTGATTCCACTTATATAAAATCTTCAAAAATGGAAACTAATAAATAGTGACAGAAAGCAGATCAGTGATTGCCTGGGACAGAGACAGAAGAAACAAAGGGACGCAAAGTAGTACAGTGAAACTACTCGATTGATAAAAACATGTATTTTGATTGTGGTATAGGGTTCTAAATACTTGATGATAAAACTGAAAAGATCATTTTAAACTTCATAGGTAAGAGCAGATGTAAAGAATAGATAAGGGCCTCCCCGGTGGCGCAGCAGTTGAGCGCTGGGCTGCGAAGCTGCCCCTAGCATCAGCAGAATTGGTTCGACCCCCGCCCCTGTAGAGGGTCCCACATGGCGCGCACACGTCTCCTGCTGCGCCCTGCTGCTCCCCTCAGCAGTGTACCTTGGTCCTTCTGCCTGTTCTACTCCCCGCTCTGTCTCTGGTGAATTCTCTCACCCTCCTGTGCTTCTGACTGTACCCAATGCTTGTATAAATAAATAAATAAATCTTAAAAAAAAATAGATGAGGGGTCTCTCTGGTGGTGCAGGGGGTTAAGACGAAATCTGTCAGGCTGTTTGCAGTCTCTGCAGCATGAGTTCGATGCCTCTGCAGCTTGAGTTTGATCCTTCTGCTGTTCAGGGAGCAACCCCCATGGCTCAGCAGACCTCTTCTGTCTCCCCCGCTGCTCCCCTCAGCAGTGTGTTTCATCAGTCTGCCTGTTCTGTTTCCCACTCTGTCTCTGGTGAATCCTCTCCCCGCCCTCACACCTCTGGCCTGTACCCCAGCTCTTGTATGCATAAATAAATAAATATTTTTTAAAAAAGGAATAGATAAGTCGCTTAAATTGAGAGAGAGGAAGTGGAGAGAGAGGGAGAGAGATTAAAAAAAAAGATGTATTACATATAGAAAAGATGTGTCTCGGAGGTAGAATTATAGATTAATGGAAAAGGAAGATTTATTTAGTAAATTTATACAAAAATAATTTCAGATGGGTCATGGAACAAATACAAACCTTTATAAGTTTTACAAATAAAAAGATATGATAACGACCCACAGGAAGGAAAATTTTCTTAAACATGATATTAAAATAATTAATCAGAATGTAAATAGAAATACATTAAATTTTAAATCTTCTGTTTAACATGGGGCACCATAAATACATTAGGAGATGTTGGAGATACATATGTGTGTGTGTATATATATATATATATACATATATCACATTTATGTAATTATCTTACATGTATGCATGCATGCCGTATATATTATATATATATATCACAAAGAATTAGGATATGTAAAAAATGAAAAATCCAAATAACTGAAAAACAAATAAATATTAAGCAATCTATAAAAGAAGAAATCTAAATGACCAATAACATGTAAAAATTTGTATGTTCTCATTAACAATCAAAGAAATGGAACAGAAAAATAATACAATAATGTTTTTTCTGTAGATTCCATCCATAAAATTTAGATTTCAAATAGTATTTTATCAAAACAAATATTTCATACATTAGACTAAGATTTTTTAAAAATCTTTTTAAAAATCAACTGAATGTTGAGAAAGAATTCTCATATATCCATGGTGAGAACATAAAATTGGTAAATTAGTGTGCAACTTGATAAAATTCAATAAGTTTTAAGATTTGTATACCTTAAAATCCAGAAATTCCATTTCTTGGCTTATATTCTATAAGTGCTCTTCAGCCTACATATACATAGTAAAATATATACATACTTCCAGCATTACCTGTAACAGAAAATCTTACATATCTAACTATAGAATAAATGAATTGTAGCATCTTCATTGTCATTTAAAAAATGAACTAGAAAAGTTATCAACAAGGTGAAACCTAAAAAATGGAGGCCCGTTAACTAAACGGTATGTTAGTAATACTTATATTTTTATGTATGATATGTTTGTGGC
Organism: Talpa europaea; assembly: GCF_964194135.1. NCBI lineage: Eukaryota > Metazoa > Chordata > Mammalia > Eulipotyphla > Talpidae > Talpa > Talpa europaea. The sequence continues at coordinate 40,011,315 of NC_140068.1, forward strand.
AAAATATAAGTTAAATATATTCATGGGACAGATAAACACTAAATTCATTATGAGGTTACATCTAGAGAAGGGAGAAGGGGGAATTGCAATGAAGAGAGCTATATATAGATTTTCAATTGTATCTCTGTTATTTGTTTGACTTTTTAAGACTCCATTTAAAAACATCTCCTTTCAACACAACATATGGTTTAGATTGATGAGAGTTGGGTATAACTCCTGAAAATGTTCACAAAATAACAAGAGCATGGATTAGAATTTATCTATCTGTATAACAATGTGATTTTTAATATTTATTTGTTTTTCCATTACCTGCTCCTGTATCCATCTGGCTAGTAGTGTGACACAGTAAAAAAGAGAAATAATCAGTGCTAGAATTTGGGTGGTTAAGGTTCAAGGATACCCAGGCACACTCAAACATTTGCACAGGTTGATCAATTACTGGAAGCGCTCATTCAGACCTAGATTACTCTGGGCAATGAATTTTATGGGCTGTGGACCCCATAGAAGGTTTGTGACAGGTTTGAAAACTTCCTTGATTTTCTAATTTATTGTCTAATCACTTGGGTGGTAAAGTAAGAGAGATTTTAACTAGGACTCATGAAACTAATTTGGACTAGTTCACTAGAACATATTTCCAGTTATAAAAGTTTTAAGTTTCCATTTCAAAATTAATTCATATTTTTACTCCAAAGGGAATCATTATATTTCTAACTAATATGTTGACACAGTCTCATTGTGACAAAACTCTAGGATGACTACTTTGAGGTCTCAGATTTTATTTGCTGACTTTAATTCTCTGAAGATGTAATTATATATGGCTTATTAACTGGTGATGATGGTTAATAAATTATCATCTAACTGTAAGTCATGATCAGAGAACTTTTATCGAAAATAATTTAAAATGTACAAATACAGTCTTCGAAGTTAAAGATTCATGCACTAAAAGATTGAAAAATGAACCAGTTGACTTGTAAGCTGTTCAAAGAATTTAGTTATTTCTAAGATATGCATTAAAGTTTGGTCACAGCATGGATTTCCTTCTCCAAACTATGTTTAATTGACACACCATCATTAATTGGTTTTCAAATAAATGTTCTTTGTTTTTCCCTAGTTGGCAAGAAATCAAGCAAAATCAATTATTTAACTTTTTACTTGAAATAACTTTTAGAGAAATGTTTTAATATTTGTCATATGAATTATGTTTCTTAAAAAGTACAAATAATTCATGAATATTTTGGATATTGAGTTGACTATTCTTTACCATGATATCAATAGTAAAGTTTACATTTTATAATTTTTCTTTAATGAGGTATGTATTACATTAGCTTGTAATGAGATGATTGCAAAGATAGTATGGCAAATACCAGGACAGTCTGCTATGGATTAAAGTTAACACATTTCACCTGGTTGAAAACTTTATTGTATATGCCAGCCATCATGTCACCATCACCCCCAAAAAGTAATTCTGAGATTTACACAAAAATTCACTTTTAAAAATATTTAAGTAACCTGTATGTTTAAATCTCATTTACTATGTAATTAACTATAAAATATCTAAATGAACCTTTCCCACAATTTCCTTAAGATTAGTGGTATGTTATCAGTTTGAGTAAAATGATTTCTGGGGAAAATTTGTTTTAGCAACTATTCCTGGTTACTAATTCAGTTTTTAAATGAAGTAATGATAATGTTTCTAAAAGAACTCTGTATTGAGTTTTACACAGCACAAAAAATAATTATCTTGTATTGATCTCTTTCTTACCTAATACTTGAACAAGGGAATCTGTTATGCTACTCTAGTCAACTTGGCAGAATTTCTTTATATAGCTCAAATGGACAATTTTTTTTCCATTTATTTCATCAGAAAACAAGTCATATAGATGATCAAGTTGTAAATAAATGGTCATTTATTGAAAATTATTTTTCAAATATTTAGTTGCATGAATATAAAATATGCAACTTGTGGAAGACAGGAATGTAGGTTTTTTTATTTTTTATTTTTTTAAAAATTTATTTATTTAATTATACAAGCACTGGGCACAGTCAGAAGTGTGGGAGGGTGAGAGAATTCACCAGAGACAGAGCGGGGAACAAAACAGGCAGACTGACCAAGAACACTGCTGAGGGGAGCAGCGAGCGGCAGGATAGGTCTGCATGCCATGTAGGACCCTCACCTGGTGGCCGGGGATCGAACCCGCTCAGCAGAGGCTGTGGGCAGCTTCGCAACCCAGCGCTCAACCGCTGCGCCACCCGGGAGGCCCAGGTTTTGTTTTTAAATTAAGATTCTTCTAGGCATGTTTGTTAATATTTCACCTGTCAGTCTCAGCTTTCCAAATAAATATAAAACCTCATATATCTTATGAGGTGCTGAGAAAACAGAAGAAACAAATTAAATATATATTTGTAGTACCTCTAAAACAGACAAATCTATTATTTCATAAAAATTTACTTTTCAAAAATTCATATGAAGAAGATAAAGGGTCTTTTGATGATTGTCAAATATAGGTTTTTGCTGTTTAACTTGCGATAGGAATATCTCAAATTATGAATTTAATAAGATTTAATTTTAAATTTATTCACAAAAATGTTCTGAACTATTATTAGTTTTTTTAAAATTACAGATTAAAGGCACAGGAGAGCTGGGAAAGGATGTGTTAGCTTAACCTTCTCAACTGTTTCCTCAGTAGGTGACCAGGTAGCAATTGAATTGTGCCCAAATCTGTTTATGGCGACAATGCTTACTATTATAATCATGTAATTTAATTAAGATCACAATAAGTCAATTGGCTTATTCACACTTAAAGATCTCTTAGAAGATCACTATTCCAAGAGTGGCAGATAAAGGAGAAATATAGAAGTTAAAGTCAGAGAGGTGGGTAGTTCACATCAGGCTTTTAAATCGTGTCTTTTGATAAGGGGTTTAGTTTAAGTTTATATTCAATAGGAAACCACTAAAAAAATTCAAGTATATATTATATATATATATATATATATATATACACACACACCTACAATGTACCGATTTATGCTTTAAAATGATAACTGTGCTGCTTCATGGAGAAACAAGAGTAAAGGGGCCTCCCCGGTGGCGCAGCAGTTGAGCGCTGGGTTGTGAAGCTGCCCGCAGCCTCTGCAGCACCGGTTCGATCCCCCGCTGCTCCCCAGTCACTGGAGGAGGGTGCCACAGGGCGCGCAGACCTCTCCTGCCCCCGCTGCTCCCCTCAGCAGTGTCCTTCAGTCCTTCTGCCTGTTCTACTCTCCGCTCTGGCTCTGGTGAATTTTCTCACCCTCCGGCGCTTCTGACTGTACCCAGTGCTTGTATAAATAAATCAATCTTTAAAAAAAAAAAAAAAAAGAGTAAAGCTGTTGCAGAATCTCAAGGATTAGCATAATAGCAATTACAATCTGCAGTTTGATTTAGTATTTTTTGTACAGACAATAGTCAAGAGATATTTCTGATGGTATAACTTGAGAGTGAAAGAGAAAAGAATCAAAATAACATAATTTTTAGGTAAGTTAAGTTTGGGGTGAGTCGGAGAAGGGGAGTATTGGTATTTTAGGCTGGTAATCAATGATAACTTTAAAAACAATCATTTAAAAGTTGAGGGGTTAATTCATTACTTAGGTATAAATGTAAGAGGAATTAAAATTCAAGATATCAATAGAGGAGACATAAATTTTAAAATCATCAGTATGCTGATATAGTTTAAGCCATAGATGTGAATGAGTCCATCCAGGGAAACATTGAGCCAAGAAAAGAGAAAAAAAAACAGTAACTGAGTCACAAGCCATGTTTCTATCAGAGATTAAGTCACAAAGAAGGAGCCAAAGGGGAGACTGAAAAGCAGTAGCCAAGGGGTTATAGAAAATTAGACAAGTTATTTTAAAGGAAAGTTAAGGGAAGGTTGTTTTGAGAAATAGATTGGAGTCAATAATATAAATAGTTGGGAAATATAAAGACTGTCGTGGTTTTGATTACATAAGCAAACTTTCTCAGAGTTTCTGGATATTTTTGTATCTAGTGAGAAAAAGCTTAGTGTTCCCTAAAAGTAAAGGCAGATAAAGTAGACCCCACAAGTATAAATGACTTGTTTAAGGAATTTTGCATGCATTGAAGAAAAATACGGGTGGTAACTACAGAGAAATACAAGGTCACCATATATGTAGAGAGAGCTAATATTCAGTGAGTCACGTGGTTATTCCAAAGACTGTATGTGGGTGAAAGGGAGTCTCTGAGGATACAAAAGGTAAGTGGAACAACTACAGAAGTGAATTACTTAAATAAGTAACAAACGTTGGTTCTAAGCATAATTGTAGAGAATGCAAAGTATTTATTTTATTGTGAAAAGAGGAAATGCCGAACAAGTGAATCCAGATGCAGAGGGTGGACTTGTAGTGGTAAAATCAGTCTAGTCCCTTTGACAACTTAGGGGTTAAAAGCATTTTCTGGGGCAGACTGCTGAGGTTCAATGTCTTATCTTGGCCTCTGATATCTTTCTAATCTTGGATGAGTTACTTGACCTCTCTGTGGCTTAATTTTTTCATTTGTGTTGAAAGCGTAGAATTGCCTTAAAAGGTAGTTGTGGGGATTTAATGAGTCCATATGTCTAATATACTAAGAGTAGTAGCAAAATTCTTTGTGTGAGCTTACCTTGCAGCTAAGAACGAGGAGACAAATAGAAGGGGATTTTGGAAAGTTTTGTTTTGTTAATGTGTTTTTGTACTGATGGTCTCCTAGGCATTTCTCTAAATGCTTTAACTATATGAATATATTAACACCCACAATATCTCTGTTAGAGATATAGATAAGAAATTTGGCAGGCAAGTTTCATACTAGTATTCAAGCTAGTATTCATACTCACTTCAGGTCCATTTAACAAATTATGTAATGAAGATGTAATTGATGGCTCAAATAATTGTTCCACAAGTAGAAAGTCATATTTATTCTGAATACAATATTAGTATAGCTTTTTTCTAGCAATCTTAAAGAACATTTTTTTTGGTATGATTTAGTATGCTATTTTTTTGGGTCTGGAAAGCTATTACCATTAGTTTATGTGGAAAAAAATTCTGGAGTGTTCTCAGACCCAAAAAGTAACTTAACAAGTCATACCAAATAAAAATGCTTTCCATTAAGAACCAGTAACAATGATAATAATGATGACCAGGTATTGTATCATGTGCTTTTATAAATTATTTTGCATTTTATGTATACAACAGATTAAGAGGTACCTGAACACCTCCATTTATGCAGAAAACGGGAAGGTTAAGATAACATAATTTTTAAAAAGTACAGTAAAATTTAAATCATAGAAATTTGATAATAAGTCAGCCTTAGTGTTTATAATATATAATATATATATATATATATACGCCATAAAGTCCATTTATACAACACATTCCAAAATGAAAAATGAAACAAAAGGTGTCTTAGCAAAAGCTTATTAAAATATTGCAGGATGGAAGTCAATTAACTTTGTGGTTACCCAGATCTGGTTTTAAGCCTCAGGTCTACTTGCTAGAAATGACACTCTAGGTAAGCCACTCTCAGCCTCAGTTTCCATATTTGCAAATTGTGAAAATAATTCATTGTACAGATTAAACAACATGACACACATAACAGTACCTGCCAGATGGATGAGCTTATTCAATAAAATGATGTCAAAACTCCTAAGCAGGGGGTGTGGTGTCACTGCTATTATTGACATTGATGTCCCTTAAATATACTGCCTGTCTATTCTTAATCTCCACTTCCATAGAATTATAGTTAATATTTTTGTAAAATTACCATGTTGCTGATTTTACAAATAAAACTACTATAAAGATATGTAAAAAATAAATTCCTCCATGGTCTTAGAAATAAAAATTATTGACAATGTGGTGTTCATCATTCTAGACTAACTTACATTTCTATGTATTTATAAAAACAGAAATGTGTTATTAAAATAGAATACTCAAAAATGATTTTTCCATGACACAGTCATCTCTGTATCTCTCTACCTACCTACCACCCTACAGAGCTGACACTGCGTCCAAGAGTAGACTAAAGAATAACATACAATATAATCTATGTAGATACACACCTACTTTGTAATATTACCTAAATTTGTTAGTACAAATACAGGGGAGTATAATTTCTATATTAGTTATAAGCTACCTTGTAGCTCTGGATACATATTGTTACATTGCTGAAATATACAAGAATGCCCATTTATTCAAACTTGAAAAACCTCAGCATTAATAAAAAAATGTTTTTTGATGAGATAAACGGGAATTTTATTGTTTCAATAGGCATATTTTTAATTGTCAGTGAAATTAAACATTTCCCATACATTTATGATTGCTTGCTCTTTTGTAAAATTTTGTCTCCTATAAAAAATAAGCTGATTTTAAAATTTAAAAAGGGGTATGTCTCTGGCAATTATTCATATTTGGAGGATTTTTTTTTTTTTTACATTTGTGTTGAGGTACAAAATACATAGTGTAGGAACAGAAAAAAATATACCGATAACAAGTAAACACATGAATATATATTTTAAGAAAAATGCTCATTAAATTAAATTTCAACTATCAGAATAGGCAAAATGAATAGCGATGGCACCAAATGCCAGTGAGGATATAAAGAAACTGGATCATGCACACATTACTAGTGGGAATTTAAAATACTACAGATACCTTAGAAACAGTTTGGCAATTCTTTTCAAAACTGAAAATGAATTTACATGCAACTCAGAAATTGCACTCTTTGGCATTTAACATAAAAAAACAAGGACTAAATTTAATTCAGAAATGTTCATGAATGTTCATATCAGTTTTATTCATAACAGACAAAAAATAGACTCTACCCAAATGTCTATCAATGGTTAAACGAACTGTGCTATATTCACACTGTGGAATATTGCTCAGTGTTAAAAAGGAGCAAACTATTACAGTACATAACTTGGATGAACCTCAAGAAATTATGCTGAGCAAAATAGTCTATCTCCAAAGATATAGACTATATAATTCCATTATTTTTCATTCATGAAATAACACAATTAGAAAGATGGAGAGCAAATTAGTAAATTTGCCAGGGGGTAGGGACAGGAAAGGTGGAGAAGAGGTGTGTGGCCTTCAAGGGCTGGTACAAGGTACTCTTGGGATAATATAGCTCAGTATCTTAGTTGTGATAGTAGTTATGCAGGATTACACATTTACTGCATTAAATTATGTACACAAAAGAGTGCATTTGTAAATTGTGACATTTGAGTGAGTTCTATCAATTGTACTAATCTCAGTATCTTGTTTTTAATATTCTAATATAATGCATAAGGTGCTAAATTGCAGAAAGATTGAGGCAACCTATTATCAATCTATAATTGTTTCAAAATTAAAATTTTAAAATATACATAAGGCATCCACAAAAAAGTGTGCCACTCCCAAGTGTGCAGCTCAATGTGTGATTGTATTCATAGCTGTGTGCTGAAAAAGTTTTGTGATCCTGTTGATTGGTCATCCCTTTTAATAACATAATTTGAATCTCAACACATAGAATTTTTGGCTAAGAACTTTGGCAACAGTGATTTTAAATTATTTTATTACAATCTTCCTCACATATAAGCAACTTTAGAACTAGTTACAGCAAGTTGAATTTTCCCAACAAAGTTTTTTTAAATAAAAAAGCTATTTAAAAAAATATTCTTCAAAATGCTCTTATCTCATAATGGCTTAAAGTGTAGAATGATCTCCTATGCTCGAATAGATCTATCCATTGTATTGGACGGTAACATGATTGTTAGTGGTCTTAATAATTTTTTGTGATAAAGCACCCCATGTTTCAATCTGTATATGTCACAGGATTTTGAAGGTAGTTGGAATGACCATTCAGGTTAAAAATATCAATAGTAACTTGGATTTTCATTATATATTTTATAAAATTATGTTCATATTGCAATATTATTTTTATTGAGAACATGATAGTAATTTTTATAAAGAGGAAATATTATAGTTGATTTCAAGGTACCAGATATAAGAAAAATCAAGTTTCAAGTTCCTTCTAATTTCAAAGCCACTGACCTTATCTTAATATTATGTTGGGAGAACTTGTCTAGGAGTAAAAAATTGCTGTCCAATCTGTAGCTCCCTTTATATGAAACTCCCAATCTGCTATTTTAAGAATTTATTTTGAGGAAAGAAGATTTTAAGTGGCAAGCTTGAGATTGAATCTATTCCCAGCATTTATATCACTTACAATGCAATTGGTGGCAAAAACCAGAAATCAATTCTGATTATTGAGGATAAGAATTATTAAAAGAATATATAGGGCCATAGCGTGAATAGAGTCTGGGAACCAGGCTTAGCACTAGGAGAGTGGCTTAGATTCAAAAAGCCAGAAGCGCAACAACTATTTTTTGAAACCTCCAATTCATAGCCTCCATTGCAGCCAGGAGAGTCTTCTAATATTTCCTCATTCTCTGTAGCATTAATTAGAGAGACAAAGGCCTGGTTGAGACATTTGATCAGCTGTTGTAAACTATTATGTTTACTGTCTGCCAGGACAGAGCAAAGAGAAGCGCTTGTCCTTCTGGTGTTGCTTTTGGAAGGCGGACCATCGCCTTTCAACCAAATGACACAGGTTGGGGTACTCCTGACAAATAGGAAAGAAGAATGGAAGTTTATCAACAAAAAGAAGATACTAAACTTACATATGACCTTTCTTCATAAAAAAGTTCAATCTATGTGCATATATATGTATATATATACATATATATGCACATAAGTGGGCATATATGACATTACACACATTTATATTTATATAAATTAAGTACAATTATATCCAAATGTATTTCATATAAATATGTATGTATGTGTTACATACACACATCAGGAGAAGTAAAAATCCTCTAAAAATTCAAAAATATATTTTTAATAATCCTTTCTCTCCTTTTCCTTCTCTGAGTCATAATATTTTAATCTAGAGAAAAAGTGTTCTGACTGCTGGTTTCATTGATCTTTACGCTATGAATCATGTGAACTATGTGACTAAAATATAAATATTTTTCAATGATCTTGTCATCTAACATGTGAAAAGATGTACAATAGTTTCCATCATTTCCTCCCCCAAACAGAAGTTAAAACTGATTATTTTAATATGGAATAGACAAGCGGTGCTGTCACAGGTGCTACGTGACGTGTCCCATGTACATGACCCTGTTGTCTCGAGAAAGCTCCGTGACATGCCTCCATCCACCTCCTTTCCTCAGGGGTCCACACGTTCTGAGGAGACTGTGGACAGTGCTAACTGTTCCCAGCTGTGCCCTCATCTCTCCCTCCCTTCACTCAGCACCTTGCCAGGAAGAGGCTCTAGGACTTCCAGCAGCTCAGGCCGCAGGGAGCTGGGCTAATTAGATTTCTACTCTTTGTGTATTTTCAAACTACACAGTTTAAAATTCTGATAAAAAGTGGCAGTTTCTCTTTCCAGTGCTGCATTTCAGAAGGAGAATCAGAATCCCTTGCATAAAAGTTTTAAAATGTGAATTAATTTATAAGTAGAGATGAGGCAAAGCAAAACACTATATAATTTCAGGTATTATCCTGTAAGTAGGTAATTAAATTGCACCAATAAACAGATAATCACAAAATTTTGAAGATTGTTGCACTCCAGACTTGTAAAGTCTTATAAGGATAGTCAGGCTACCATTTTCTTTTCCTTATATTTAATAAAATATGTATTTTAGAGAATTTAATACATAATATATTTTAAATATATTTTAATATATTATGAATATATTAAATATATTTATATTATATATGAAATATGTATTTAATATTACATATATTAAATATAAACATATTAAAATATAATATATTTAAATTTTAGAAACATTTCTAAAACCATTATTTACAAAGACTAATTTGGATTATAACAAACAATTAAGAATATAATTCTATATTAGCCTTGTTTTTTGTACGAAATTGGGGCTGTTCTTAAATTCGACCAAGAGTTCTCACTAATAAAAACCTAAGTAACCTATAGAATTTTACATTATTTTGGTGTTTCTTGGTATCTAGGTATATCTTAGTTGTAATCGAAGACCTTCTTTCCTTTTGAAATTCAGAGTCTTTGCTGAAGCAGGTTAAGAGAGAGGACACCTGTTTTTCATTTGAGAGCTGACAGGTCATCAAACATTAGTGGTTCTTGCTTAGCTCTTAATATTTTTTTGTGTGTGTGTTCTGATTTTATTTTCATTCTACGCTCTTCACTGCAAATTAATTTTTTCAGCCCAGATAGCCAAACTTGCTTTTACTTTAAGAATAAGCTTGTTTCTTACTTTCTCTCTCTCATCTTTTCCTGTGTTGTTCAGTTAAACTATTGTCATTTCTTTATTTCTCTGTTTTGGTGAGTCACTCACTGCCCAGCGCCACCAAACACCATCAGTTTTTAGCAGCTCCTCTTACCTACCAAGGAGAAAAACAAAATTTGAAACAAACCTTGTTATTTGTAAGTGGAGGTGTGAGAAGAAAGATACTTCTTTGTTTTCATACTCATGACATTCTCTTGACATTTATCTGACATAGAAGTATATTTTATATCCCTTAAAGCAAGAGAGAATAATAGGAAATAGTTCAAAACAAGGATAGAATGACCAATTTGCCCATTGTGGTAATACAGTAGAGAATAAACAAGATGCTGAAAACAAATCCCTTTCCCAGAGGTTTTTGCAAATTAAACACATTTCATCCTTACTAATGCCATTGTCTTCTCCCTAAGTTCCTGAAATTTCATGCAAATGATTAAAATTGGGCAGAGTCTACTTTCTTTAGGTATATAAAAGAACTATTTTTTTCAACTTAACATTTTAAAAATTCATGTATATATGTATATATGTGTAGATATGTATTTTTCCCCTCTGCCCTCACATCACTGGGTCCCAGAGGAACTGAATTTATACAGTGTTGCATATATACTGTATAAATTCTGAATCATATACAGTATTACAAAGTAATGTTACCTCAATAAAAAAGAATTGACAGGGCCTCCCTGGTGGCGCAGCGGTTGAGCGCTGGGTTGCGAAGCTGCCCGCAGCCTCTGCAGCGATGGTTCGATCCCCGGCTGTTCCCTGGCCACAGGAGGAGGGTCCCGCATGGCGCGCAGACCTCTCCGGCCGCCCGCTGCTCCCCTCAGCAGTGCACTTCGGTCCTTCTGCCTGCTCTGCTCCCCGCTCTGGCTCTGGTGAATTCTCTCACCCTCCCAAGCTTCTGACTGTACCCAGTGCTTGTATAAATAAATAAATCTTTAAAAAAAACAAACAAAAAAAAGAATTGACAATTTTTTTAAATTACTTGAATGATATAATTTAATCATGCTAGAGTTAATCATAGAAATTAATTAATATTATGTGTTAAAATTTCCTTTATTATTTTTTCTTTTTTTTTATTTCATTGAGGTAACATAGGTTTATGACATAGAATGTGATTCAGAGGCTTAGTATCACACATTAGATGCATGTCTCACATCACACCTACCACCAAGGTACCCGTAGGTCTCCATCATGGTCCATTGTTCCCCCACCCCACTTTGTTTTCACCCACTCCCCCTACCCAACTTGTAGTTTCAAATACATCTTTCCCTCTCTGGTCTGTGGACTTCTGAAGGATGAACATTTTTTCTTATTTGGCCTGAGGACCCAGTACCTAATGCTGATCCTGGCACAAATAAGGGCAAGGATGATTGTGTGAATGGATTTTGTCTTGAGTTTGACATTATTATCTGTTATTGATGCTCTCCAAATTATTTATCATTTGCTGGTAAAGGCACCATTGCATTCAAGGCATCTTTTTAATATGACATAAATACAACTTTACCTAATTAAAAAATCTTACAGTAGTGTCATCCAGTAGAAATACAAGCTGAGATACATGTGCAATTGTAAATTTTCTAATGGCCCCACAATTAAGTAAAAGGAATAATATATTTTATTTAGTGCAGCATATATATAATATATACACATAAAACGTTAGCATTTCAATTTGTAAATACAAAATTGCTAAGAAGATACCTTAATTTGAAAAAAAAAGATTTAGTTTATTGTAACTTGTTACAGCAACAAAAGAAAATTAATAGATTTGGCTAATTAATTTTGTTGGAGTAGGTTTCAGGAAAGGTGAGGTAAATCTCTCTAGTTCAACATGTCATGCTTTCTGAATTCCTTTTCAGGATGTTCTAGTTGCAGTCCTTATTGGCCTAACTCTTTCCATATGGCCTATTGGTACTGATTAACTTAGACTGACAAGATCTATAAAACATTTCTTCATTAAAATTGCTTCTTTTCCCATAATCTTTTGCAAACCTCTAGGAATAAGTGTTAAGAATTCTCTCTCAATGCCAGGGTTTATCTATTAACAATGTGTCATAATCACATTAAATTTCTGCATCAAAATATGCAAAAAACCGTATTTTAAGATCACAAATCATGATACTTAAAAATTTAGTTAAGCATATTATAGGGCCTCCCCGGTGGCGCAGCGGTTGAGCGCTGGGTTGCGAAACTGCGCGCGGCCTCTGCGGCGCCGGTTCGATCCCCGGCTGCTCCCCGGCCACCAGAGGAGGGTCCCACATGGCGTGCAGACCTCTCCTGCCGCCCGCTGCTCCCCTCAGCAGTGTACTTCGGACCTTCTGCCTGCTCTGCTCCCCGCTCTGGCTCTGGTGAATTCTCTCACCCTCCCGCGCTTCTGACTGTACCCAGTGCAAGTAAAAACAAACAAACAAACAAACCAGCAAACAAATAAATAAAGCATGCCTCTATAAAAAAAAAAAAAAAAAAAAAAAAAAAAGCATATTATATCAATCAGCTAATAATATGAACTATTCAATTGTAAAATGCAAGAATCTGATCTATAAAATCAATTGGATATATGCTAATAAACTTATTTTTGTATCTAAAGTAATCATTTTATTCAGTGATCACATTGTAATAAAGTTAATTAAGTCTAGTCTTCTTTGAACATAAAATGCATATTTAAACTCATATTTTAAGTATACCATACATATCCTTCCTGTTAGAATTCAGAAGAGGTCAATTTAGGTATTCAAATATATTTTTTTTATTGATTTCACTGTCATGTTAAATTTGCACAGCTGGATAAATAGTGGTTATTTTGCTTGATAGTGTTACTTCAGCAGATTATTTAGAAGGCATTTCTATTTCCTCCAAGAAAGCATTATATGACAAGACATTTAAACAAATAAATGCATTTGTACATATTTTATTTTAGTGACATAAAAATACATTTTGAGCAATTAAATTAGAACTTTAATTCTTTCATATTGTTTCCACTTGCATATAAATGAGACAGGCAACAATTCTGAAAAATATCTGAGCATCGACTTCTCACCTCTACTGGACCGTAGCTCAGTGTTTAGGGAAAATCCTTGAGCTTAATCTTTGCCATGAAGAGGTCCACCTTGAAAATCATATATTTAACTTTCCACTCTTTGTCACATTCTACTTTTCTTTAGTCTCACTCCAAACTTCCCCAATATTTACACTTTTCAAACTAAAAGAGACCTGCAGACTTCTTCAGTCTCTCAGCCTCCTCATTGCTTAAAGTTCTCTTTTCCTTCCTCTTTCTAAAACCCCCCATTTAATCCTCCCCCATTTTGACACCAGTAACCTTAACCCTGTCTTCTTCAACCCTTATGGGTTAAAATACATTGCAGATCTTTGCAGGACCTTACGCATCCTGCAAATCCTGATCTATAATGCTAGTAGCAAGCTTTCAAATCATCCCTGGTTCATTAGTAATTGTAGCTGCCCATGATTCCATAACAAATAAATCTCAAAATCTCAGTGACTTAACACAATAAGGCCAATTTCCTGCTTATATTGAACTCTGTTAACACTGGATAGCCCTTCTCCAACATACAGATTTTCCATTTGGAAGTCATGGACTTTAAAATTTTCAGTCAGAGAAGCAAGCATGGAACATGAACATTCACGCAAATTACCTTAGACTGGCTATGGCACATCACTTCTGCACACATGAACCTCCTAGGTGCATGAATGCTCAGGAAATATAGAGAAAAAGATGAATTTTTGCTGAACACTAACAATATTTGATACACATCGTTAGCTCAATTCTATTTTCATCACTTTCCTTAAGGTCTTAAATCAACTTCTGACACCTTCTGCCTCACGTCCCTCACCCTCCTCCCATTCCCTGTAGAGCACCATTTCTTTCTTACATGAGAATTTTGAATGTTTTATATTTGATATTCTTCCATTTTCTGACCCCTTCATACTTCATCATTTCTCATCCACTCTTACCCTTCTTCACCCAGATTATGCTCCCTCAACTGCTTTCTTAATTCTTTGAGTTTAGATTGGCTCTTTTTATCTTAGGATACTTACTTCAACACATAAGCATGGATTTTAGGGAAAAAAATATCCTAAATGTCTCTTGAACCACACTTCCTCTCTCATCTAAACTTCTCAACATTCTGGTTTCTTACCTCTCATATAATCACAATACTATTAAAACTTAGTGTTTGCTCTATGTTGAAGTCTAGGTTTTTTGAAATTTCACTTTACAAGATCCAAATGCAAGTGATATTTCAAGTCTTTATCTTAATACACTTTCTACTGTTTTTAACTTGGCTAGTCAGTATCTAGTTCTGAAAACTTTCTCTAATATGCATTTAAAAAGAACATATTCTGTTCTGAGCACTTCCCTGCCTTTGCTTCTTGTCCTTTAATAGACATTTCTCCACTAACATTTTCAATGTTGATTTTCCTGGAGAATTCATCTTCAGCAGTTCTTCTATTCACTTTATGCTTTTTATGGCAGAAATTGTCCAATTTTATGTTCTCAAAAGCCAACTACATGAAAATGGCTCTAAAAGTTATGTCTTTAGTCAGAACCATTTTTGTGACTTTAAGGTCTTATATCTTACTGCTTTTTTTTAGCCACTCTAATTTGATACTCTAAAGACTCCTCAAAATAAACACCTTAAAAAGCGAACTTTTCTCAACAGCATCATTCAATTGATATTTTTTCTTGAAGTCTATTTCAATTGGTGACAACATATTCCACCCTGTTACCAAAGCAAAATCCTTATCAAAACTTTTTCCATAGCTCAGTCAGAACCCTGACCTCCTGTTTAAATTGCCCCATGACCAATTGTGAGGAAAACCTGTCACTATTAATAGCATATATTTCTTAAGTCTCAGTAACATTCCTAATCCCACTACCATAGTTTAGATACACCACAACTCTCAACTTTACTATAGCAATAGTCTCCTAAGTGATGTACCTTTTTTAGTCCTATTGATCCAAGCCTATCTTGTATACACATAACCTCAGGTAATATCAGTCTACTATTTATTTTTTAAAATATTTATTTTACTTTTATATACATATAAGAGCTGGGAAGTAGGGCAGAGGTGCGGGGGTGGGGGAGGGGATGAGAGTATTCATCAGAGACAGAGTGGGGAACACAACAGGCAAGCTGATTGAAATACACTTTTGAGGGGAGCAGCAGCAGGGAAGACAGGAGAGGTCTGCTGCACCATGTGGGTTAGCTCCCTGGCTGGGGATTGAACTCATGCTGCAGTGGCTGCAGATAGCTTCATAGTGCTGAGACTTAAACCCTAATGCCCCCAGGGAGGCCTTCAGTTTACTGTTTAAAATTCTATGGTGATTTCTCACTACCCACAGGGTAGGTTCCTAGTCCCTTTACAGAGCATATTAAGACCATTTGATCTGATCATTGGCTGCAGCAAAACTCTCTTTACCCACTTGTATTTTGTGTTCTCATAACACCTCAATGTTAGAGCAAAAGGAACACACAATGCTGTCTCCCTCTGTGCCTTTGATCTTGCTGCCCACTATCCATGGAATATTCCTTCCCACCTTGTCACCTGACTAGGTTGTCCTCTCTTCTCTATCCTTCACAATAGTGGTAGTGGTCCACAAATGCCTTCACCTAAAAGTCCTAAAAGACTTTTGAAAAACCATGTACACCATCACACATTTTCAAGTTGGTTTCTGAAAAATATTCAACTGTTTAAGTAGTTACAAAAATCAGAATCTTTAGTACAATACAAATATTGCTATTGTAGATCAGGATTAGCAAGCTACCTACCGCACATGACCCAAGTTTGGCCCACAATTTGTTTTTGTAAATAAAGTTTTATTGAAGGTCATAATTTTATTCATTCACATATTATTTCTATCTGCTTTAGTGGAACACCGGTAGAGTTTACAGATTCCTACAGAGACTGTGTGGCTTACAAGATCTAAAACATTTGCTATCAAATCTTTAAAGAAAAGTTTTGTGAAACCCTATGTTAGAATACAACTCTATACCACATTTTAAAATATATGTTATTATCTATATACCATAATGATTCAAAAATACAACATCAGTCCCATCCCTACTTTTTATTTTATAAATGTGAATTATAAGGAGTCTTGTTTTGACATAGCAATGTAACCTGATTATCTTATACCAAAAATAAGAGTGATTTGTCATTTTAAAAAATCATCTTTTGGGGCCTCCCTGGTGGCACAAGGGGTTAAGCACTGCACTATGAAGAAATCCGCAGCCTCTACAGCATGAGTTCAATCCCCAGCCAGCCAGGGAGCATCCCACATACCTAAGCAGACCTCTCCTGTCTCGCCCGCTGCTCCCCTCAGCAGTGTATTTCAGACAGTCTACCTGTTCTGTTCCCCACTCTGTCTCTGGTGAATCCGCTCACCCACCACCCCAGCATTTCTGGCCTGTACCCCAGCTCTTGTATACACAAAAAAATAAATCTTTAAAAAAAATCATCTTTTGGTTGACAGTTTGATTCGGTCTTCTAAATTTGAATCAAAGACTCAGAAGTCACCTTAATGTGATGACCTTGTCGTACTGAGATTGTGACATGTAACACAGTGTAAAATAACCAGAAACATGTGACTGCTTTCTTACTGCTTTGTGAGTCCCTAGAGGGCAGGAACAATGTAGTAGCTACTTAGATTCCACAGTGCTACATAGTAGCTATCACATATCAGGTGCAATTTAATAAAAATGAAATAAATTCATATATTATGTTTAGTTATCTGGTCGTTTCTGTCATCTCAATAGATATATAATAGGTATAGCACAAGGTATAAGTGAATTGCATGGCTACCTATATGTAACTATTTTTCAAGTTATGTATGTGTATGTGTGTGTGCATGTATGTGATTTTATGCATTTTACACAGAGCTAGTTGATTGGTCACATCATTTGTGGAGGGAGGGGAGATGAATAAGTGAGAGAACTGAATATGTGTTTATGTCAAAAAGTGGCAGCTGGCTCTCTTAACTGCTCCGATTCTCATGAGAACCCATCTTTTGTAACCCACCCTATCCAGAAACATGCTATAAAGTGAATTCCAGGGAGTGAAGCTCAATCTAGCATGTTGACACATCAATAAGCTATCACACATTTTTAGTACTTAGATAAAGTTGATGAAATCAGTAATTCCATAAATATTTGAAATTGTTTTCATTTTTGCAGCAAATTATACCAATTAGCTCAAGAAAGAACTGCTTTTATTTTCCCTTCTGCCTTAGCCTAGGTCACCTAGAAATCAAAACCTGAGAGCCTGTAATTCCAACTTATGAGCAACAACAAAGGGAATGGTAAGAGAAGCAGGTAAGAAAAACATCAAAAGTTTGTTATCAAAATGGCCACTAGCTGGCATCACGTGCAATGGATTGCATAATCATGAGAATATGTTTAGAAAGGACATATAAATGGCTGAGTCTCAGGGCAGTCTTACCAGGTAGGGGGAGGAAAACAATATGTCTGCCAGCCCCCATCTCAGATTATTTCACCTCAAAAGCCTTATTCTCCTCCACTTCGTGTGGCTAATATGCGGTGGGCTTCCATGGCTCTCCAGTTTCTTTCATTTCAGCGTTAAAATGAAATCCTCCAAGTAAGAGACAAAAGTCTGGCAGTAGCATCGAGGTGATGAGAGTCCTGGGGGACAAGTCACCATAAAGGGACTCAGGCAGAAAATTGTCTCAAGGCTCCAGAGACAGAAAACACTGGAGCATCTAAAGTATAAGGAGACCTTTTTAGTGTTATTTTCTCTCTGTGCTTCCAGAAAGCTGTCTTACTGTCGTAAACCTCTGCACACAAGGATTTAATAACCTGACTTGTATTCACAGTGGAAATAATATCCAAGGCTTGGAAATGACTGTGAGCAAAGCAAGTCAGCTGTGGGGAGGAGCTCACAACTATGTGCAGCTGGTCCCCTGAGTCTGTGTTTCTCTCTGAGATTCATTATCATGATTCTACTTCCCTGATTCTGAACCTGGGCTGGACCTGGGCTCCACCTATGTTTTCCAAGAAGGGCCCCAGCTAATCATAAGAACTTTTTCAGAGTACAGAAGAATGTGTATTCAGAGTTTATATATAAAGTAATTGCAGAGTTCAGTAAAATAACAGCTGAATAAGCAACTTCATTTTAACCTTTACTCCTCAAATCATTTCCTTCAACACTTCTAACCAGAGCCTCTAACCATGATAAACATAGTTTCCCCACAGTGAAGACAATGTGTTCATGGAAAATATGATAGTTCCAAATAGTGTTTTTTTCATCCATAAATCTTGGAGAAAATAATTAGAATAGCTTGACTTTATCCTGGGGGAGAAAGGGGAAACAGGAAAGTAGAAGTCAAGTTCATTTACCCTTAGACTATGTATATCTTTTAATCTTGTTACTGTTGGGTAAGTGTAATCTAAAAGGAAAATAGGGGCTAAGAAGAAAAATCAAGAATATTCTCTAATTCAGAAACTGAGTAAATTATCCCTGCGTTAGTTCGCAGGATAACAAAGTCCCACACTGGGAGGCTTATTCTATCATTGTTCTGGAGTCTAGAGTCTGAGACTAAGATGGCAATGGGGCTTTTTTTTCCAATGCTATTTTCTTTGGCTTGTAGGGTCTTCCTTTCAGGCATGTCCTTGTCCTAATTTTTTTTAAAGATTTATTTCTTTATTTATGCATATAAGAACTGGGGTACAGGCCAGAGGTGTGGGGGGTGAGATGATTCACCAGAGAGAGTGGGAAACAGGACAGATACACTAAAATATACTGCTGAGGGGAGCAGCGGGCAAGTTAGTAGAGGTCTGTTGCGCCATGTGGGTAGCTCCCTGGCTGGGAATCAAACTCATGCTACAGTGGCTGTGGATAGCTTCCTAGGTTGCATCAAAACCCCTTGTGCCACCAGGGAGACCCTGTGCCCTAATATCTTACAAAGAAACCAATCATATAGAATCAGGGCCCATCCCAATTGTAGCATATTAACTCCATCACCTCTTTAAAGGGTCCATCCTCAAACACAGTCACATTCTGAGATAATGAGGGTTAGGAATTCAACATATAAAATTTGGGCAGACCCAATTTAGTCTATAGCAATCTCTAATTAGCAAAATGAATGAATTTTTACCTGAATTATATATTTGGCTTTACTTTCTGATTA
This sequence comes from Talpa europaea, assembly GCF_964194135.1. Taxonomy (NCBI): domain Eukaryota; kingdom Metazoa; phylum Chordata; class Mammalia; order Eulipotyphla; family Talpidae; genus Talpa; species Talpa europaea. Next base: position 40,030,812 of record NC_140068.1, read on the forward strand.
AAAGCTTATTTCTTACCTCTGTTGCAAACTCCTGAGTTATTTCATCAAAGGCCTAGTTCTTAGTATTTCAGACTGTCTAGGAAATACCTTATTGACCTTCCTGTGTCTCTGATCCATGTGCAATTGCTAATGAAAATTACTCTTGTTAAGTAGGAAGGCTTTCTAGATTTTATGACTCATAATTAACTGATCCAAGCAAACTTAGGTACACAGACACATAAAGAAATCTGGACAAATTTTTCTAATAGAACTCATTCATTCTATTTATTGCTTTGTTATTTGTATGTGTTCATCTCATATACTAATTCATGAGGTCCTGGAGGGCAGGCCCACAGTTAACTTGACTTGGACTTAGAACCAAATGCAATGCCGAAAACATGAATAGTGGTCTTTCAATAAATATTGAATAAAAATTTTGTTTTGGTTCTTGCTGCATTTCAAATGATTATGTGTAGGTTTTCCTTTAGTTGGTGTAAATATCCAGACTTTTTGTAAGCATAAAGAAATTTTATTTATTTCTTTAGGAAAAAAATTCTCAGCATCCAGATGGGAAAAAGGAATGGGAAAAAAGCAGTAGGTTCAAGCCTTTTGAATTTTCTGTCCTTTAATGTTCAAAGCAAATGTTGCTTTAAATCTATTTCCTCACTTTTGGTGTTTGTAAGTAAATGTCAATATTTCAGGGGAGGTAGCATCTTGCTCTATTTAGAAAATGCTTTCTTTATGGGAAGGTGCTTCCCTCGCCCCTCCCAGAATAAAGGGTTGTACTATACCAACAGACCTATGTCTTGCACTTTACTATTTGCTAACACTTCTCAAATCTGCATTTTTACTCCAGGATGGGCTGGGAAATCACCCTAGTTGACTTTGGTATTGAAAATGCTTGTCTGTTTCAAGTTTCTAATATAGATGGTCAGTTCCCATAAACCATCATCTTCACATGATCAGACATACCCATGGGAAGTGACTCAGAGACACAGTGAGCTGTAAGATAATCTTTGTGACATTTAGCCTCCTTTTCTTTTTCTTCAAATCTGAGTGTATTCATGAAAAAATTAATATTTATACACTATATATGACAAATTATATATTCCTGAAAAAAAATTTTAGAGCACAAAGTTAACTAAACAGACTCTATCCTGTGAGGTTATCTGTAAATATTCTCTGGTCTGGAAAGGAATGAGAAGTGAAAACATTAGTCTTAATTTATCGGAGATTGTTATGGGAAAAAATAACAATATGAGAACAAATTTTATTAAATAAATGTTTAAATGTACTAGATATTTTCTAATACCATTTTATTAATTTCTCAATGCATTTCTGGTTAATTCACTTTAAAAAATTGAAAAAATTAATTGAAAAAAATTTGAAAATATGTTCACAGAGGTGTTAAAGAATTTTGTCATTTTTTTCTGACTCCTAAGGGTTTTATAATTCAGCTAGAGAAAATGAAAGTGTACAATAATCAATAAAACAATTATTATAGGCCATATGTTCAATGATATATTTCAGAACAAGGAGAGATCAAACAGGATGTGGTGATAAAGAAGGCCTAAATAAGGGAGGCTGGGCCTCAACTAAACCATTCTTGCTGTGTACAATTCTGATGGGGGTGGCACAAAAAAGGCTACTCTAAGGTAAGATAGAAGTATATTTTTAGGGCCTCCTCTGGTGGTGCAGTGGTTGAGCACTGGGTTGCGAAGCTGCCTGCTGTCTCTGCAGCGCCGGTTGAATCCCCAGCCACCGGCGAGGGTCCCGCATGGCGAGCAGACCTCTCCTGTCTCGCCCACTGCTCCCCTCAGCAGTGTACTTCGTCAGTCTGCCTGTTCTGTTCCCCACTCTGGCTCTGGTGAATTCTATCACCCTCCCGCACTTCTGACTGTACCCAGTGCTTGTATAAATAAATAAATACCCAGTGCTTGTATAAAAAAATCTTTTTAAAAAAAAGTATATCTTTACCCTATATTCCATCAACTTTATATAGATGCTCTACAGGTGTTAATTTCATTGTTGCCAAAATGTGTGGACTTCAGTGATGACTGTGGATGGAATGTTGAATTGAACAGGGTTAAATGGAGAAGTGACTAAATAATTCTTGAAAGATGTAAAAGGAATGACTCAATGTTCAGCTAACATCAGGGACAGGTTGATTTTTATTCATGCTTGTGAGAACTTTGCTTTATGAAAATGGATGAGGGAATCATCAGGGAGGTAAGTGGTTCCATTCAAAGAGTGGCAGTGCATAAGACAACCAAGTAAAAGAAACTTATCAGATCTTTCTAAAGATGCACAAACCAAGAGTGATTAGGTAGTCGTTTATGCTGATGTGTTTGGTAGTTTCTATAGAGATCAATCAGAATTTCTAACCTTTAGAAGTAGTTATCAAAATAAAAAGTTTCTGGCCTAAGGGGAATGTCCAAGATGAGTATCAAGAGTCAGTAAGATTAGCCTAGTTGGAGCACATGGCTTGAATTCACACAGAGAAGGAAGCCAGATTTTCCTCAGATCCAGGAAAGACTGATGAGCATATATAATAGACTTCATGGAGATTTTTGTTGTTGGTTATGCTACGGTTTGAGTTAAAAGGCAATTCATTTTCATTCCTTTTTCAAAGTATCCTTTAGAGAAAATAAAGTGATGGGGAGGTTGGGGTGGGGGAGCAGTAAATGAAAAATAAATCACTGAACATCCAATACCAAAAGAGATAAGATGAGACCTCCCAGGCCTGCCCTAAACTCTAAAACTAGTTATCTTGACCATAAAATATTTTAAAGAATATTATCTCCCCTGGCAAGAATCAATGTATCTCGAATATATGTATGATCAACAAGCTTTTTCTTGTTCTTAACAGTGTCTGAAGACCAAATGAACTAATGAACCTCCAAAGAGAAAAATTTAAATAATCAAGTGGAAGCAATAATGGTCTTATGAACTACTTCAAAAGATTTTAGTTTTATTAGAATTATAGAAGCCAGGGCCTCCCCAGTGGTGCAGTGGTTGAGCGCTGGGTTGCGAAGCTGCCCGCGGCCTCTGCAGCGCCAGTTCGATCCCCGGCTGCTCCCTGGCCACCGCAGGAGGGTCCCACATGGCGCGCAGACCTCTCCTGCCGCCCGCTGCTCCCCTCAGCAGTGTACTTAGGTCCTTCTGCCTGCTCTGCTCCCCACTCTGGCTCTGGTGAATTCTCTCACCCTTCTGCGCTTCTGACTGTACCCAGTGCTTGTATAAATAAACAAACAAACAAACAAACAAATAAATCTTAAAAAAAATTATTTAAAAAAAAAGAATTATAGAAGCCCAGTAAACCAATGGGTAAGAGAAATTAGATGCAAATGAAAAGAGAGAATGAAGATACATTTGATGCCAGACCCTGTGCTTTGAAAGAAAATATATGCATTTAAAATAAATAATATTATAAAGGTTACATAAACTGTACTCCAAAATACATTAGAAAATAAGAAACAAGAGAGTCCTCCCTGGTGGCACAAGGGGTTAAGACACAGCACTGTGAAGCTGTCCGCAGCCCTGTAGCATGAGTTCGATCCCCAGCCAGGGAGCTACTCAATTGGCACTGCAGACTTCTCCTGTCTCACCCACAGCTCCCCTCAGCAGCATATTTCAGTAGATCTGCCTGCTCTGCTCCCCACTCTGTCTCTGGTGAATCCTCTCACCCTCCACACCTCTAGCCTGTGCCCCAGTTCTTATATGCATAAATAAATAAATCTTAAAAAAAACTGAAATAAATGGAAAAAAACCCCAAAATAACAAAAAAAGGAAATAAGGGCCTCCCAGGTGGCTCCCAGTGGGTTGAGCGCCATGCTGTGAAGCTGTCCACAGCCTCTACAGCACGGGTTCAATTCCCTGCCAGCCAGGGAGAAACCCACATGGCATGGCAGACCTCTCCTGCCTCACCTGCTGATCCCCTCAGCAGTGTCTTCGGTCTATCTGCCTGTTCTGCTCCCCAATCTATCTCTGGTGAATCTATCTCTGGTGAATCTATCTCTCACCTTCCTGTGCCTCTGACCTGTACCCTGATTCTTGTATAAATAAATAAATCTTAAAAAAAAAAAGAAGAGAAGAAGCAAGATACAAACAGTGAAAATGGAAAGTTAGCATGATTATAGCTAATTTGATACCTATCTAAATAAAACAGCAATTACATATCCTGAAGCACCACAATTTCATAATAATGTAACTTTTATTCTGTATTTTTAAAAGTGTGACCAAAAATAAGTGTATTTGACAAGATGAAATAACAAAATTTCTGGCATTTAGAATATGCTGTAGTTAATCATTAGTTCCTCCAGCTGAGCATATTTTACAGAAAAATGCTATTATCATACTACTTAAATAAAAAGACTCAAAGTCAAATTATTTTCAAAAATTGAAGGAATTTTAAATTAGAATGACGATCTTATAAGAATACCATTTTTACAATTGTCATAATTTAAAAAAATAATTAATGAAAATTCTATAGTATGAGAAATTAAGATTTTAAACTAACATAATAGAAAATATATGGTAAATAGAAATGTAAAGACAAAAAATACAAGAATTTCACATTTTTATTTCTAAACATTTTAGGAATTCAGTACATTAGAAAATAAATATACAGTAGTACAGAAGATGTTAAAGCTAAGATAGTAAATAAAAAGTAAGAAAGAGGAAATTGGTGTTGTATGGTATGTGTATGTGTGTGTGTATATGAGAGAGAGAGAGAGAGAGAGAGAGAGAGAGAGAGAGAGAGAGAGAGAGAGAGACCAATACCAAAAGAGACTTAATACCAAAAGGAAATCAACCAATAAGGTTAAGGTTTTGGTCTAGATTTAAAACAACTGCAATTTGATCTTTCTAGCTCAATGGTAATATGATCAGGGAGTTCTAAATGAAAACCCATACTCTGTAGAGTCACATACTTTTTTCAAGAATAACATTGCATAGCTGAGGACTAATTGTGTTATGAAAACTTGGCATTATACAGCTCACTATGACAGATTCATCAAACCATGGATCAAATCTCATCTCTGGTTTATAAGTCCATCTGTTGGGCTTTATATTATATAAAAGTAGCTGTACTTTGGGATACAAGGAGATCCCGAGACACATTTCAAAATATACGAGGCAAACATTACACAGCGATTGTATGAATCTATGCACTCACTGGAAATAGAGGGTAAAAAGGAATTTGAAGAGAGAAAAATAGGGAGAAAAAATTTTGGCATCAATATAGGGGTTATGATGGAAGAGAATTATAGCAAATATGGGGATGAAAGGGTGTTGTGGATACAAGGGAGACTGACTTTCAGGAGTGCTGAAATGAGAGTTTTGAATGGAAAATAATGGTAAGTAGTATAAAAATGCAACAATAAAAATAGAGAGGACTGGTAAACGCAAGTGGATTTTCCATAAATCTATTTTACTCAAACTAGAATCCAGGGTAAGTTTTTATGAAAAGGAATGTGCTATCTTGAACTGCCATTGTGCATATATGTATTAGGATTCATTGATTTCTATCAAAATTTTAACTTGCTGATTATAAAAAGGAAAGAGGCAAAATAAGCTGTAAAAGGGGGCCAAGAATACAGATATTTCTTTCCCTCCATTTTCTGTGTTTAACATTATGCATGAGTTACAGATAACCCACTAACCTTGAGAATGGAGAAACTGCAAAGTGTAAGACCCACCTGTGTTTAAAAAGAAAATGTTTTCTGGCATTTTAGTTATAACTGAACAGATTGCTTCAACATATAATTAAATTTTATGATAGAAAATTTGAAGCTTGACTCCTTGAAACACTTTTCAAATGATTATTCTTGACTTTTTTCTTGAACTTGCATAGGTTAAAGTAGTCCAAGAAATTGCCTCAGGCTGCCTGAGATCATTCTCACCTAAAAATAGACAAGATTGGTACAGTACAATTTACTGATATCCTACTTCTATGTTAACCCGGTTAAAAATACACAAAGAAATACTCGCAGGGTCAGTATTTCACAACAAATTATAGAAAACCAGGCAATCTCAATCTAGACAAATAACTACTGTCCTTTCAGTTTTCAACTCTGACTTGTTCCAATTCAGCTGACTATCAGGTTGTCTGGGATAAAGTGGTGTTGCTAGGCAACAAGGGGAGTCAATGCCACTCACAGGCCTAAGGCGCTGCTGCTGTGCAAAAGCATTTACCAAAAAACTGGATTTGTCTATAAATATCTAGTACTGATCACTGTCTTCCTGCTGAGAGACACAAATGATAGCAAAGCCTTTTAATAATATTTAACAAATAAATATTGGTGAAGGAAATTATTCTGGGGAGCCCAAGGGCTTCAGAGACTAGGAGAGGGTCCATTTTGCAAAAGTGGTTAATAATCCCTGGATTAGAGACAATAAAGAATGGTGAAAATCTGAATTTAATTTGGGGAAGGTCAGAACACTGGCCTCTCTATATTAGATGTCATCCACAGAAAAACATTTTGAGGTTTGTCTCATTTTAAAATATTTATGTGGTGGGAATTCTCTGTCTCCCTTGGGAAGGTATGCAAAATTAACCCCGAGTTAGACTTCTAGGCTCAAACTGTGTTCTAACATTTCTACTAATGTTTTCCTACCACTGTACATTGGATTTCTTCCTGTCCTTTCAGACATGGCTGTTACATGTACAATCTTCAAATATTTATCTGTATTATTATATCACCAGTTCAAACACTAATTTATCTCATTATTTATCATTTTGCCACTTCCTACACGTGCCAATATTAATTATCTTTCTCCTTTGGATATATTCATGTTTATTTTTAAAAGTATTTTTTGTCCGGAGCCGTCCGGAGCATGCGCCGTGTTGCGTATGCGTGCCATGAGTTAAGTTTCTCTTTACCGTTTCGCTTTCGGAGAACCACAGGTTTTTCCTGTAAATCACATGAGACTGGGAGGTACAGGGGGAGGAGCTACCAGGATATAAGAGGAGAACCCGGGAGAGAGAGAGAGAGAAAGAAAAGAGATTTAAGAGGAGAACCACGAGAGAGTAAAGGGGTACTGCGAGAGGAGCAGAGAGAAGGCCAGGGAAGTAAAAAAGACAGGGAAAAGAAAGACATGGAAAAGTAAGAGAAGGAAAAGGAAAAATAAAGAAGCATGCGCTAGCGTCAAGTTGTCTCAAGCCCCTCATTTCAATCCTCAGCCCTTCTCTTTTCGTGCCTACGAATCCCGCGGGTCGGGACAATTTTTCAAAAATAATTAATAAAAATTAAATTCAATATCTTTAATTCATTGAAGTACATTTTATTTTATGTTTTATGAGTCCCATTTCTACCTAATTATAGTCTTTAACTCATGACACACTATCGCTGTCAGTCGATTTTCCCTGAGGTTTTTCCTCCTCCTAGATCATACAACCGAACAGAAGGCAGATTCAAAATTGAACCTTAGGTCTCTCTTCCTTTACCATGCTGTAGTACTATTATTATCCAAGCCATGTTGTCAACAGCATTCTATTGATAGAAAAACCTTATCTACTATAACATCTGAGAAACACCTTCAAGCCACAGCTGACTATATCTGAATCTACTATAGACTGCATTGCACTAGAACTTCTGGGTAATAAAGGCAACCATGCATAATGGTTTCATGCTTGATTCATTAAAGAATATACTATGGATGTCATAAAAACTGGATTGTGGTAACAAGAGTATTAATAATCCTCTATTGGCAATGTTGTTCTAAATTAACAAGTATTCATTCTTCTGAAATCATCTCCCCCAACGCTCCCCAGCTCAGTTTAACATTATAAGTCCTCAGGCTTTGAACAGTTATGCCAGATTCACTTGGCATTTGTAAAAGCTTTCCCTTGCAGACAAAAGTTGGCAAACACATGTTGTGAGACAAATACAAGAGGTACTATGGCATTTGTGAGCCTCAGAATATTGGGAACATATGATCATTTATGATAAACAGACTAAGAAAAACTAAAAATGTGTACAAATGCCTCTGGTTTTCCAAAACTGTGATGTGGGAAGGTTGGAGAGCCTTGATTTGCTGCCTCTATTACAAAGAGTCTTGCCACTAAAATGAAAGTACACCTAAATATTTAAAAAGTTAATGTACAAACACAATAATAAAATAAAATTTATTTTTATGTTCATGGCACATATTTCAATGAATATTTATTATTAATATTAATTTGAATATTATTTGTTGAGATTAATATATTTATACTAATATTTATATATTTTAATAAATATTTAGAATTATCTTCACATTTCTGAAAAAGAGCAAAGTTTCTGTTGTCTGTAACATTCTCAGCACATCAGATAAAAAATGTTTAATGAGTAGATCTTGTCATTTGTTCTTTACTTTTACTTATAATGGTCTGTAAATTAGAGGGCCCAGTAATATTAGTGAATGACCACAGAAGGCAATATGTGGGACCTACTGAGAGAATCTAGCAGTTGTTTTTAACTTTTTAAAATGAGCTGCTATAACAGCACGGTATCTTTGAAACTCAGATCTTCCTTCAGGTTTCTGCAAATACTTGAGCTTAGAACTATAATTGTCTCCACCTGGCTCCTTCTTCTTTATTTATCCTCCACTGATAAGTCTTGCACCTCTGAAATAGTTATTCATTTTCCCCATTACTACTGTTACTGCCTCAGTAACTCTTTATCAGGAATAATTCTGTACCCCCTGAAATAACAAGGCAACCTCCTAAAAAAATTGCCTACAACACCTAAATCTTTATTATACATTATACAGTATTCTCATAGTAATTCTCATGTAGAGAAACTCCATTGAAGAATTTTTTTTCCTTTTCCAATCAAAATTTGCAAGCCTGTAAAGAACCCAAGGGCAGATTTTGCACAGCCTCAATGTATTTACCATGCCACTCTGTCTGCTTTTTATGCTCTGCCTCAGTTACCAATGGATGAATTTCAGGATCCTCCAGGCAAAATAAGGGTAGAATACATTTCTAATCAACCTTCCCAGAAACAATGTCATTTAACACTGAGAACGATGTGTCCTAAGCATCTGCACCTCAGTCAACTTTCATCATGTTGAAGTGTTTGACATCAGGGCATAGAGCAAAGGATAATGATAGAAAAAATGAGGAATTTATAGGCATTCCTGTCTTTGCATGGTCCTGATACACAAATCTATCAACAATACCTTGCAAATTCCCATGGTTATATGTAAGTAGAAGGTGCCATCATGATCAGGGACTCTTCACTTCAATTCTTTTAAAGTCTGTCAATGGTCATTGCCTTTTTTGATAACTGGATGGAACTTGAAGTAATTATGCTAAATGAAATAAGTTAGAAAGCAAAAGATGATTACTGGATGGCTTCTCTCATATATATGGAATACAAATAACCAAAACAAACAAACTGGCAAAACACACCAAACTCTTAAACTCTTAAACTCTGAAAGTCTTAAACTCTTAAACTCTGAAAATATGGCAACTACCAGAAGGCAAGGGGAAAGAAAGTGGAATAGCTGTCTAGAGGGGTCAATTTAACAGTACAAGTGATGCTAGAAATTTAAAGGTGGGTGGATGAAGCATATATACTTATCAGGGTATGAAACTGTAATCCCAAAATTAGATAGTATGATAAGCCAATGGCAAATCAATAAAATTATTTTTAAGAAGACAAGTTTTAATGTTTTGACTAAATTTTTATAGACCACAGAACATTTATAATTTGTCCTTTGTTACAAAGATTGCATTTGCAGTTTATATCATTATTTTCAGACTTACACTAATGTACAGAGTATTGTATATATAGATACATAAACATATTGTGTATGCATTTATGTATATGTGTGTGGTGGTAGAATGTATATAAAGTTTATGTAGTTTTTTTTAAATGCCTAAGTCCACATGTTTTATAACCAAATTATAGATTACTAGAACAAGAAATGTCATAAAAAACAATCTATTTTAGTAAAAAGATTATACTATACAAACTTAATTGGAGTTACTCTGAGCTTATCTTTTTTACTCAAATATTTCTCAATAGAATTTCAAGGTAGTTTTAGAGCCAAGTACTGAGCTCATATCCCTCTGGCAAGTTCATCTCAACCAAGTACATACAACATGGTAGAATAGCAGAGAGCACTCTTAGGTCCTGCCTGCCAAAAAGAGCATTAAGTGGTTTTGGCAGATACTGCTATTCAGGGATCATTGGCCTCCTAAACATATTTCACTGTAACTTTGTGACATTTTTGTCCTTGTTATAGATATGAACAAATCATACTCAGGAATGGAGTGCACATTGGTTCCACATTGCAAATAAGTCATAGTTTTCCTTGATTTTAAGACTTTGCAGAAAAACATATTGCCATCCTTTATTTTCAGAGGTGAGACCACCGAATATCATTCATCTGTTTATGTATATGCCACTGGAAAAAAACAAAACAAAGCAACAAAAACAAACAAGTACATAAAAACCTAACTATGGTACTACATATTTTTTCCACTGTATAGAGACTACTCTTTAATCAATAGATTGGGGTATTCAAAGTTTTCAAATATTCTTAGCAACAGAGAATTTCATTACCTGTGTCTTGAACAATTAGCAAACTTCACAGAAATGTAAACTGATAACACTGCTTTAAAGAATAATGTAGGAGATATTCTGCATTATTCTTTATGAAGAATGACAATTGTAGACTTCAGGAAATAGAATGTGCTTATTTGGGATTTCTCACTAGAGGGAAAAAATTACCTAATTTTAGAATATGCTATTTATACAAAATGTCCTTTAATTTGAGTAGCTGCTATTTTTAAAGATTTATGTGGTTTAGAAAATTTTGCCCAGTTGTCACAAGAAAAGGTAAAAATTACCCAAATGTGTCATATTCATGCTCAGACCACATGGGGTTCCAATGTGTACAAAGAAGATCTTCTCTCAAAAATTACCCTGAACAAATAATACGTACCTCCCAGCCTCAGTACTTACCATCCACTGATAACTCACTTGTAACCTATCATCCCGAAAGTTATTACTCAAAAATAGTTGAATTTCTATCTGTTTCGACATGACACCAAAAAAATCCATAAATAGGTCCTAATTCTGTGAAAAAAATTTTCATCATTTCTTAATTTATCCCTTAAGTTTACAAGGGATAGACCCTGGGTCTCATATTCAAATAAATGTTAAAGCAACTGTCTGCTTCTTCCAAACTCTTCATGTCCTTGTAGGCAGCAATCAAGTCCTTTTGACACAGCTTAAGACCAATTTACTGAATTTATGGTTTGGCTATTGAAATTTATTCCCATTTATACTTTAAATGCACAACTCTACAAGACCCAGAATTTATGTTGGAAGACAGTTAAGAGGTTAGGAAAATGAAGTCAGCAACCCTGGGTCCTTTGATTAACAGCAAGGTAATATTTGTAAAATTGCATAAACTCTATGCAGTTTTTTATCTGTAAAAATGGGTGTAATAATTTTATTATTATTTTATAATATTTATATAAATAAATCATATTTATATAATTTATATATTATATTTACATATGGCTTATATATAAATATAATTTATAAAAATAACTTATATTTATATAAATAATCATTTATAATAAAATAAAATTATTTTATTACTTATTATTTATATTTATATAAATAAATTTTATTATTTATACTGTATAGTGTTGTTGAGCAGATGAAGTTAGATGACACTTGCCAATATACATAGTGGCATGTAAGAAACACTACAGACACTATCTACTCTAATTAGAATAGCCATGTAATTTATCACCAAGCCTGGAAATTGTGTCTGGGACAAATGTAAAACCTGACATTATATGGCGCTTAAAATTAAGGAATAACCAACCAGGAAAACACTGATGTGTGGTAACTCTGGTTATTATTATATTGTTAATTTATTTTAGTGAAGATAGCTGCAATTAACCTTTTTATCAACCCATTATTTTTGTTCGTGTACCCAAGCTATCCAAGATGACAAATATGATAATTTGACCATGGAGTTGAGGCTACCAGATGCAGAGGAGAGTGGTGGAGGGCAAGTATGGTGGGAACCCAACGGATATGGGGGAGAACTATGGGTGTTTTGGTGGTAGGTGACTACACCTGAGAGGTGTGAGCCCATACCACTCAATAATATCTATGTTGTATGCCAATATCACATCAATGCAAATAATTCAATTAAATTTGAAAAAAGAAATTCATATGAAGTTTTTTCCTCTTTATATATCAAGTTTTGGAGTTGAAGTAGCATACCTATTATATATATATTTTTTTTTTATGACTAGTGGTGGGAATCATTTTCATTACTCTAGCAGCTTAGTGCCAGACTAAGACAAAGAAAACCAGCTAATGTTTTCAATCAACCTCTCTAGAGTTCAGTGTTCTCTTCTTAAGAGAGTTATTATAACAGATAATCTTCAAGCTATATGCTATATCTGAGATACTCTGTTTCTAGGGCCTTCCTGACAATCCAATAGAAACTACTCATAATTTCAGAATAGTAGATTTTTTAATCATATGATGCATTAGAGGAAACTGGAGATGAACTCTCTTAAGAGTCAAAACTGAGGCCCTTTGTAATCATACAACACCTTGTTGATGTATCTATGTCCAAAAATGTTTGCAATAGGAACACTGGGCATTTTTACTTAAGATCAAGGTCAATAAAAGGCATGGTGCAAAGTTTGTCCTGAATTAGTCTTAGTACTAAGCAGTCAGCTACATTAATTCCTGTATGTGTGCATGAAAATTCTTCATTTCTTAGAATCTTGCATTCCTTAGAACCCCTTGAAACTTCTGCTTCAGTTTCTCTACTTTGAACATTGAATATCTAATTAAGTAAGAAGGTGCACTGGTCTGTGATTCATTGCAATATAACCAGTTTGACTCTAGTGGAAACACTGAATAAGTTGGTTTCAACCAGGAATCAGGGAGTTAGTTATAATAAAACTTTTTTCACATAAATACCAACTTTTTCACATAACTTTTTTTACATAAATACCAACATCCTTACCTTTCGATTTCATAATCACTAATGTATAGCACTTAGTCTGAACATATTTTTGAGTTGTATTTAAATGGTTTAATAGAATTTCTTATCATTAGACCTCCCAGATCCTCAAATTACCAAAGAACTTAAACATGCAATAAGAGATTGAGTATTTTGACACCAGGCCTCAGATATGTTAGTCAAAAGAAGAGAAAGGATAGTCACGACCTCATCTCCAGACACCTATCAAAGGTGAAGAAAAACAGGGCCAACTTGTACTAATATCTGAGCCAAAGAGATTCCAGAGGAGGTTACTCTTTGTCTGCCAAGACTGTGGAGCTTCATCACATGTCCCACAAGGAACATTTAAAATTCAAACTGAAGGAAATTTTAATATGATTGTAGCTACAGACAAATATTTTATACCTCCAAGAAAAATATACTTTTTTTGGTAAGTTGACATATCCTGGCCTGCTTTCCTGCATGAAGAAGCTCAAGTTTCAGTACATTAAATTTACAATGCCACTTGGGCCTGCCAAGGGAACTTAGAACGCAGACACATGATGTCCTAAGTTGAAATCTTATTTTTAAAACTAAGCCCATTTTGTGTAAAATCTAACTTTAGTTTTTTTTTTTTTTTTTTAAAGCAGTAACTAGTCAGCATTTACCCCTTTCTTGATCAGGGAGCTGAGGTCTATTTTATAATTGGCTCAAAAATATGTAATTTTATCCACTGTAATTTGAACTTCAAGTTTTATACTCAATTAGAGTTTTCATTAAGTTGATTGTCCCAAGAATTTGATTCCAAGTATATTTATTACTTTTTTGTTAACTATAGCAACCTTGAAATGTTTGCCTGCTATCAATTGTGTGTTCCATAATAATTCCCAAAGAAACCCAGATTTAAAGCTGATCACTTTTATAAAAATGTCTTTTTATCAAGAATACCTTCACCTTGGTAAAAATAAAATAATTAATTTCCATTTGGGTCAATATGAGGCTCCAAGCCAAGAAACTATTCCTGTGTACCCAAAGTCAGTGCTGCTAGACGTCTGGGATTCCTGCTCATGCACTGTGGAATGTCTTTTGTTTCTCATTGTGCAGTCTCAGAGGCCCTGGAGGTACATAATCTTTATGTACTGGAAAGTCTTAAGAGCTAGAAAGTAGGGCTAAAGTGGAGGTCACCAGGCCTCAAGGAACGAATGCTGACTGGGAAAAAGGATTAAATAAGATATTTTCCTTAGGTTAGTTTTCTAGGGCAACTAGCATAGAAATATCAACACCAGAAGAAAAGATATTTGCACCAATGCACAACACATCATTTTAAAGAGAACTCATGAGTTATTGGAGCTCTCAGGTGTTGTCTGAAGAATCTAACTAAATGGGAGGTCTTTGCTGAAAAAAGTAAAAAAGAAATCTTTACTCTTGCAACATTTTATCATTATTTGTTAGCTAAGGGTCCAGCATAGTATCTGATGGGATATTTAGTGCCCTGACATAAAGTCTGTGCACTATAGAACAGGTAAAGAAGCACATTGTTACTAGAAATACTCAAAACTGATGTCAAGGTTGTTTTATTCAATCATTTTGTCAGGTGAAGTCAGCTTTGACCATCCACAGTAAATATTGAAGTAAAGTTTACATCAATATTGCTTCTACTGGTTTACATTAAGTGAGGACCATTGCATGAAATGTCATTCATTTAAGGTTGGAAAATACTAATTTTTTTTTTGAATTCCATAATTTCTTCGGTACTTATTAGCTAGCATTCTTTTGCATGGTATGATTTTTTTCCCCATTGTTCTATTCTTTTTTCCTGTTTCTTCATTGGTGCCACACTATTTAGTTATTTCAGTGTTGTAATATGTTACAGTGTCTGGTAGGGTTGGTCACCTTCTGTTTTCTTTACGGCAATGACTATGTCTATTCATGTAAGTTATTCTTTTATATATTGTTTTGGATTATTTTTTTCTTTTTTAATATTTATTTATGTATTTATTTATACAAAAACCAGGGTACAGGCCAGGTGTGCGGAAGTATGAAAGTGTTCACCAGAGACAGAGCGGGGAACAGAACAGGCAGACTGACGAAACACACTTCTGAGGGGAGCAGCAGGCAAGATAGGAGAGGTCTGCTTTGTCATGTGGGATTCTCGCTGGCCGGCCGGGATTGAACACGCGCTGCAGAGGCTGCGGACAGCTTCACAATGTGGCGCTCAACCGTCTGCGACACCAGGGAGGCCCTGTTTTGGATTATTTTGACAAGTTCTTCCAGCGCTTCTGCTGGATATTTCTTCAGAATTGCATCATATATAGGTAAATTTTGGGGAAAACTAGCATAATACATTTATGCTAGTTAGCATAAATCATTAGCATAATACATTTCTTTCTTTCTTTTTGTAGACTTCCTTAATGATCTTCCAATAGCGTTTTAAATTTAGATATAGATCATTTACCTTCTTGGTAAGGCTACTTTCTAAATAATACATTTGTTACTCTGCCGATGGTGTTGAAATTTTTTTTTTAAGATTTATTTATTTATGCGTACAAGAGCTGGGGTACAGGGCCAGAGGTGTGGGTGAAGAGGATTTACCAGAGACAGAGTATGGGCAGAAAAGGCAGACTGACTGAAATACACTGCTGAGGGGAGCAGCAGGCGAGACAAGAGAGGTCTGCTGTGCCATGTGGGTTGCTCCCTGGCAGGCCGGGGATTGAACTCATGCTGCAGAGGCTGCAGATAGCTTCACAATGTTGTGCTTAATCCCTTGAGCCACCAGGGAGGCCTAGTATTGAAATTTTTTATAATATTTTATTGATTGGTTAAAGATGCTGTAAATTAATGATTCTTAACCTATCTGAGAATAAATCATTTGAACAACCTCTAAAAATTAGGATGTGGTTGTTATAACCTTTTGTTATGTTGTGCCTCTTACTAGCTTATAATATCTGTATTGTCTTTTGCGATGCTTTCCATTTAAATTCCTTTTTTTATGTTAAAATTATTACATTGGCTTTTTTAGTTGTCAAATTTCTGATATATATTTTTATTGGATTATTTTTCTATTTCCTATTGTTTTCTTTTTCATGCAAATTATATACTATGGAATATTTTTTTTAAAGAAATCTAAGAACCTTTACTTTTTGTTACTTTTATCCATTTATATTTAATTTACTCTTACCCATTTATTAACTCTAATTACTCATCTCTTCCATCTTATTTTGTGTTTTCATGTTTTTGTGCATGTGAGTAGTATGGATGTGTGACTGTGGATGTGTGAGAGTGAGCACCCTAATATCCATAGGCAGTCAGCAAATACCAGCTGAACTTTATGAGTACAATGAAGGATGTAACACTCTTCTTAGGTTACCCTGAAGGCAGCTGCTGGAATGGCCCTACTCAGGATAAGGTGGGAAAGAGAGCAGAACACAACTAAACGCTTTCCAATTTATCCACATTATTGGGTTACTTCCTTCCTATCTGGGGATTTGTTCTCTTTTGAATCTTTTTTAAATAGCTTTTAAGTTTCTTCTCTGCATACCTCAACACCAATGATTCTCTACCCTCACTGCCTAGCGTAACCACCTAGGGACTATTTAAGGAATACCAATGCTATAGAGTTACCAATGGGATTCTGACTTAAATGAAATCTGGGGGATTGGTATTTTTTTTTAATGTCCCACCAGCCCTGGAGCTTCTCATATGATCTCAGGGTGTAGAATCACTAAATTAGAAGTATCACCTTGTACAGTTTGTAATATTCACCAAACACAAAGATGATAAGCTCAGTCCTAAGTATTTGCTCTTCCTGGAGCATTTGGAAACTTTTTCTTTATGGAGTACTATTTGTGAGTATATGAGTAATCTGAGTTCTGGACCTAGCTAGTACACCCTAGAAAACACTCACTCTTTGTGAGTACAGTGGAGAGAGTACTAGCTTGCTCAGACCATTCTTTTAGGAGTATCTGGAATGTCCTCAACCGGGGAACTATGGAAGAAAGGGTTTAGAATAAGACACTGAAAGAATTTTTTACTTGAGATCATACCTACATTGTCTTGCCCTGATCCTCTCCCACTCTAGTCTTCTGTTTACTCTCAAACGAGGAACTTAAACTCCTTATTCCAAGGGCATTTCATAAAAATTTCTTTTGCGGTTCTGTCAGCCTCTCCTTTGCTTTCTTTAGTGTTGTATGCTGCCTCGAGACCAGCATTTTCCCTTAAATCTCTTTTCTGCCCCATATATATTTTCCCATTTGCTATTGTATGTCCATTTCTATTTTTTTTAAAGATTTATTTATTTATGCATACAAGAACTGGGGTACAGGCCAGAGGTGTGGAGGGTGAAAGGATTCACCAGAGACAGAATGGGGAACAAAACAGGCAGATTGACTGAGATAAACTGCTGAGGGGAGCAGCGGACAATTCAGGAGAGGTCTGCTGCACCATATGGGTCACCTCCGTGGCCAGGGATCGAACTCATGCTGCAGTGGCTGCGGATAGATTCATAGGTTGCGTCTTAACCCCTTACGCCACCAGGGAGGCCCTGCATGTCTATTTCTAAATGTCTTCTAGGCTAGACTATAATCTTCTAGAAGCTGCAAACCTATATCTTTGTTAATTACTTTTTACACTGTACCCAGGTTGTTGTTTTGCTTATTGTATAATTTTTCTTTATGTATTCCTGTTATTTTCAAATATTGAGGTCTTCCATCCTAAACAACTTTGGTTTTATAAATTTCAATAAAATATTTAAAGTAAAATTGAGAAATTGCACACATAATAATTTCTTTTTTATTTTTTTTAAAAGATTTTATTTATTTATACAAGAACTGGGGTGCAGGTCAGGGGCGTGGGAGGGTGAGAGAATTCACCAGAGACAGAGCAGGTCACAGAATAGGCAGACAGACTGAAGACACTGCTGAGGGGAGCAGCAGGCACGGCAGGAGAGGTATGCCACGCCATGTGGTTTTCTCCCTAGCAGGCCGGGAATTGAACCCGCTCTGCAGAGGCTGCAGACAGCTTCAAAGCGTGGCGCTCAACCCACTGCGCCACCAGGGAGGCCCCACACATAATAATTTAAAGGATTTATTAAAAACTTTCATCTTTTATTGGAAGTGTGGTTTGAATTTCAATTTTGTTATAACTTTTAAGTAGTTAAAATGAGTTTAAAAATATCAACCTGTTTTTAGCATGCTATATTTATTATTGTTGACACCAGTCAATCTGATATGTTTATTCTGGAAAATCAAATTTTATAAAAGCATAGACCTCTAAGATATTTTAGTTTCTGGGCTTATTCCTGCATAATGCTTTTATAATTCTTAAAGTTCTAGTGAGAAATGGAGACTTATAGAGAAAGAGTTGGTTTTTATTGTACCTTGGGTTACAGAAAGGGAAAACCAAGGCTAAGCCTTGAGAGGAATAACCAAGGACAGGGCATACTAAGATGCCTCAGGAGGCTGGATCTAGTGTCTTCAGTTAGTCACAGAAGATGAGGAGGAAGGTCACAGTGCATGGTAAATAGACCATCTTGAAATAGGCTTTAAAGTAGATCTGCAGTCAGTGACAAACCCGAAGGCATGGAGGTCATCTTTGTTGAAATATTGTTTTGAAAGAAGAATCTGTGTGTGCTAGAAGGGGTAAAAAATACCCTAATTAGGTGTATGAACAATTAGTGAACAAATAAAACAAAGGAGGGTGGGAGAAAGTGGAGGGGCAAGGGGAATGGGAGAAATATGTTTCATAATTAAGTGATCTATTGGGAAAGTTTTATGTCTTTCTCTGAGAAAATGTCACAATTTAAATAGAATTCGACCAATTTCTGAAAGTTATTCATTTTCCTTTGATTATGGACACCATATATGCCAACGGGAGTAGCTCAATATTAATTTTCTTCTATGATTATGAGTTTGTTGGCTAAAATATCAGAATATAGCTATAAGCATAAATTCATTTTATTTTATAATATTGGTAGAAATATTAATCTCAATTTTCTTTAGGAAGAGTATAAAAATCAAAATTCATATAACTATAATAATATATGTATCATTTTGCTATATTAGTTTGGAACAACAAAATATGTTTTTAAATTCAAGGGAGACATAAAGTGACATAAAGTGAATACATTAATTTTATATGAAAATTTTTATTCATTGAATTTTTGATAGCCAAAGAAACAATGGGAATTAAGTTTGTTCATTTTCTAAAATTGAAGTAATTTAAGCTTTACATATAGTTTTAAGACATTCAGAAATAAAACAGCATTGTGTATCTAACTGGCTAGTGAACTGAATTCAAGTCTTATAAAAACTGCACAAGTCAATTTAAAAAGAAATTCAAAGATGTAAATTATCATGACCAATCCTGCTTTCAATTAATGAATTAAAATCCTGTAGAATATCTGCCCTGAAATAGCAATTGTTCCATAACTTGGTAGACAGTCAAACACTGTCTTTTAATTCATATAAAATAGGAATAATTTAAAGAAAGTAGAATTACACCCATATCTTGAACAACTATTATAGCTGTTTTTCCCAGAATAAGGAGTCTATTGTATTATAAACCAGATATGTCTAGAGCTATCTACATGAATAAAAAGAAATATATAGTGAATGGTTGATCTATAATCCCAGCAAGTCAATTTATTGATGATTTAGTAGTCCCTCAATTCCTTGATATGAAAGTTATGTATTTTTTCTCAGTTGATAGATATATCTGCCTCCAGACTTAGCATTTGCCTAAAGTACCTAACTAAAGATAAATGCACATATCTAATCCTTTAGGAAAGCATGTTTGCAGAACCATTGTTTCTATGATGATGTCAACATTTAAATATCTGTTTTAGATTAGTCTTCAAAAAAATGATGAGCTAGCTTTTCTATAAATTATATGTAACTTTTTTCTACCTTTAAAATTCTACAGCACTACAAAAAAAATCTCATTCAACAAAAAAAAGTCATTGGAATTACTGATCAAAAATTAGGTGAAGGGCCTCCCTGGTGGCTCAAGGGGTTAAGTGTCAGCACTATGAAACTATCCACAACCACTGTAGCACAAATTCAATCCCCAGCCAGATTGCTAATCCCCATGGTACAGCAGACAGCTCCTATCTAGCCCGCTGCTCCCCTCAGTAATGTATTTCAGTCAACCTGCCTTTTGTGCTCCCCACTCTTTCTCTGGTGAATCCTCTCATCCCCTGCACCTCTAGCCTACACTCCAGCTCTTGTATGCATAAATAAATAAAATAAATCTTAAAAAAAAAAATTGGCTGAAGATATATTGCTTTCAGATTGGGAGGCTTCGTGAATGACTCAGCATTAAAATTGAGACTCAAGTGGAGTGTATATATAATCATATGTATGTAATATTGTATATATAATCATATATAAGTGATATGTAATATGTAATATCATATATATCAATTTTCAGTCAATATTAAGAGTATAATCAAACCTCTGAAAACATGAAGTAATTCCATATCCAAAGATGTCTTTATTGACTAATCACCACTGAGTTTAGTGGTTAAATGAAGTAGTTTTATTATAGACATTAAATTAAATTCACACTTTGATCAATACAACCACTGCTGTTGTGTTGAGATTGTAATCATATGTGAATTATTGACAACTCCATGGATTGTAACCATTGATGACTTTCTCCATTTATTTGAATGTCATTGCTCTAGGTGTTTGTAAGATTCACAGCAGAAGTTATTCCGAATTTAAAAACTATTGGCACAGTCGTGGTCTGTGCTGTGTGATTTAGCTCTTCAACATTGAGCCATAGTGTATGCTGACTACACTAATTCCCAATAATTTAGGCACAGAAAATATAATACAACTAAAATTTTTATCTAGATTTGAATGAAAATTAAGCTAACATTTTTGGTATAACTATTTTATCTCAAAAAAAGAAAATAGTCTACTTGCATTCCTCATCTACCTTGCCACAGTTTCCAGTTTTGGTAGGATCAAACTAAAATAATTGTCATAAGTAGCATGCAAATCCAGAAGAAAATGATTATTCAGTGCCATAAATCTCTAATAAGAAATTTGCTGGCAAAGTTTTACAAATCTCATTGATGTATGAGAATCTCAAGCTATGTAACAGTAAGAAAAAAAGAAGAGATTTAAAATACTATAAATACTCATTGTAAAATGGTAGCAGCTATGACATATTTTTAAACTTTAAAATGATTCCTCTCTTTGGAAGTATATTATAAAATCAATTTATGAGTTAAACATCACTTTTTTTCATCACACCCATTCAAGCACAGTTCCATTCTTAGAAAACTTACTTCATTATGTGCTGCCGGCCTTTATATATTTTTATATGCCCTTTTGGCACAAGTTTCATAGTATTGTCAAAATTTTGCCTTAAACCTTTTTCCATGTCTTCTCATATAAGAATATTTATTTATTTATTTATTTATTTTAAAGTCTTTTTTTTTTATAGAGGCATGTTATTTATTTATTTATTTATTTATTTATTTGTTTGTTTATACAAGCACTGGGTACAGTCAGAAGCACGGGAGGGTGAGAGAATTCACCAGAGCCAGAGCGGGGAGCAGAGCAGGCAGAAGGACCGAAGTACACTGCTGAGGGGAGCAGCGGGTGGCAGGAGAGGTCTGCGCGCCATGTGGGACCCTCCTCTGGTGGCCGGGGAGCAGCCGGGGATCGAACCGGCGCCCCAAAGCCCTCGGGCAGCTTCGCCACCGGGGAGGCCCCCATATAAGAATATTTAATGTGAATTTTTTTTTTGTTTTATCAGAGTTCAATAACCAACACAGAGAACATCAAAAATACATTCAAATTTTAAGATACAAGATAGAATGTTAGTTATCCATCTAAAAAAATAAGCAAAACAAAGATATGTGTCATAATTAAACTCGGAGAAATTTGAGAAAACCTAGAAGCATGTATTAACAAGTTTGCCAGAACTTTCTGAGCAAACAAAAGAACATGAATAGCAGGCAGAATTCATCACTAGCTCTTGTCTCCCCAGTCAAGATTTGTCCCATCATTTCCTCTCCACTCGAGGTGGGGCAGGAATGAGCCCCAGTTCAGTTCTCCCATAAACCCATGCAGTAGTTTTGGGGGAAGCATCAGTCCCAGGTAAAATATCCCCACACAGCTGAGACAAGGCTGTGTAGGAATAACTGGAGGAGGAAAAAAAAAAAAAAAAAAAGGTGTAAAGCAATAAACCTATACTGTCCAATACATGTAACCTGTCCATTACATATATGCTTGTGCATCCCCTTTATTTAGAAATAACGGGGGAAAAGTATATATATACTTTTCTTTCCCCCCAGATAAAACAATTTCATTGAAACTTAATGTGTTAATGTACCCTTATAAGGGCCTGGGATGGACTACTACCCATTCCAGGCCCTGTGATGGACTACTTTTTTAACCTCATTTTCACTGCTTTCCCATCTTTACTGCAACCCGTCAACATTATTTACTGATGTTCTAGGAACCAACTTCTGGACTTTACCGAAGGGACTTCACTGTTCCTTTGCCTGACCACTCTTCCCACCAATCACCTGTCACTGTACGGAGGTCTCTGCTTAAACATCAGTTTATCTGAGAAGGTTTTCTTTCTTACCATACCTTCATGTGAATGCCCTGTCCTGCCATATCCTGCTCTTTACACTTGCACTGTTTTCAAATTCCATGGCACTACCTGGTGTTATGGTATATAATCTTTATGCTATCTTTCCTACTGGAGTGAAATTTTCATGAGGTCAGGGAATCTCCTTAGTTGGCTCACAGCAGCAAGAGCCTAGAATTGTAACCAAAACCAATAGGTGCACAGTGCATGTTTTTTGAATTCCCTCTTATTTTACATTATTAAAAAAAAAAAATATTCCCCTAGCTAGTTCTCTTTTAAATTTCAAATTCATATAAACTGGGGGAACTCAGTCATTTAGTTTTATAAGTTTTTAAATTTTCTGTTGAATTGTATTTGACCCAGTCAATCAAAATGTAGCAGGTTTTCACTGTACATTTTAAGAACACAAATACAGAAACACTGTTTAAACTATATGGCCTCCGTATAAACAGCAGCGCCTTTTATAGAAACAAAGCTGACATTTAAGTTTTAATGAAACCTGAAATTGGACATATTCACATGGCTTCAGGACTAACTGAGTGCTTTGCATGTAATTGCTAGTATTGTATAACGTGGTCGTTCATTAGTTCTTCCAGATAATACTTGGCTTCCCTGGAAAGATATATGGGAATGCACTTACAGCTGAGCAGCTTTGGGATTACTGTGGTGCCATATTCTTTGTGAATTAAAACTGTGGGTGATAGAAATGAGCTTTACAGTTCAAATAAATGTAGTATAATTCTAATGCTTATGTGTAATACTTATTTTAACCCTATATTATTATTATTATTATAGTTTAGTTTCCATTAACATTTTGGGGGTTATTTGGAGTTATTTTCCTCTAGCAAATAGTACATTTAAAACCAATTCAAAATATTTTCCACAAAATAAATTCTTTATATTTGCATATATTGTTATGGAACCCACATGGTCTTAACTCGTAGGGCATATTGGAATTGCATATCTGGTCAGTGGAGAGGGCAACATAAATAACCATGATGTTTTTGTGGGTCCCTCGCCGGTGGTCGGGGAACGAACCTGCACTGCAGAGGCTGCGGGCAGCCTCACAGCCCAGCGTTCAACCGCTGCGCCACCAGGGGAGGCCCTAACCATGATGGTTTTTACACCAGGAAGTTGTAACTCTGAACGTAGAGGTCTAGTGAGCTTTAGTGTTGACACCTGGGTAGACTGAGTTAATGTCCATGGAGTCTCATCTTCCATGTGGGCTACAAATCAGGAGGCTCCAAGGAGAAAGATATTCACATTCATGGTGACAAAACTCTCCCTCAAAGGCAGCGATCAACCTCATTTATAATGGATCCCATATATTAGGACCTAATAAGTATCTGTTGATAGAGTCAATTAGATGCACAATAGCAATGACCAAAATTAGTAAAAGAAAATCAAGGACACACATTTGTAGTCTAAATTTTTTTAGTTGTTGAAATAGGATTTCATGATAACATGATATAGGTTTCAGATGTACATTACTATTGATTGACATCTGCATGTAATATTCACCACTAAAAGTCCAGTTTCATCCTTTATCATACAATTGATTCATCCCATCCATATTATCCACCTTCTTTTCCCCTTCTGGTAACCATTAATTTGGTTTTATTTGTTTGCTCTCTCTTATATCTGAAGGTTTGATGAATCAATATGTGAGAAATTCTCAAAATAATGTCATTTAAAAGGGCACTTTCTTAAGAGAGGATTCCAATAATTGGAATATCAGTTTTCTGTTTTTAAGTAGATAAATGAGAAAAAATACTATAGTTTTTCTAGGGTTTAATGCAACATTTTTTCAAAGATTATAAAACAGAATTTTAGATTACTAATAAAATTTTAGATTTTAAATACTTTTAGTTTGTGTGACAGTATAAAATTTTGTTCTGTAGATACATATGCCTCATTCTTTCACTATTTCATGCCAAGTATTTTGGCTGCACCATTCTCAAATATCAATTTGGAAAAATCTTTCTGTCAGCAGCTCATTTTTCCATCAATTTAAGCTACTAAAGTATAAATTTGTTACAAACTACAGATGGCCTCAACAATTGTGTTGATTATATAGGAAATATGCTGGATGCTTTCTAAATGTATAGTAAAATAAGGAACTTTTTTTTTCCTAACTAAGCCAAGACATTATATCCTTTTTCTATGAAAGTCAGGGAAATATTTGGGCTATCATTCAAATGTTCTTCATCAGTCTTTTTAGGAAACAATATGCATTCTGACAAAAAAATAAAATATTTAAGAAAACATATCCATGAAAGAACAAAATATTGTTAGGGAAACTTACCTAACTAAGTATAGTTAACATTTTTTCACTTATTACATTAGTTATTGAACTAATTGCTTTGTATATGTCATTCATTAAATAATCACAGCTAGCTTTTCAGAAAAATTTAGTTACATCTAAAGTTTTTTTTTTAAATATTTATTTATTCATTTACACAAGAACCGGGTGCCACGCCAGATGCGCAGTAGGGTGAGAGGATTCACCACAGACAAAGCGGGGAACAGAATAGGCAGACTGACGAAATACACTGCTGAGGGGAGCAGCGGGAGCGACAGGAGAGGTCTGCTCGCCATGTGGGACCCTCCCCTGCCGGGATCCAACGGGAGCTGCAGAGGCTGCGGACAGCTTCACAGTGCGGCGCTCAACCGCCTGTGCCACCAGGGGAGGCCCAGTTACATCTAAGTTTTAAGATGAGAAAATGGGGCTGAAAGAACTTAGGTAAATTTTTCCCAGTTTACCCAATTTGTAAACAGTGGCACTGGTTTTGTAACCCACACAGTGAGCTCTTAACACTTCAGTATACTTTGGTTCATTTTTAGAATTTATATATTAAATGGCATTCCATCCTATGGATAGTTCATAATTTTTTAGCCTTTTCCTTTATGGATGGACATTTAGAATGTCTTTGGGTTGTCAGCATTATATATTAGGCTGCTACTAAATACTTATAATAAACCTTGAGCTGTATATGTACAGATTACTCTCATACTTAGAAAACTTAAAAAACAAATGGGCTATATGCATTAATGCAATATTATTCAACATTCAAAAGGAAAGTGATTCAAATACATCCCAACCTGAAGCTCGAGGGCATATAGTAGGGTAGTCAGCCACCAAAGGATGGATTCTGTATGATTTCATTTAGGTGAGGTATGCAGAGTAGTCAACATTATAAAAGCTAAAAAGTGCAATGAAAAAATATGGTTTATGTATTTTTCATAAATCTTAATCCGTAGAAACATCAACTTTTAAAATGGAAAAGGAAATTGGATGGTTCTCAGACATGCTTTGTTGTCAAGCCTTATTTTAAACACAATCTATATGGAGACCCAATACTCATGGCAGATGATGCCAAACACTAACATCCAGTTGAGATGAGGGAGGACAGCCCAAGGTTCTACTTCCTGAGGCTTTCTCTCATCCTGTTAGGCAGCCGTAAAGGCACCTCCCTTCATTCCTAAGACTCCACAAAATGAAGTATAACACCAGAAAGATCAACAAACAAATCCACCGAGACTTGGGGAAATGGAACATCTCTGGTTTCACTGTTAGAAGTTCCTACTTTTGACATGTTACCCAGGAAGTGCCTTTTTGTAATGAGCTTTGCACAACATGTCACTGCATTTGCTGACTCACTGAAAGGTTACTGACAGCACACGAGCAGAGAGGACAGCAGCATGCAAGGTGAGAAAACAGCAAGTGCTCTGTCAGTGCTGCACTCAGGCCCCTTGCTGGCTTGGTGATTCATTAGCTACACAACTTCAGGTGCCTCCCCTGTGCCTTTCCTAAATATATTTTGATCAATTATGTTTTTTTTATAGACTAAATTTGTTTACATAAAATATCAAGATGATGAAATTTCTAATTGTTTCTTCTGGAATATTTTGGGCAACAGAGACAAAGCACAAAATTTTTCTCTATTCTTATATATAATATCATATAATTCAGATACTTAGAAGAAGCCTCAATCATAATACACATGTAACAGAACCCGATGTAGTTAACACACACAAACATATACACACTCATACAGGCATAAACACCTAAGGCAAAAGAAGTTGCTCAAATGTGTAAAGTAAACAACTTTCTCAAAATCTTTTACTGTACTCTAGTTTATCATCCTAGAAAATCAGCAAGTAGGAAAGATTATCACAAACTATCCAAACTATTCTTGGTTATGGACCCAACAAAAGAAATTTGTGTGTTTTTAATTTTCCTGGTAGTGGAATTCAGTGTGAAAAATGTCACTTCTGTCTTAACATATTAAATAAAATGTATACAGATATTTAGAATAATAAGACCCAAATTAGGAACAAGTATTTTAAAATTACTTGTGCAACTGCTTGACTTTGCTAAAAGAATAGATTTGGTTCATTTTTGAATGTGGGAAAAGTTTATTTGAGGAGCCCTATGGGACTGAAACTTAAATATTCCCGGAAATAATACTTTAGGAAAAAAGGGGAACATTTTTAACCCAGTGGGAGAAACTAGACTTAAATTTATGTTGTAAAAATATAAACAAAGGATAGAATCCTATGTGGTTAACTAGGAGGTAACTGTAGAAAAATAAATTAGAAGAGGAACTTTAAAGCACAAACAATGTGGTAAAGGGAACAACTTTGAATACATACTATAAAAATAAGCAAAGCTAAATGGAAAAGGATAATTAAACAAATGAAAATGAACAGCATTAAAGTCAATTAAAATTTTATCAATGATTGAAAATGAGTTTGACAATATTTGAGAGTCAGCAATTATATCTTCAGTAAACTTTATTTGAAGAACATAATTGCTAATTGTAAGTGGAATATTTTCCTGGTGAAAATTCCATTTTAAATATTTCCATTTATTCATCATTGAATTAATGATAACTCTCCCCCATCCACTACTTTACTTAATTAAAGATCTTTTCAGAAATCTGCCTCCAACTGCTCAGTCAATCCCACTAAATATAATGAATAACATTTTGCACACTTTCAAGTAACCTTATCCCGGAATTTCTCAAGTGACTAATTCTTTCTTCTCTCTCTTTCTCTTTGCTTTCTCCAGCATCCACTTTCCCTTTGTTTAAGGTGGTGAAACTCTGCTGGAATATGTGTTCCATACTGTTTTCCTTTCTCTGTTCTTTCAAATCAAAACAAAGAAGCAGACCTTACTTGGCACATTTGACATATAACACATTAGAGTATCATTAAAAGATTCCATGCATTAAAGTGCCCCAGCTGTAAGTTCTAATTTGGATACATTCAAGATGCATAGAGCTAATAACACATTAATTTGCTATCCAAATGAATTAAGTTAATTGTATACAAAGTAGGAGCAGTTAGAATGTACTATAACATACTTTGTCAAAAAAAAAAAATTCTCTGAAATGTGTTTTGTGAACTGGATGTATTAGGAGACTTTTTTAAATCAAATTATTCTCAGCCAATATTTATTGAAAGCATCTCTTAATTATAGTGCTGTGGGTGATACAAAGAAGAATCAGATACTTTGTCAAGAGAGACATACACATGTTCTCACAACTCAGAGAATAGACAATGACACATTTTATAAAATGGACTCTGTTAAAGTCCGACCAAAGGATCTCTACTCCATGTGCATGACTTTTTCTCACCCTTGTGCTATCCTCATTTGGTTGAGGCCTGTGTCTTCTGTATTGCTGATAAATTCTCTTCACAATGGCCTTTAGACAATGAAAAATTGACTGGATTGGCAGTCTTCCAGTTTCTTTCTCCCAGGGGCAATAGTAGTGGGGGGGAGAATTTAAAATTCCACTCTGCCTCATTTTCAGCCAATGACCTCTATTCTCTGGGAACAGGGAAATGCCTAACCCTGAGCTGCTAATTGGCCTTATTCCCTTACAGTATTCATGGGAAGAAAAGTTCTGCTCTTTCATAATAAAACAAAAGCTCATATCTCAAATGCTTTCTAAACACCATAATTCCAGTACACAAAGGTCCCTACAAATTAACTACATGTAAAGTATATATGATTTAGATTCTCATTCTCCACATATTCACTTTCTGTTTTGTTTTGTTCTATAATCAGGACACTAGATAGACCAGAGATTGCAGAAGTGGGACTATTCTAAGCATGAGATGAGTGAAGAATTTGTCTTAGACACAAAATAAAAACTAACTTAGAAAATGCATAATAAACGAAATATCACAATTTTAAAATAAAATCACTGAAATTGAATTTTTCTTTTCCTTCAGGCAATGACTCATCAAGTAATGAGAACATTCTGAAACTTCCATGTCAGTCACCATTGTTAAATTGATCATTCACACAAGATTAATTTGTTCAATTAAAGACATATTAAGTGAATAGATCTGTAGTGATATAATTAATCAGGAAAGTTTTGTCAATTGGGTTCCAAGGTTATTTTTGCCTTGAACTTATAAAATTGACAAGTCACTTGCAGGATTCACCATAATTAATCTTAGTTTTTTTCAACTTTGTAAGGCTCCTTTTTAGTTTTTTTTTTCCTCTTATGGTCTTATTTCTCATAGAAATTATGTCTAACTTTTGGGGGGACTATTTTTAATATATTTAATAGACTTTTTGTTGCTTTCCTGGTAAAAGTTGGCTCACTTCCTCTCCAGAGTCCGTAAAATAACTAACACATGGGAAGTAATGGATCGAAATTTTAAAAACTTAATTATAGGCCTAAATTTAAATTTTCTTTGGAGATGATTTACTATCATTTCTGAAACTTACCATTCTTTATCATAGCAGACAATAAGTAATGTTGATTTTTTTTTTCCCAAATGAATGATTGTAGTTTATTGGTGAGAAGAAATATCCCCAGTGGAGTATAATTGCTGGCATTTTACAATGCTAAAACCTGCAGTTCAACTATCACCTGAATAAGATCCTGAATCATTCTTTGCATATACTTAAATTTCTATCTAATATCATCTTCCTCTACCTGAAGAACTTAGTTTAAATCTGCCTTTTGAATAGTTATGCTGGTAATTCTGATTTTGTATGCATGTGTGGAAAAGGTTTTATTTTCCCTCAATTTTGACAGATAATTTCCATGGTTACATAATTCTGTGTTCAGAGTTGTTTGTCTTTTTTCTTTTTCTTTCATCACTTTAAAGATGTCACTCTATTAACTACTGACTTGCATAATTTTCAACAGGGGGTCTGCTGTGATTCTTTCCTTTGTCTTCCTGTATGTAATGTGACATTAGAGAGAAAATCACTAGTCTCCATAAAAGGACTAGTTTAGCTTTAACTTTGACATTTAGATGCCTGGATACATTTGAGTTCATTCAAACATAAATATACTGGAAAATAATGGCATTAAATGCGGTCCTTGTGCAATATTTTTGTCAAAAAATACATAAAGCATGAATGAAATGAAGAGGAAACAAGGTATTTTGATAGTATGCCACAGGTCATAGAAAAAAAAAATTAGATAAAACTTCTTTGCACTTTGCAGGAAATTGAAGAGAAGAGAGCGAGAGGGAGAAGAGAAAATGAATGAGAATATTGCTATTAAATGCTTTAGGTCTTTTGAAGTCAGAAAAGGAATGTGAATATAGTAGCCCTAGCTCTCAAATTATTTCCAAATGTTTTAGCTTGTGCCACTTCAAATTAGGGAATTATGGAGGAATTTACAACACTTTCTCCATACAACTTCACTTAGCACAAGTAAGCTTACTCAGGAAATAGAATTATATACTAATTTCTGTCACTATTCATACATTTTCTATTATATCTGGCAGAAATTCCTGTATGTACATATTTGAAACTCCTAACTCTTTTTTCATTTGTTTTTGATTATTTTAATCAAATTCTTGGAGAGCAATTTTTAAACCCCCTTGATGCTATCTTCTCAAGAAATACGTGTGACTAATAAAAATTAAAATAAAGATACAAAATAACTATATCCATTAAATAGAAATAATAGTAATGAAAACAAGAAAATCTTCATATTTTTATAATATTTAGAATATGCAATCCTTGATCAAAAAAGATTAATTAACAAATCTGTTTTGCAGCTTGGGTTTTAATTTTTTAATTTGAATATTTATTAAGATAACATTAATTATTCAAATGAGAAATTATAGATTAGTTAAAAAGAAAATAAAGTTAACAATCTCAGCATTCTGGACTAACTATTGCTGAACTATTGGTCTGGTATCTTCAGCATTTTAAAAAATCTCTTGTTCTTCCCTCCCAAATTAACACTACATTATGACTAATTTCCTAAATATATCTTTTTTTTTAGATTTATTTATTTTTACACAAGAACTGAGGTATAGGCCAGATGTGTGGGAGGGTGAGAGGACTCATCGGAGACAGAGCAGGGAACAGAACAGGCAGACTGAGTAAATACACCGTTGAGGGGAGCAGCTGGTGAGATAGAAGTCCGCCTCGCCATGTGGGATTCTCCCCGGTCTCCGGGGATTGAACCCGCGCTGCAGAAGCTGCGGACAGCCTCACAGTGTGGTGCTCAACTGCCTGCGCCACCAAGGAGGCCTGAAATCTATCATTTTTTTAAATTAATTAATTTATTTATACAAGCACTGGGTACAGTCAGAAGCGCAAGAGGGTGTGAGAACTCACCAGAGACAGAGCAGAGAGCAGAGTAGGCAGATTGACAAAGTACACTGCTGAGGGGAGCAGCGGGAGGCAGGAGAGGTCTGCGTGCTATGTGGGACCCTTGCCCCGTGGCCGGGGATCGAACCAGTGCTGCAGAGGCTGTGTGCAACTTCCCAGGCCAGCGCTTAACCGCTGCACCACTGGGGAGGCCCCGAAATGTATCATTTTTTTAATGACATCTCCAGGCATTATTTCATATCACCATTGTGACACTAGAAATATTACTCCAATTATTTTCTGTAGATTATATCTTGTGTTTTAGAGTCTATCTTA
Source organism: Talpa europaea (assembly GCF_964194135.1). NCBI lineage: Eukaryota > Metazoa > Chordata > Mammalia > Eulipotyphla > Talpidae > Talpa > Talpa europaea. The sequence continues at coordinate 40,062,295 of NC_140068.1, forward strand.
ATTTATCCAAGATAAGATCTATTAAAAAATTTCTCCATGGGCCTCCCCGGTGGCGCAGCGGTTGAGCGCTGGGTTGCGAAGCTGCCCGCAGCCTCTGCTGCACCGGTTCGATCCCCGGCTGCTCCCCGACCACCGGAGGAGGGTCCCGCATGGCGCGCAGACCTCTGCTGCCGCCCGCTGCTCCCCTCAGCAGTGTACTTCGGTCCTTCTGCCTGCTCTGCTCCCCGCTCTGGCTCTGGTGAATTCTCTCACCCTCCTGCGCTTCTGACTGTGCCCAGTGCTTGTATAAATAAATAAATAAATCTTTAAAAAAAAAAAAAATTTCTCCATCACCACAATACTATTCAATAGTATAGTGCTTTGTGGAAGTTATTTATCAAACAATGATTTGCTTCTTTGGTCTGGAAGGTAATATTTTTCAGTCTAATTTAAGCCAAATAGGTCCCATTCACTTTGACTTAATACATCTATGGAGAGAGTAAAATTTATCTTTTCGGATGCCTGAGTTTCCATCATTACAATTACTTGTTGCTTAAGAAAACTGCAGCTTGAGGCCTCCCTGGAGGCTCAGGGGTTAAAGTCTCAGCTCTACCAAGCTATCACCAGCCACTGCAAGGTGAGTTCAATCCCAGGCCAGGGAGCTGACCCACTTGACGCAGCAGAGTTCTCCTGTCTCACCCGCTGCTCCCCTCAGCAGTGTATTTCAGTAGATCTGCTTGTTCTGCTCCTCACTCTGTATCTAATGAATCTTCTCACCCCCTCCTACCCCCGCAACTCTGGCCTACACCCCAATTCTTATATGTATACATAGATAAAAATAAATCTTTAAAAAAGAGAATTAAACCCATTTAGGAGAGTCTAGATAGGAAGGGCTGGAAAGTAAGCAAAGAGCTCCTTAAAAAAACCTCATTTCTGGTGCTTAAATTTTGCCTCAAAGCAAAAGGTCACCCCACATTAGTGAAACTGAAATTCTGTTGTAGTGACCTGAAAGCCCCAGGCTCTGTCCTCTGTCCTTGTGGTCAGCGTGAACACACTATGAGACTACACACCCTGAAGTGTGAAAAGCCCCAGAAATGGAAGCCAAGATATTTGCATATAGAGTGCAGAATCCATTATCTGAGTGAAAGTTGCCCTTGCTTTTCTTCAACCTCTGTAATAGTCAGCTGAGCCAATTGTTTACATACTCTCCATGGTGTTAGTGTTGGCTAAGGAAGCACTGTTGCAAAGAGATTTTCTTTCAGTTTGCACTCTGGGGAAATGTGGGAGTTTGCCAACTTGACAGACCGACAAGCCTGTCTTCTTTTTCCAAGAAAGAAGAATGATGTGCGGATTGCTGAGATAAAAGTGACAGTGAACCAGGGTATGTGTCCTGGACCCCAACTCATCAACTTCACTTCCGAAGTGAGGGAGAAGGCAAAGCAAGACAAGACAGGAGGACCATGAAGTCAAGGCCATGTGAAGAGAGTGCTGTGCTGTAATTATTTTTCATAGACTGGCGGTGCCTCATTAATTGCTTCACATAGACCTCCTTTCGAGACTTATCATTTTGTAATTAAAATTCACTTCTGTGACCTGTTGGGAGAGGGAGGATCCTTAATTTTTAAAACTTCTGAGAAGTAGTATGTTATGATTTCTATTGCCTGATAACATTTTTTTAAAAAGATTTGTTTATTTATACAAGCACTGGGTACAGTCCGAAGCACAGAAGGGTGAGAGAATTCACCAGAGCCAGAGCGGGGAGCAGAACAGACAGACTGATGAAACACACTGCTGAGGGGAGCAGCGGGCACAACAAGAGAGGTCTGCCAGCTATGAGGGACCCTCGCTGGCTGGCTGGGGATTGAACTGGTGCTGCAGAGGCTGCAGGCAGCTTTGCAGCCCAGCGCTCAACTGCTGTGCCACAGGGGAGGCCCTGTTTGATAACATATTAACTTGAGTCTATAGCACTTCTGTTACACAATCCAAAAATAGGGCCTCCAGTTATCTCAACTGGTTATAATCACGATTCAGACATAATAGGAATAAATATCATTCTTCACAATGTAACAACCCAATACAGAAAATGGTCTCCTATAGTCCTAGCGAGACTCCTCCTCTATTGTATGTGGAAATCATGTGGTATTTTTTAAGTTTTGAATTTGATATGGTTTGCCCAGAGGAAGGTCCAATTATGTAGCATAAGTATGTCTCAAGAAATCTAGAGGTAACTAGTGGCAATGACAAGTTTGATATTTGAAGTCATTAAGGTGTATTTTCTGTTCTCACTTGAAGCCTAGTTTCCCATCTCTACAATACAACCAAACATAGTAACTAAGGCAGAGTTTCATAGTTTTCCAAATAAATAATTATTCTTAATTGAAAAGATGTTGTTAAATGTAAAAATAAAAATGTTTTCACTGGAATGTCATGACTTGGTGAAATGTGTGGCATCTGGCAAGCTTTTCCCCTGTGTCCAACCAGATATCAACTATTACAACACAGAACTCTTCCCAGATCATTTCAGGGTTGATGCATGCACTTTTTTATCTGAGGTGGGTGGTTGGTCACTCACTGAGTATGAAGCAGGGAGAGGGGAAGGGAACTGAAGTTGTGTTGGTAGCCATTTCTGTGGAACAAGCTGATGGAGGGCATATATTCTTTTGCACCTTAACTGACACCATACTCACTATATAGAAGTATAGTAAGTGGGAAGTGCTGTTCTTGCTGACTGAGTCCTGGGACAGGCTGTTGGGACTGGGAGATGCTGTTTTTTGTCCTGATTTAGAAGAAGAAAGGAAAAGAAATTGGGTGGGAGAAGTGGAATAAATAAATATTTTAAAGGACAAGTCAAGAAAACTTGACAATAACTATAAGACCGTAACTTATAGAGAAAATCCTAATGTTACCTCAACTAAAAGAATGACTTATTATTTAAAATAAATAAATATAAGAATATATTTAGGTACTAACATAGTTGAGTGTTAAGTTGTGATTATCTATCTCTTCTACCATCACGTCAACTTTGAGAAGTCCGGGAATGCCATAAGCTCTGTTCACTTTTTTTTTTAATATTTATTTATTTATTTGTTTGTTTGTTTGTTTGTTTGTTTGTTTATATAAGCACTGGGTACAGTCAGAAGCACGGGAGGGTGAGATAATTCACCAGAGCCAGAGCAGGGAGCAGAGCAGGCAGACTGACGAAGTACACTGCTGAGGGGAGCAGCGGGCATGGCAGGAGAGGTCTGTGCGCCATGTGGGACCCCCGCCTGCTGGCCGGGGAACAAACCGGCACTGCAGAGGTGTGGGCAACTTCGTAGCCCAGCACCCAACTGCTGCCCCACCAGGGGAGGCCCAGCTTGTTCACTTTTGTGTCTCAGGGTCCCAGAACAGTGAAAGGAATCTAATGAATTTTCAGTATTTGTGAAATAAATGTCTGAAAGAACACTTAGATGAAATTACCAATAAAAATCACATTAAAGATATCAATAAAAAAATCTAGGATCAAGCAAATAACAAATGACAAGATCTTTTTATAACAAGGCAAAACAAAAATTACTGAAGAACACAAAGGAAGATTTGAAAAGATAATTTTTGGGAGGCAGAATCACCATTACAAATATGTCAGCTTCACCAAGGTAAAATATGATCTTTTATGCAATGCTCAATAATAGTAATAGTTTCATTTTTTAGCAATATGATTCTGAAGATTATATAAAAAATAACAAGAGACCATATCCAGAAATATGAAAAAGGAAAGTCATAAGTATTGATTAATACCTCTATCAAATATTACTATAAAAAGCATCAGTGAAAGTGAGTTTCAGTACAAATATTACCATTTAATTCATCTTATGAGTTTTTAACTTAGGAATGATTCACTATGATTCTGCTACCTAATTTTAAAAATTTCCTCTCAAATAAATTCTTTCCTCTAACGTGAGGTTTCATTTTTTTTTTCCAATGGACAATTCATTACATCTGGAATTTATTTTAGCATTAAGTACCAAAAAAACAGGTAAGTGGTGATTTTTTTCTCCACAAGCCTTGCCAATATCCTTGATACCACTTATCATTTCACACTTTGAGTTATGTTTTTCCTTTATATAAAAATTGCATACATACATATGTAATTGCATGTATTACTAAGTCTTTTATATCTGTTTATCTGTCTATCTGAAATTACCTCTCACTTTCTCCACTGGATTATTCATGTGAGTGTAGTTTTTTCTTTTTTCTTCTTTTGGACACATCAGCTTCTTTGAATCCACAAAATCACACTTTTATTTATTGTAGTTTTATAATATTTGAATATTTGATTGTCTTTGGTTAATATTCTTTCTATAACATTTTTGACTATTCTGAACTGCTAACCAATCAAAAATATAAAATCATTTTATTAACAGAAAATAGCCCATAGGCATTTTGATGTAGAATTTTCATAAGCCTGAGGATGAGTTTGGTTAGTTGAAGCCTTTCTGATATCAGCCTTACAATGCAGAAGCAAAGCATGACTGTTTGTTTGAAACTTGAGTCAAAGTAATGAAATAAGTAAAAGAGGCAGAAACACAGATGTGATGTTGTAGATAGAAGAGAAAGTTGAAAAAGTGTATTTTTACCAAAAGACTCAGTTGCATTGTTGGATATATTTATACTGAAATATTATACAGATTATCAGATTGAATTACAATTAGGAAATAACATAATGTCACATTTCTTGTGTTCACAAAGATATGCTAATTGAAAAAGTGACTATGAAGAAGTTCTTTTCTAATTAAACCAAAAGCAATTTTGAAATTACAAAGAATATTTAAGGACAGGAGGTTTCCATTTGAATTTAATATTTCCTCTCAACTTTTTGGATGGTATTTTCCTCTCAAAGAAAACCACTTGTTCAATGCAGCAATAAGTGTCCTGAAGTTGGTCAAGGCTAGGACATAATATTTTGAATGTTTAGTGTCCCCTCTATTCAGTGTGGAGAATCTATATGTATATCCAGGGTGCTATGGGTTCCATTTTCATTTTATTTGTGTTTCTTCGATGTTGCTATAGTTGTGGCTGGTAGTGATATGGGACGGAGTTAACCCCAGGCAGTTTTTAATTTGTTTTTAACAATGATTAAAGTATGATTTGTGGGAGCACTGCTGTCCCTTATCTTGTCACAGTTACCAAACAGGTTATTCTTTGAGATTTTGAGGTTATCTTTGAGACTCTTTCTGGCTTTTTCAGTGAACTCTCAAAGTTCACTATAGCTTCACAATCCAAGAGGCTAGATGGAATCTTCTTGAATAGAAACTCTTAGGGAAATATAGAGTACATGCACAGGTATGTACATGACCATGGAGAGAGACCTCTGAGCAACATATTGAGTGTTAGATGGGGCCCCATCACTATATTATATGATTAGCCAGAGGTCAAAATTCTTCTCTTTCTTGACATGCTAATGCTCATGTTGTAGAGATTCTTCTTTGAATTTCCAAGAGCTTTTCAAATTTCTATTTGATAAATGCTAGTTACTCTTATTACTGTATATTATTGCTATTATTATTATTATTATTATTATTATTATTATTACCATTACTATTATTAACTAGTCTGTCATTACTGGGGATGTAGTAGTAATAAAAATACATATTTTCTACTCTCATGGAAAAGAGAAATCAGTTATACATAATTTGGCATAAGTGATAATAAATTCAGTCTTGTTTTAGCTACCCACATTTGAGTTGATATGTTTAATTTCATCATAAAGGGATATTGTTGCACAGATCTGATCTTTTCGTTTTGACCATAGCCATAAAAATTACGCCTCCTCCTATCTCCCTCCTCAATAACAATTGCTGAGTACCATATGCTCAGGAAAACTCAATATATTTAAGTTAGATTCTTAAAATCTTTACTGTTTTCTTATGAAGAAAGTGTTGTGATGTTCACTTACAGATGAGAAAGCTAAAGCTGATAATGGTTCAGTGATCTGCCCAAGGCCACAAGCAGGAATTCTTACCACAAGTGATGCATACGCAGGAAAAAGAAAAATAATCACAAATAGCTTCTCACTATCATAGATAGGTAGTACAATCAGTTGAATTGATTCATAGCACATCTTGAGACAAGATTATAATATTTTATTGCTTATAAGAGCCAAAATTTGAGACTAATTCAAATCTTAAAAATGCATATATATATTAACATCAAGCCAAAATATGCAACTGAATATCATATAGCCATCAGGCATAATGAGGTTCACATATGTTTAATGACATGCAAAGAAATTATGCAACATATTGTTGAAACAAACTACAGAAAAGCAAATAGACTGCTTTCACATTTGTATAAAATTGTATGTATCTGTATAATGCAGAAAGAAATTCTTGAAAAATTTATCACTAAGAATGTTTACTTGGGATGTTGAGATTTCATTTAACCCTCATATTTCTATTTATAGTATAATATGTAAGCTTATTTTTACTAAAATTATGTGTCAATTTTATAAAAATAAAGTTATAGAGTAAATAATACAGAAAAACAGAAGTGGACTCAGAGTGTGGGTATCTAGCTAGACCTAGCTTTGTATCTAGCTATGGGTATGATGAACTTAGGTAAGTCATTAAATTGTCTCAATCTCAGTTTTATCAGGTGTAAGCTTTAAAAATAATATTGGTAGCCTTATTTTCTAAAGACTATGATTTTTTTCATTCAAAAGGCTCTCAGTTACCTATGTTTTCAGAGTAGGAGGACTCACTATCAGGACTGATATAGGAAATTGGGAAAAAAGTCAAAAAACTTATCTCAAATATCTCCAAAACAAACACTTCTTTTCCTATTCTTCTTTTTTCCTTCACTTGAAACTGTTATGTTTATAGTGAACCTTGGCTATATAGAAAAACAGAATTCAACCACTGTGGCCAAAAGACAAGCATTTCATTGTGATCAGAGCCCACATCTGGTCTCCTTGTGGTAGATTCCGTGTTCGGAGAGTGAGTTGGAAAATTGGATCTAGGAACCCAGATATACGTCATAGAAAAACTATGAGAGAATTATACCAACTGTGCCATACTTGATGCTGCACACAATTGAGAAGTGTTAATAGTAGTTCCCAAGAGAAAGTTTCCATATCTCAAGCCCTAGCCAGAAGAGAAAATAAAGCTTTTGAAAATCACAAAGATTTATTAAACTTCTTTCAAGGTATTAGAACTTTTAGAGATTCCTTCAGGATGGTAGATTTCCCCAAGCATTTCTATTTACTATGAAGAAAATTCTTTTTCCAAATAAGGTAACATTTACAAATTAAAGGGCTTTATATCTGTGGGTGGTCATTATTCAACTTATTATGCCACCTAAGACAACCTCTTTTTCAAACTTGAAATTATCCTTTGGTCTGTTCTTAAGTGTTAATAAAGGATATTGTTTAGACTTTCAGGATTTCCCAATGGAAAGGCATACTTCTTTTTTTAAAGATCAGGACAGACCCTCAGTCTAATTCCTGAGTGAGTAGTTTGGCAAAGGTCCTAAATATCAAAGTATACCCTTTTTTACACTAAGTCTCATAATAGCAGTGAGCTATGTTGAGAAACATTTTCATAAAAACCAAAGAATTCAGTTGATACCTTTAAGCACATACATCTAAGTTTCTAAAATAACCTTCTTTGTAACCATTCTTCATAATTTGCAATTGACATTTTCTTATCTGCTGACAAACTACCAAATGATGAGAATCCAAACCAAATAATAATTATAATTTAAAAAATATAGTGACTGAAAAATGTTATATATTATTTCTCATTGCAGCCTCTGAAAACTAATTATGTTTCAACAGTATCTCAATATTAGTTCACTGGTATTGCTCAGTCACATACAGACCTTAACTTCACTCAGATATTTTTAGCAGTAAGTAGATTAAATCACATCAATACATTAATTTAATGTGGCATAAACAATTGAAATTATAGTTGAATCAAGTTTGACTATTATTTAAGTTACCCACTGGTTAATGTCAATAAATATTAGAGTTCCTAAAATTTTTAGGCCACATCCTTTGCCTGAACAGTCATTCATATTTATTAAGATAAAAACACTATTTCATTTCATTAAACTTTTCTAAATTAGATAATGGTCTGATCTGCTGGAAAGCTAATTGTATCTATTACATTTTTGAATGTGTAATTTATAAACTATATCTCTAAAGAGCTTCTTCAGTGACTAAAAGTATTAAACCATGTTTAAAAAGTAGAATCCTTATTTATTTTAATAAAAAATGCCCCCAAATCCCAGGAACTTAAATAGATAGGAAACCTGGGATAATCTTATAAATATAGAGAAGCTATCTACTTAATTTTGAGATTTTTGGCAAAAGGACAACTGTCAGTTAGTCATAATAGTATGTGGTAGCTACTGCTTTTTGTCATTTTTTTCTCTTAGTTTTGCTTCATCACAGTATTCCATCTCTCTAACAATAATTGTTGGGTCAAAAAATGGATCTGACCCAAGAAGGCAAATCAGAATTCATCCTTAGAATTTTTACATTTACACTGGAAAATGGTAGCACTTGTTTTCAATTAAGTTTTAAATTGGTTTTTTAAGAGGCATAGTCCAAAGATGCCTGGGCAACTGTTTTCCTTTAGAAGGGCATTATATGAATCGATAAGACAGGTCATGGAGAGAGAGAGACAGAGAGAGATAATTACATGAGAGTGAGAAGTACTATATTCATCCCTTTGAAGTTCATTTACCAATACTATGAACTGCCTCGGTGTTCTCAGTTTACTATAACCAATATATTCCCATTGGCATTAAAGGAAGCCTGAATTTGGCATCACTTGTTAAAAAAAAAAAGATCTAATTGATATCATTGTATTTTCTCAATTTTAATAAAAATTATTTGTTCCATTTTATCTGAGGTGGCATTTTACCCTTGGCATTGAACACTAGGAGATATTGAGATATTTTACAAGAGAGTCCTTACTGTGAAAAAATACTTTGAGGAAACACTGCACAAATTGTCCCACTCTGGTCCTTTATCTATAAAAAGATTCTCAGTTTAAATAAGGGAATGTTTAGTTAAAGTATCTTTTTATATATATTTTTCTATAAAACTAGAGTTGGACTTGTTCAGTGGTCCAAATATTTTTTTTCCTTTTATTTCTTTCATGAAGGGTTACCAAAGTGAAAAAACATTGACTCAGACATAAAAAAAAAAAGGCAAAAAGTTGTATTGCTTCCTGAAGAGACAAAGACATAATGGACTGTAGAATTGAGGCTATTAAGGGGAGTTGGAGGTGTGGAGTAAAGTTGGGAAGGGGCACAGTGGACTTCAGTAGAGATGTAGTTGGAGGATTGTGAGTGCTTTGGTGGTGTGTGAGATATGTCTGGAGAGGTGTGAATTACACCCCTCAGTCATATACAGTATTGTAACCAATGCTACCTGAATAAAAAATAATGCAAAAAAATAAATAAAATAGTAATCAAGTTAATATACTTAGTATATCAGTGACTTTTAAAACAGTAAATGCATAATGACATTTTATTTGCTTTGGAGCCTAGCTATGAGAGAAACATTGCAGATATTTTGTCATATGAGTTCACAGTCATGCTTCCCACACCCCCACCCCTTACCAAGGAACAGGTTTGAAGGGTTATCCTCAAAGAGATCCATGTTTGTTTTTTTAAATTATGTTCAAATTCACTCAAATCCTCCAACAGATATTTTGCTAATGTTCCCATGTTGCCTGCCCAAAACTATGAATAGTGTTGAGCATGAAATACCCGAGTACAATCCCTGAGGAATATAATTCTGAATAGAGCTACACCCTGATTTACACACTAAGAAAGCAGCTCAAAAAATCCTTCAGAGGATATTTGTTGCATTATTCAACACCATAAAAAATCCATGTTAAGTTCTCAAAGAAACCTAAAGGCCCACAGTAGAGAAAGTTATTTATAAAAATTATTTCCAGAGGAATTACTCTAAAATATATTGTTATTTGAATTGGGTTTAGAACATTCCTAAAATTTTCCTGTGATTTAAACATATCTAGCCTCAGATTGGCACTGATTCACTATCAAAAATGTAACTAAATTGATTAACATATCTGCTCCCCTAGTATCTTAGACTCCTCATAGAGTGGTTAAAAGAATGTAAGATGCTATTCTGTTCATTCCCTAAAATGCTTCATTGCAAGAAAAAAATGTAGCATGTCCGTCATGAATTCTTTTTACACAAAAATGAAATTTCGTCTTAAATGTTCTAACTATATGTATTGATAGAGCTAGTTCCTCTTTTAAAAACATTCCACATCAGATCCATGAGTCACAAATTTTGTCATCAGTAAAACTGTTACCCCACTCTTCAAAAACTGACAATATCATGTGACTTAGATCTTTTTACAGATCAATGCATCATTACACCTTACCAGAATGCTGAAATTGTTTCTTTGTAGTTTACATTTGCTCAGATAAATGTAAATTAGAAAATAGTCACATTAATAAGTGTTTATAATATCAAAAATAAATTCATACCATGTGGACATTTAAGTCACAGCATATATTCATTTTTAGTTCTATATCATAAGCATAGATGCTCTTTCACTAAATTGTATAAGTAGTCATTGAATAATGTTATTTGTCTGTAGGATTTTCCTTTAGGTAACTTTGGTTATTCCAACTTATATTGATATACATTTGATTAACACTGTTCTTTATGACCATGTTGACATGCCTTGATAAAATATTGTACAATATGTGTTGTCATAAGGGTAATAAGAACTGATTTATATCTAACAACTTTTATCCAAAGCATGTTAGCAACTACTTTTAAATTGCCCTATCTAAAAGACAATAATGCCTAAAAGCTTCCCATGAAAGTCTCTTTAAAAAAACAGTGTAGAGATAAAACAGATTTCAAACTCAAAAAGAGACCCCAATGGTCACTACATTTTGATCAAGGGGACAATACTTCAAGAAGAAATAACAGTCATTAACATATACTCACCAAATGAAGGAGAACCAAAATATATCAGACAACTATTATCATCTTTGAAAACAGACATCAGAGAAAACACATATGTAGTAGGAGATTTCAACACACCACTAACAACAATGGATAGATCAATGAGACAAAAAATAAGTAAAGACACTAAAGCTCTAAATAAGGATCTAGAGTGCTTGGGCTTAACAGACATATACAGAACACTAAACCCAAATAAATCTGAGTTCAATGACAAGGAGGACACCAATTTCCTAAACATATGGGATGCACAAAAGCAGTAATAAGAGGAAAATATATAGCAATAGAGGCTCATATCAAGAAACAAGAAAGAACTCAAAGAAACAACCTAATCTCAAAGAACTAGATCAAGAACAACAAAAAAAAAAACCCCAAAACCAGTAGAAGAAAAGAAATAATATAAACCAAAGCAGAAATAAATGAAATCGAAACTAAAAAAACAATCCAAAAGATCAATGAAACCAAAAGCTGGTTCTTCAAAAAAATCAATAAAATAGACAAACACCTAGCTAGGCTCACAAAGGAAAAATGTGAGAAAGCACAAATAAACAGGATCACAAATGAAAGAGGAGAAATCACAACAGACACAGCAGAAATCAAAAGAATAATTAGAGACTACTATGAACAGTTATATGGAAACAAGTTCGACAATCTAGAAGAGATGGACAAATTCCTCCAACTCTACAATCACCCAGAGCTAGATAAAGAAGAAATAGAACACCTAAACAGACCAATTACATGCAGCGAAATTGAAATGGTAATCAAAAACCTCCCTAAAAATGAAAGCCCAGGACCTGATGGATTTACGAATGAATTCTACCACACATTCAGAGACAAATTAGTGCCTATCCTTCACAAACTTTTCCAAAAAATTGAGAAGCAAGGGATAAAACCAAACATGTTCTATGAAGCCAACATTATACTAATATCAAAACTGAACAAGAACAACACAAAAAGAGAAAACTACAGGCCAATCTCTCTAATGAACACTGATGCAAAAATCCTCAATAAAATTTTAGCTGTCAGAATCCAACAATGTATCCATAAGATAATTCACCATGACCAAGTAGGATTCATTCCAGGGACACAAGGATGGTTCAACATCTGAAAATCTATCAGTGTCATCCAACACATCAACAAAAAGAAATATAAAAAACATATGATAATATCAATAGATGCTGAGAAAGCTTTTGACAAAGTTCAACACCCATTCATGATAAAAGCCCTTGAAATTCTTGGGATACAAGGAACACACCTCAACATCATAAAGGCCATATATGACAAGCCAACAGCCAGTATCATTCTCAATGGTGAAAAGCTGAAAGCATTTCCATTAAGATCTGAAACAAGACAAGGATGTTCACTCTCACCACTGTTTTTCAATATAATACTGGAAATCCTAGCCAGGGCAATAAGACAAGAGAAAGACATACAGGAATCCAAATAGGAAAAGAAGAATCAAACTATCACTATTTGCAGATGATATGATAATATACATAGAGAACCCCAAAAACTCCACAGAAAAACTAATTCAACTAATCAGTTTAGTAAAGTGGCAGGATACAAAATCAACATGCATAATCAGTAGCCTTCCTATACACAAACAATAAATCTGAAGAAGAAATTAAAAATAATCATCCCTTTTATTATCGAAACAAAATAAATCAAATACTTGGGAATAAATCTAATGAAAGAGGTAAAGGACCTATTCAAAGAAAACTATAAAACACTGTTAAAAGAAATAGAAGAAGACACAAAAAAATGGAAAGGCATCCCCTGCCCATGGATTAGAAGAATTAACATCATCAAAATGGCCATCCTACCAAAAGCAATATACAGATTCAATGCTATTCCAATCAAAATTTCAATGACATTCTTTAAAGAAATAGAACAATTGTTGATGAAATTCATATGGAATCACCAAAAACCCCGAATAGCCAAAGTTCTTCTGAAAAAAAAAAAAGAAGGGAATGGAGGCATCACACTCCCAGACTTCAAACTATACTACAAAGCCATAATCATCAAAACTGCATGGTATTGGAACAAGAACAGACACACAGACCAATGGAATCGAATAGAAAATCCAGAAATAAACCCACAGATTTATAGTCAACTAATCTTTGACAAAGGAGCAAAGAATATGCATTGGAGCAAAGAAAGTTTGTTCAATAAATGGTGCTGGGAAAACTGGGTGACTACATGCAAAAGAATGAAACTTGACCACTACCTCACACCACGTACAAAAACCAACTCAAAATGGATTAAAGAACTAGACATAAGACCTGAAACCATAAAATACATAGAAGAAAATATAGGTGAAACACTATATGACATTCATCTCAAAGACATCTTCACAGACACATCACCCAAAGCAGTGATAGTGAAGGCAAAGATAAACAGCTGGGACTACATCAAATTAAAGAGCTTTTGCACAGCAAAAGAGACAATAACAAAAACAAAGAGAAACCCCACAGACTGGGAGAACATTTTTGCACACAACACTAACGATAAAGGACTGATCACAAAAATCTACAAAGAGCTGATGAGACTCACCAAAAACAAAGAAAATAATCCAGTCAAAAAATGGGCAGAAGAGGGCCTCCCCGGTGGCGCAGCGGTTGAGCGCTGGGTTGCGAAGCTGCCCGCGGCCTCAGCGGCGCCGGTTCAATCCCCGGCTGCTCCCCGGCCACCGGAGGAGGGTCCCACATGGCGCGCAGACCTCTCCTGCCGCCCGCTGCTCCCCTCAGCAGTGTATTTCGGTCCTTCTGCTTGCTCTGCTCCCCGCTCTGGCTCTGGTGAATTCTCTCACCCTCCTGCGCTTCTGACTGTACCCAGTGCATGCATAAAACAAACAAACAAACAAATAAATAAATAAAACATGCCTTACTAAAAAAAATTTAAAAAAAAATGGGCAGAAGAGCTAAAAAGAAACTTCTCTAAAGAAGAAATGCAAATGGCCAACAGACATATGAAAAAATGTTCAACATCACTTGTAATTAGGGAAATGCAAATCAAAACTACAATGAGATACCATCTCACACCAGTGAGAATGGCACATATTAAAAAAAACTAGCAACAACAAATGTTGGCGAGGTTGTGGACAAAAAGGAACACTCCTGCATGGCTGGTGGGAGTGCAAACTGGTCCAACCACTATGGAGAGCTGTGTGGAGATTTCTGGACCTACTAAAGATGGAGCTTCCATATGATCCAGCAATTCCACTCCTAGGTATTTACCCAAATGACACAGAAACAGTAATTCCAAAGGGCACCTGCACCCCTATGTTTATAGCAGCACTATTTACAATGGCTAAGCTATGGAAGCAACCCAAATGCCCAAAAATAAATGACTGGATCAAGAAGATGTGGTACATATACACAATGTAATATTACTCAGCAATCAAAAAAAAAAAAAAAAGATAAACACATGTAGTTTGCAGCAACATGGATGGAGTTAGAAGGGATCATGCTCAGTGAAATAAGTCAGAAAGAAAAAGAAAAATACCGGATGGTCTCACTCATAGCAGGAACTTAGAAAACCTAAATAAGAGGCCAGGAAAAAGACTAATTAATACAAAGTAAAAATCAAAATCAAGAAGCAACTACAAACCAGAGTTGGGGGGGAGGGAGGCGCAGTGAAAGGAAGGACTAGAGTCAAAATAAGGGGGGGAGGTGCAATTGAATGGGTATATAACCAAAATGAAAATGCATACATTGTGCAAAGATGAAAAAGATGTAGGAATTATATAAAATAAAATATTTAAATAAAAAAAAAGTAAAAAAAAAAAAAAACTGTAGAATTCATGTTGTAATGTAAAAGGCCTGGAAAAATATGTTCAGGAACAATATCTTACTGGAGTGTACCATCACTTTCACGCCACTGCTTTGGCTAAAGAAGTTCTCAGGTAACTTTAAAACTTAGCATGTTCTCAGTGCATTTGTTTTTACTTTATGTAATCTCAGAACACTTATTGGCAGAAAATTAAGTCCCTTACTAAAAGACATCAATTTCTGACTTTGCTGACTTTCCTGCTCCATTTTCCTTTTCCTTTCACATTCTCTCTTTCTGTTTGCCTGTGTGCGGAACTCTTCATAATATTAAGCATATCAAGCATATGACGTATGATATGTAGCACATAACATGTTTATAAACATTAGAATAATATATATCGACTAGAATAAGATAGGAATAAGTTAAGCATACAATTTGGCATTAAAAAGCTAAAAATAAGGTACAGAAATTCAGACTCTATAAATTACATATTAAAACATAACGGGTATAATCGCCTTCTTAGCGCAGTGGGCAGCGCGTCAGTCTCATAAAACATAACGGGTATAAGGGGTATGAATTGAGGAATAAAGGATGAAATCCATTTGAAAACCCTAAAATAAGAAAATTAAGAAAACTAATGGTGTCAGTCTCTTGCAGATAAATTGTGGAGTGACAACTGAACCAATGTTTGAAAGGGAAGAACAGCGTTATAATCTTTCTTTGAAAGCAATGGCAGGCCTCCCCGGTGGCACAGCGGTTGAGCGCTGGGCTGCGAAGCTGCTCGCAGCCTCTGCAGCGCCAGTTCTATCCCCGGGCCCCGGGCAAGGGTCCAGACCTCCCCTGCCGCCCGCTGCTCCCCTCAGCAGTGTGTTTCGTCTGTCTGCCTGTTCTGTTCCCCGCTCTAGCTCTGGTGAATTCTCTCACCCTCCCCCGCTTCTGACTGTACCCAGTCTTTGTAGAAATAAATAAATAAATCTTTAAAAAAAAAAGAAAGAAAGAAAGAAAGAAAGAAAGCAATGGCAATGGGCCATTTATTCTGTGGGTTTTATTTTGGATTGGCGCCCAGATTGGACAATTAATAAAATAGGCTTGTTCTGGCACTAGTAACTTTATCTCACTGCTGTTAACAAAGTGTCATTTACAACTATATGCACAAGTCTGATCCATGTTCTCAGTTTAAATGAAGTGAAAATACAATCAATAAAGCAATACAATTGTAACGAACAAATCCCAAGACAAAGAAGATAGATCTCTGCTCTTTCTTAGGAAATACCTGTTCATTGGAAGCATAGATCAACTTGGATATTTTCATAATAAAGACCATGTTTATAATGAAATATCCAGAGGATATCTGGTTATCTGAATACACCTGTAAAATGGATTATTTATAGGATTCCAAACAAATAACTCTTTGGCAGTCCATATGCATTGGTCTTCTCAAATGCCTCAGTAAAATAACCCTGTAAATTTGCTTCTTTTTTCAATAATAACGAAATGTATAGTACACTATATCTTCTCCTGATAATATTTAAATTATTTATTTTTTTTATAGAGGCATGTTTTTATTTATTTATTTGTTTGTTTGTTTATACATGCACTGGGTACAGTCAGAAGCGCGGGAGGGTGAGAGAATTCACCAGAGCCAGAGCGGGGAGCAGAGCAGGCAGAAGGACCGAAGTACACTGCTGAGGGGAGCAGCGGGCGGCAGGAGAGGTCTGTGCGCCATGTGGGACACTCCTCCGGTGGCCGGGGAGCAGCCGGGGATCGAACCGGCGCTGCAGAGGCTGCGGGCAGCTTCGCAACCCAGCGCTCAACCGCTGCGCCACCGGGGAGGCCCTGATAATATTTAAATTAAAACCAGTATTTAATATTCTCTTTATTAAGTATTTTGAAGGAAAAATAGCCCCAAATACATTACACTTATTTTAACTACAAAGGTATTTGTCTGGTACTTATGATTTGTTTTTATTCCCCCAAATGTTTTTTTTGTTAGTTGTAATCATCATTATGAATAATGTTTTTTATAATAAAATTCAGGTAACTTATTTAATATATTATTTAATATAACAATTTTTTTCATCTTTTAAGAGTATTGTTGCTTTTTCTGAAAATTTTTATACTCTATAACATTAACCACAACTGGCTCAGTTTAATCTCTTTCAAAATCAGGAGCCTATCCAAGAACAATAAATCACTCCCATTATTTTAGTCACACTATATAAACACGAGAAATGTTGATAATTTCATTGATGTCTTTCAGAGTTCCTTCAGTCACCAAAAACAAATAAATACACTGAATCAGTCTAAACAATAAGATTGTAAATTTCTGATAAAGTCTGATTTATTTCCATCATCCTTAATCTTAGAATTTTCATAAATCATAATGGTTTACCAAAGCTGAAGTTATGGTGAGTATATCAAACTTCAGTGAAAACTAATTGTTTCCATTTTGTTTTGTAATTGAGATATGCCCCTTTGTGATCTATGTAAATGTTATAGTGGTGGAAAAGTTGTCATGTTTGTTTTTCAGCTTACTACTCAAAGAATGTCCAAACCTAGTATGAAAATGAGAATACAAAATTCTGTAGCTTATGGTTCTATTCCCATAACAGATTAGACTACTTTTCTGGAGACTTGGTTGTGTCAAAATAATAAGAAACACACACATATACCCACACACAGAGAACAGTAGAGAAGCGATAATAAGCCACACAAGTGTGGCCCCATTATTTAATGTTTCCATGGCCTGTATACCCTTTCAGCGAGCTTAGCTAGAGACAGTGGAGTCTTCCCAAGCACTATGCCTCACTTCTCTTACATACCAACATGAAATTATCATTTCTAAGTCAATGCATTTTAAAAAGAAGGGTTATTTAAAGATTTGTAGTCATATCAAAGACTTGAAGATAAGCTACAAATTTTCAAAGATGAACTTCTTTACCTACCTTATTCTAGTCATTTTAAATTTACTTTTATGAAAAGCTTAATGAGACTTTGTGCTAAAATACACTTTTGAAAATAGACAAAATTATATCAAATTTTCTGAATAGTTAAGGGAAGGTATTTTTTTTTCCTTTGGTTCAACTATATTACTTTACATGATTATCATCTCATCCTGTGCTTAGTTTAGCCAGTGTTTTTTAAGTGTTGTCATTGTGTGAAGTAATTCATGTTTTCCCACAATGCAACATTTTGGACACAATTGGGTTGCTCGTATTATGCCAGCTCATGTACACCTGAAATGTAAATACTATGTTTATGTTTTGTGTGGCAAGATCAAATAAAATTGAATTGTGCTATAAAATTTTTTTCTGATGCTTTAAATACACAAATTCCTATATCTCATGTAATTAACCATACTTCTTTTAACAATCGCATAGCCAAAAAAGGATATTTCTTCTATATGCAAATGCCATGTTTTAATCTAAGATTTGTAGTTGCCTTCTAAGATTTTAGGTACAAATATTCAGTTTTTCCTCATAAAATATTCCCACTGAAACTAGGTGGAGTTCTGATTTTATAATGCTGAAGAGGGTTGCTCACTGTAATATAAGCAGCTGAAAAATTACATGAAATAATTGAAATTAGAATGGGACACACCTATAATGCTCACTAGAAAACAATATAATTAAAACCACACTGATAAATAACATGAACTTGACCTGAGTGGAGTCATTTTTGGACGATTCATTGAGGTCTGTTTATCTTTTCTTTTTAATAATTTTTCTCATCTTTTTTCAGTACAGAGAAGAAAAGCAAATGGCTTATTTTTTTTGGAAAACATTCAAACATCTGTAAGTGAGTTTCTACTCTCCTAGCCATCCAACTAGAGTATAGGTCACTTTCTTACATATGGAATGCTGCGTAGAAACTCTACAAAGTAGAGAAAACCCCATTTAATGTAGAGTATGAGTATATAACAAGAAAGGACATTTACAAATTTTACAAATTCTAGTCTGTTTCTATTTTTTCATAATATCTAACATCTAATGATTATTTTCAATTTAAAATATTTGTTTCATACCTGCTTATGATATGGATAATTCAAATTCTCTTATTAAATCTTATCCTACCTTCTCTTTCCATCCCAGCCTGCTCCAAACCACAAAGTGACCTTAAGCACACACACAGAAAAAGTAGTCTACAGGTCCAAGCTCTGTTTACACCCTTGCAAACAGCAGCCTAAGGCATATAGACTCTAGTATATGATCTGTCCTCAGAGAGTAAACCAGAGGAAGAGGCTTTCAAGGTCTCTAGAAGTGAGTCAGGGGCACTTATGCCAGAGTCACTGCTTCCTGACATGTGGTTTAGAAATGGTGACAAGAGGTTATAGCCTCTGTAAGAGCAGGTTCCTTTGGCCTATTAGTTGTCTCATCACACCTGAAAAGCCAACCAGACAAGGATCAGACAGACTTCTAAAATATGGATACCAAGGGCGGGAAACTACTACCTGGGAAAATAGAGCTCTGGAAAATGAGAGTTTTAGGCAAAGACAGTAAACTGTGTCAGCCAATTGGAGCTCAAATAGACGCAGCTCTGGCAAGAGGCCAGATGAGCCAGAGGTTGTATTCTCAGCAAAAAAGCTAGAGTGAGCCCGACTGGACACCTGTATTTTATAAGTTGGACTGCTTGTATGATTTGTATTCTTATTAATTCCCTTGGGCATTTTTCTACTTTGTATTTAACATAATGTTTAGTATTTTTCAATCTATCTTAGTTATGCTATAGAGAGCTTAGTTATCTACACTTGGGCCAGATCATTTAGAGGACATAATAACTTCAAGTGCAAGCAAGAAATGAGAGAAATAATCAAAGGGACAGCAAATTTAAAAGAAAATAAATGCAACTGCAGAGAGCAAAACTCAGATCTTTCAAACTCTATGCAAAGATAAACTTGGAAGTTGTGATTTTTATTTAATAAAAAGAGATCACTTATCTCATAGAACACTTATTTTTTCATATCACTAAATTAATTTGCCTAAATTAGTGATAAATATATATTTTCTTAGCTTAAAAGCTATAAATGATTCTTTATTGCTCACTATCTTATCAATATATACTATCATCTAGTATATATTGATCATCTATATATCAAGTAATATGCTAGGCAATGAATGCAAAAAGAAAAACAGAACAAACTTGTTCTGAGCAAACACAAAATGTAGTAGAGATGATAATAAGACCATAAAGAAAAAGAATATGTATTAGGAAGAGAGTAAGGAAGGGAGGCTACCAGAGTAAGTGGCAATAAGAAATCACATTTAAGCAAATACCTAAGAGAGAGGACTCAACAACTGTTCACAAAGAAGGAAAAGAGAGGGTTTCAAAGAGCTAGAACATCATGTTCACAGGTCCTGCAGCGCAACATTTATCTTTCGCAGAACTGAAGACAAGGCAGTGTATTCAGTATGTGGCAAGGAGAGAAAATGGTGTTGGGACATTAAACAGGTAGAACCTTTCAGCAATATTCAGGTGTTTCATTTTTTTCTTACACCAAAAGATTGTCATTGAAGGATTTTGCACAAAGCACTGGAATAATCAATTTTATATTTGATAAAACTCACACTGGTCATTCTTTGAAGAATGAATTGTTATGGATCAAGAGTTCATCCTAAGATACTGTGAAAGACCACAAAATTTAGTTTTTGATCACAGTAGAACAGTGTTGGAAAAATTGAGATTTATTCTGATGATGGAATAATCTGACTAGTCAAGTGAGATTTCCCCAGAAAGTCATGGTTTCATGGATGCAAAACTGTAAGATGTGGCGCCTCCCTGGTGGTACAAGGAGTTAAGCAAGGCACTATGAAGCAATCCGCAGGCTCTACAGCATGAGTCCCTGGCCGGCCAGGGAGCAACCCACATGGCACAGCAGACCTCTCCTGTCTCGCTTGCTGCTTCCCTCAGCAGGGTATTTCAGTCAGTCTGCCTGTTCTGTTCCCCACTCTGGCTCTGGTGAATTCCCTCACCCCTCACATCACATCCCCACAGAGTGGGGAGCAGAACAGACAGACCGATGAAATACACTGCTGAGGGGAGCAACAGTGCCGAGGGGAGCAGGAGAGGTCTGCGCGCCATGTGGGACCCTCGCTGGCAGCCGGGGATTTAACCGGCACTGCAGAGGCTGCGGGCAGCTTCACAGCCCAGCACTCAACTGCTGCGCCACCAGGGGCGGCCCTATACTGACTTTAAAGTATATTTATTGAATTACCATTGGTTCACAATATTATGTACATTTTTGGGAGGGCAGTTTCCCACTTTGATATGTATATATGCCTCACCACATCCACCACTAAAATCCTAGTATCCTTCACACTATCAAATTGATGGCTACTATCCTTTCCTGCCTCCCTTATCACTTCCCCTCTGATGACCACCAAATTTTCACACAGCCTATGAAATATTTTTCTTATGTTTTGTTAGTTCATTTGCTTTATATTACACACACACACACACAATCTGTAAGGAATAGAACGGATTTTATTTTTTTTAATTTTTCATTAATATTATTAACTGAACTCTAAGATAGATGTATAATAACCAAGAAGATTTTGAAATAAATTTAGAATTACATGTTGAAGGATGACATGTTTAATTTTCATTAAAAGGTATTTTTTATTAAAAAGTATTTTTTATTAAATTTTTATTAAAAAGTATATTTTTATATTTCTACTTAGAGACAATATCTATTATGGGAACAGAGTTGACACACTGATTAATAAATAGGGAAGTAACCATCACCTACTAAGTCATATCAACTTGAGCAAGAGAGCTGGAGTAGAAGAGGTTATGGTCAGAGGGTAGACTATTAGAAACTGTGATTTCAGAAACTGTACAATTTCTGGTTATAACAACATGTGATAAGGTGTTAATTGAGTCCTGTAGAAAAGTGTGTGAGTGTTTGTGTGCAAACACATATGCATCCATCAGTAAGATTTATGATTAAGGCAATGACTGATAAGTTTCTTGGGCTGATTTAAATGCAACAGGTGTTTTAAAGAGTTTGTGTTCTCTGTAGTCTATGAAGGACAAAGGAGATTCTATTCATTGAATAGTGGGTGTTACTGTCTTCATCTCCATATGATGTGGTTTGTGTATACCTTATGTATGTAAATTACAAAATGTTTTAAATATTTAGTTAGAATGTGTGTGTATGTGTATCCTTTAACAATAAAATGAGAGAGAAGTATATGCAGCAAAGTAAGTCAGAATGTCAAGACAAGCCCTGAATATTTACATAGAATATGACTCAACAAAGTAAAATACTTATGAAAACTATTGGATGTTAATAAGCTAAATGAGGTGACTGAGGCAAAGAGAGAGGGCTCTGGGAGAAAGGGTTAAATGAATATAAGCAATGGTGGTGGGGGAAATAAAAATTTTAAAAATCGAAAAAATCAGTTAAAATGAATAATTGATGTGGAAAGAATTTCATTTGAAATTTTCTTGAAGTCCATCAAAACAGGTCATAACTTTGAGAAGTTGGCTTAATAAAAGGAACATTTATTTGAATAGATGGTTAGCGCAAGATGTTTAAGCCACTCTCTGAACATGGTCAGCGGGAGAGAAAAACAACTCAGCAAATTCAAAGTATTCTCATCAAAATTGTTATCAATACATTCTGTTTCCATTTCACTTAACCTAACTGTGTATAGTATTATTTTACGCTATTTATCCAACCCACCACCTACTCCCTCTAGTTCTGAGGTCAACAGAATGGCATCTCCCCTTTAAGCAATCCTACCTCATGCCCTATACATTGCTAATGGAATTAGAGAGATTGTGGTTGTGGAAACAAACAATTTCCCCTTCAACAAAAAAATGCAAAATCATCATGGTACTTTCACCTTTTTGACTATTATTCAGGCTCTTGGATGTGTGTGTGTGTGTGTGTGTGTTTTAAACTTCCTTCATTTTAAAAAAGTTGAAACGTTTGCTACTAAATTAAACTGGCTAAAAACAATTAGACAGAAATATTTACAAGGATTTCCAGACGCTATCAATTCAGACACTTTGTTTTAAAAGAGCTCTTGGACATCATTTACAATTCACAGGACAGATGTTTTCACGCAGAGGAAATTGTTATCTGCCAATATCATATGGAAGATAGTGCACAGTATCTGACAGAACAGAAAATAAGAGATGAAGTTCTTTGAGTTTTGAATTTTGTCGTTTTTTTATATGCAAATACAAACATGTTTTTGTAAAATAGCTCATTTATGATTTGGCATTTTTGCCATCGATAATATTGAAAGTGAGAGTAGCAGCTGGTTTAATTCAAGGAAAACTTGAATTAAATCATTTCTGAAGACAACAGAACTTGAAAACTAAGTTGAAAATCTTACCATCCTCAAAAAAGGCATCTCTTAGGAACAGAAGACCAGATCAGAAGCTTTTCCTTGGCAATGTTGGAAATAATACCTTTCAAACACTAGTGAAAGTGGACTTTTCCATTCAGTGCCATAGAAGACAGTTGAAAATAAGGAAACTAAATGAAGAGATGGGTTGGGTGAAGAGCAGTCACTACTGCAATCCAATCTTCAATAAACCACACAGTGGTATTTTTAAATTCCTTTAATATTCATTTAAATTGAGTAGTTCATTCAAGCTTTATTTTTCCTCTTGTATTCTGGATTTTTAAGCAGTCTTTGTTACTTTTCTTGGTTACCGTGACTCTGCAGAATGAAAATGAAAATTCTAAGAGTTTGTGGTCTCTGTTTGCATGCCTGTGTATAGTGGGGATGGGGGGGGTGCAGGGAGAGAGAGAGAGAGAAAGAGAGAGAGAGAGAAGGAGGGTACAAGATTGCAAGATGGTAGGTAGAGCTGATATTCTTTTAGGCTATTTAACACCCTTCCCAAAATTTCCCAGACACAAAATTGATTGTGTGAAATTAACTTTTATGGGGAAACTTCATGGATTTAGATTATCCCAAATCCTTCATTTTCATTCTGAGACCGTTTAAGTCTGGTCTTTTTCACAGTTAATAATATCCATTAGACTAGAAACATAAGAACAAAGGAACTACTCACCAATCAAAAGTTTTGTTGGTGAGTTTTCTATGCGCAGTGAACAAAATAGAAGAAACAAGAGGTGTATGAGATCAAAATATATTAGAACTAAGAGGCCAAGAACACTAGATCCCAGAAGGCACTGGACAAGAGCACAACAGAATTTATGATTAAGTCAGGTAAACACTTAATGTTCAGTCTTTGGAAAGACTGGATTCGAATTCTAACCTCATTTTTTATTAATATGCTGGACTCCTTTGGACAAGTTTCATCCATGTGGATCTCCATTCATTTATTTAATGAAGAATATCTTCTTGATCAGGGATAAAAATTACTTAGCATATACTCTGAGCATTTCCTGTTCCTCCAAGCATGAGACAAATAGGCTTGGATAATTATACCTTTTCTTGTTGAACCCAGCAGGGCCTCAGGGCCTTCTTGACATGATATACAAGAAATAATATCAATTGATTGGAGTTGATGTGAGAAGAGAAATATATTCACCACTGAGGTCCTCAAGGAGGTTTGTCATAAGAATTTTTGAGTTAAAAACAGTTCTCTATACTTTGTGTCACACATATGGTAGAAAAATAAGCAGAATGAGAAAACAAAGGGCTAAAATTATAGCACTTTATGGGTAACAAGATGCTTTGGGTTAAACCTATCCTAAACTAACTGATTTCTCGATTTTCACTACTCATCAAAATCACCTGGGATGATTTTTAAAAATAGTAATACCCAGGCTTCTTCCTTTTAGATTCAGATGCAAACATTTTGGAATAGGACCCGACTATTACATTTTTTAAACATTGCTAATGAATCCATTGTATAGACAGGGCTGAGCACCACTGACTAGAGGAAGCAAAGCCTTGGAGCTAAACGACACT
This sequence comes from Talpa europaea, assembly GCF_964194135.1. Classification (NCBI taxonomy): domain Eukaryota; kingdom Metazoa; phylum Chordata; class Mammalia; order Eulipotyphla; family Talpidae; genus Talpa; species Talpa europaea. The sequence continues at coordinate 40,086,940 of NC_140068.1, forward strand.
CCTCTCAGATGAATATAAAACGTCACAGTTCATAAGATTTACCAGTTTACTGCAGTATGTTTTCATATGAGAGGCTGCAGAGATTTTTGTCAGGCTTTGAAGATTAATCAGGATCTGAATAAAGTTGAGAAGACGGAAAAGAAAATTTTAGTTTGGCAAAGCAGAATAGTAAAATGTAAACAGCATTGTGCCAAGAACAGAAGTTACAGAGTGTTTTATTTGGGGGTTACAGGAAGTTAGATTGGCTAAGTATACAGAAATACTGAAATTAGCTAACTCTTACTTTTTCAAGAATTTTTTGTTTGTTTGTTTTAATCTTTTTTTTTTTTTTTATTGAGGTAACACTGGTTTATAACAGTGTATGTGATTCAGAGGCACAGGATCATACCTCCTCAGGTGAATGTCACAACACACCCACCTTGAACTATTCTGCACACATGTACTAGAGTGCTATAAAAGTCTTTAAGTTTAGTGACTGAATGAATAACCAATTTACCCCTTTTAAAAACAAAATAATCGAAGCTTTGGACCTGAGTGACAAAGGAGAGAAGCTCTTATCTAGTAGGAAATGCTGGTAACTGGAATGTCTCTGCTCATTTTTTCTTGTTTAGTTCCCAGAAAGCTGTGTAAATTGTTTCTGAAAATATTTGCCTATAAAAAGCAGTGTAAGAATTACATAACCAGTGGAAAATAATTTCACTTAGTATTAATGTTAGAGCAAATCCATACCCTATAAGACTTGCTTTTTCTCCTTATAACAATATTGAACTCACTGAGGCAGAAAATGAAATGGTTTTATACATCATCATGTCATCATAAAGCTCCAACATAGAGCTTTATAGAATGTGGGTATTCAGTAATGTCTAAAATAAGCAAAGCATAACCAACTATGGTCCGCATATTTTCTTTTCTGATTATTTTCCTTTGTTGTCTTGCATTTGTGTTCTCATAGCAGCCTTTCCCCTAATCAAGGACTTTTTGTTTACTCTGCTTGCCCAGCACAACACATCCATCCTGTAAGACTCTCAGTTCAGGACACATTTCTGAAGTTATGTGTAAGATAATGGTAGCTCTTAAATTACTTGAGAACAAAATTCACTTAAGATGAGGTAAAGGGAAATGGATATAACTAGACCATGAAAAAGGAGCTTAACACAACACACTATTTCTTTGCTATTTCACTTTGTGTTTTGTGGGCAACTAAAAATAACCCAGGCACACCTGTGTTATTAAGTGACACTTTATACCATAGACTTTAGGTTATGCTGTGTTTCCACTTAAGTGTTGATAGCTAGGCAGTTGCTTTAATTTATCCGGTACATTTGTAAAATTTCTAGTTAGCACCCTTTTTTCATGATTTAGTAACATAATAATAATAATAATTCATAAAATAAAAAGCTCTTCGTTTGGCTCTATCAGTGATAGGCCAGTGTTTTTAATGTTGGCCTTCCTGCTTCTACTAAGTGGTAAACAAGAGAATGTACTAGGTAAATAATAATAATAATAAATGATAATAAATAATAATACTTCAACAAAGAATCAACACTACATATAATAATAGAGAAATCTTTCTTAAGCATTTGTTTTTCTGCCTTTTATAGATAAATTAGCAATGTGATATTTTTCCAGAGCCTATACAAATTCATAAAATCTTAGTATCAGTGAGTGCTTTCGACTTTTTGTTTTCTGAAAACATATGCTTATAAATTATAAAAAGAGAAGACTTCAAAAGCAGATTTAGGTTTGGATAAAAATCAATATAGACCCAGAGAGTTAGTGTCAATTTAGTTTTTTTTTAAAAGAGACATAGTCCAAAGAAAGGGGTTTGGTGGAACTTTCATTGTGAATAGAGCCCATTCAAATAAGGACTCCTCAGGATAACACAAACTGTAAATTTCTATTTCTCTTTCGGATTTACTTAGATTATTTCTTTTTTTATATAAATTTTATTGTTATATTCCCCATACAATTGCAGCCCCCCCATTCTGACCCCAATACCTCCCCTCCCGCCCCCGCCCCCCTAAAAGTGTCTCTGGTTCATAGTTTTTTGTTGATTTTGATTTTCACTTTCTTATATTCATTTTCCTGGTCCCTTATTTAAGTTTTCTAGATTCCTGCTATGAGTGAGACCATCCGGTATTTTTCTTTTTCTTTTTGGCTTATTTCGCTGAGCATGATCCCTTCCAGCGCCATCCATGTTGCTGCAAATTGCATGTGTTTATCTTTTTTGAATGCTGAGTAATATTCCATGGTATATATGTACCACATCTTCTTGATCCAGTCATCTATTTTTGGGCATTTGGGTTGTTTCCAAAGCTTAGCTATTGTAAACAGTGCTGCTATAAACATAGGGGTGCAGGTGTTCTTTGGAATTGATGTTTCTGTGTCCTTTGGGTAAATACCTAGGAGTGGAATTGCTGGATCATATGGAAGCTCTATGTTTAGTAGGTCCAGAAATCTCCACACAGCTTTCCACAGTGGTTGGACCAGTTTGCACTCCCACCAACAGTGCAGAAGAGTTCCTTTTTCTCCACACCCTCGCCAACATTTGTTGTTGCTAGTTTTTTTTAATATGTGTCATTCTCACTGGTGTAAGATGGTATCTCATGGTAGTTTTGATTTGCATTTCCCTGATGACAAGTGATGTTGAACATTTTTTCATATGCCTGTTGGCCATTTGCATTTCCTCTTCAGAGAAGTTTCTTTTTAGCTCTTCTGCCCATTTTTTGACTGGATTATTTTCTTTGTTGTTGTTGAGTCTCATCAGCTCTTTGCAGATTTTTGTGATCAGTCCTTTATCATTAGTGTTGGGTGCAAAAATGTTCTCCCAGTTGGTGGGGTTTCTCTTTGTTTTTGTTATTGTCTCTTTTGCTGTGCAAAAGCTCTTTAATTTGATGTAGTCCCAGCTGTTTATTTTTGCCTTCACTATCAGATTTAGTTCTTAATTCATCCATATTCTGATTATCCCAACTAACACGTTTTAATTTTATGTATTCCTTTTAATCTTTTTATCATGTGTTCTTTCTTAATTATATGCAATATATGTATTTCAACATCTTACACAAACACAATCACACATATATATTTCATGTGTGCTTAAGAAAAAAATTGATACATCAATATTGTAACAAGTCTTCAAATGTCCAGTCCAACTCCATCTGATATTATGTCCTGTCCCACTCTACTTACAGATACTACCTAGGTCGGCCTTGAATACTCACGGTGATGAATAATTTATTACTGTTGATATCTTAGGATAACTCTGACCATATTTTATATTCCTCCTTTATATTCTTCCTTTGTATTGTACTGTAATTTCTGTTTATGTTTCTTCAACAACATAAAAATCACATTTGCATGTGTCTTGCACATGCCTGCCCTGCTGGTTGCAGCAATTGATCTTTACATGATTTAATTTCCAAATCTGTCCCTCATCAACAAAATTTCCTCAAGAGTACTATATGAGGGGTATTATATTGTTAGTTATAGAAAGATGTCATTATTAGTAGCTATAAGTATTAGACTATATAAGTAAGCATGCAAGTAAATCCACTTATTAGGTAGGCATTTGGGAGGTTTTTGCTGTTTGTCTTACATTATTCCCATTGACCTATATCAAAGTTTATCATTGAATAAAATTACAAAGTTTCTAGTCAATTGAACATTCATTATTTATTTTTCATCACTACTAGCTATATTCACCACAGGTATGGCTTAAACTTGTTGGGTGGATTTCTAAAGTGTTCAAATGTCTAGCTCTAGGGAAGCTGCCTATATCCCAAGTTCAAGATTAAATCCTGGATCCATATCAACTATAATGATTGGCTTTCTGGGTCAGAATTAAGGAAAGGACATGTGATCCAGCTGTAGTCCATAAAGTATGTGGGAAAGTCTAATGTGATGGAGCAGAAAAAAAGGTTTCTAAAAACATTTTTACTTCTAGCCAGATGACACACAAAAGAGGACAAAGTAGTTATTTTTTTATTTTTAAATTTATTGAGGTATCATTTAAATACAGCAAAAATACAGATGCAAAACCCTATGAATTCTGGCAAATGTATATAGTCATATAAAAATATCACAGTCAAGTTATAGAGTATTCTCATCACCCCAAAATGTCTCATGTCTCTTTGTAGTCAAACACCTCCCTTTACCCCTGACCTTTATTAACCACTGCTTTCTTTTCTGCTATATTTTTGCCTTTTCCAGAACATCGTATAAATAGAACCATACAGCATATAGTTTTTGACTCTGTTTTTTTTTTTCACTTAGCATAAGGAATTTGAAATTTATCTGTGATGTTCAATAAATAGCTTGTTTCTTTTTATTGATGAGTGTATTTCACTTTATCCATATGTGAGGACAATGTTTTTTTTTTTTTTCTTGATGGGTTCTTGATATTTTACCATAGAATTAATCAGATTGAAAGCTATCCTAGTCTAAGACATAATGATAGGTGAAATAATTTTTCACCTTTAAACTATTTAAATGTTGTGGAAGTCATTCTAGTTGATATTCCAGATTGAACCATCCTGCTGTCAATGACATCAGATATTGGGTTAATATGTAAGATGAAATGATTATTCCTTCTGGGTATTTGACCTAAAATGAGATCATTTAAAATAAGTTTGTATGAAATCACTGCCTACAACCTGTTAACTTAAAGTCTATCTTGTTATATTGGACACACCATAGTAGCTGCCAGGATATAAGTTTGCCCTGATCTTGCCATATATTATGTATTCTTTTCCATTAGTGATACAACAAAGTTTTATATATCTATACACACATATGTACACATATATATGCATATATATACACATATAATGTATCATATATACATAATGTATTATATTATACATTCATAATGTATTATATTATATTAATAATATATTATGATATTAGTATAATTTCATAGGTATTATATCTACCCATTCAGTAGGGATTAATATATCATTCCAGTTGCTTCTAGATTGTTCCAAATCTTATTTTCTAGCTGAGATATTTGTCTTTAATAAATAAATACAGAACCCACCTAAATTAATTCTAATCCATGCTGGTTTTCAATTATTTCAACAAAATGTGTTAGTGATGTCACCCCTCTAGGAAAGAATTATGTTAATCTAGAAACATTATAGGCAACATTCATTGAGTATTAAGGTATTTGGTTCTTTTTCTCAGGGGGAGACATTCTCTTTATTTTTTTAAAAAAATATTTATTTATTTTTAATTGAGGTAATATTTGGATACCCCCATCAGGTATTACCACCACAGTGTACCCACTACCAAATCACCCATATTCCATCACCATAGTCCATTGTGCTTCCTTCCTTCTTTGTTTTTAGCCCACTCCCCCACACCCCCCTGTCTTCTGCCCAACTTGTTGCTTCAAATCTGAAGTTAATTCTCAGCTCTGCTAAATATTTTACTGATAGCTTTTCATTTATTCTTTACACATATTATTTCATTTTCAAATAAGAGAAATAAGCTTAAATCTTTTATTACCAATAGTAATGTGCCCTAAATTAAATTTTCTACACCTAAATTTGTAGCTGTCATAAAAAATAATGTGCAGCAATGTGTTCTCTTCTGAAATATGTTTCTTTTGGCTGTAAGGGGAGGGTTTCATTTTATTTTATTGATTTCTCAATACTTTAAAAAGTAAACATGCCAATCTTCTACCCTAAACCCCAATGACTACACTTAGTATAAATGTATCCATATGGTTTCCCTATCTGTTTTATATTTTGAAAATTCCACCAGCTAAAAGAGATAGTAGCAAAAACAAAACCTATAGTCAATATAAACAGAGTCCCTTAGTACTTAGCAACATTCTTCAATACACTTCTATCCCTTATTACTGAATGATGTAGCAAACTGTTCGCATGCAAGAAGTGAATTAACCAGAAGGCTACATGAAATATGATTATATTATTCATAGATACAATAGTTATATATGCATGTGCCCTGTCATTTGTGTGACCTCACTTCAAAAACTGTTAATTGATTCATCAAATCACATACTATTAATACACTGTAAGACTGAAAGGCTTCTACAGGTACTTTATAAGACGTTATTTACAACATGATGGGACTACCATGAGGTGATTTTCTAAGTCATCTGCAAGTGTTTGTGCAATGACATCAATGCCCTATCACAGCAAGTCAGGTTGCCCTGGAGGGTCAGCTGCTATCCTTGTCCAATGGCCATTTTTCTCCTAATTTGCTTTTATAGTCAGAGAGTGTATTTAGTCATGTCTCCATTAATCATCTCCAGGGGAACTAGCCAACAAAGGTTATGATGTTCTGTTTTAGGATGTCACTCCTGGTGTTTGCTTGAATACAAAAATCCCCTTGACAATTAGCTATGGCAATTCCAAAGCTGAGGCTTAGAGGCCTTCCTTCCACTTGGGAAAGACCCCTGGGAAGCTACAAGAATGGCCAGAGAATAGGGGGATGTCCCTTTTTGAGTTATGCTGAGGCAAATGTGTACATGTGCATAATGAATATGCAAGGAAGATTCCTACTTTATGAAACAATTATTTGTGCCCTAGGCATCAATGTCTTTAAATAATTAGAACAGATGCTTCTGTTGCAACTTTCTGAGCCAGAGCTGCAATGAATGAAGGGAACCTATTAGCAGAAAAGGCAATCATTCTATTGTCTAATAGGAGTTTGCTTGATTTCCCTCAATCAACTTTAACAAGCATGGTGCCTAGGGAAGAAGAACGTATAGTGCATAGAATACCATTTTGGGAATCTTGAGAAATGCATTGTTTGGGAATTTTACTCCATTTCAAATCCCAGCTCTGTTGCTTACATCCATGGAATCTTAGTCTATCCCTCCCTCTGTGCAAAAGCTTCCTTGCCATATAGAATAAAAATAGCACTCTATTCATAGGGCTTTTGAAAAGACTAAACAAAGTATTTGTAAAGGACAAAGAAGAGTGACATGTACAGAGTGTGCTTTTTGCAATGTGTCATACCTCCAAATCTTATTGTCTGGAGTGAGAATATAGTGCCATATCCCTGCTGATCATAATCATCTACTTGGTCTACTTGACTGGTCATCTAACAATAAGTATCCTGGTTATTTTATGCAGAATTCTATTTTTTTCTCTGCCCTAAGTTCTTTCTAAAAAAAATGACAGCCATCAAAAACACAAATGTGAGGGCTACTTGTATCTTATTTCCTTCTTGCCCAGAGGTATAATAAGAACACCTTCTACAATCAGATAATCAGTCAAAAGAAATATTGGGTTCCTAATAAGTAGATTTATAAAATTAGTTTATAAAGTAGAGAGTCAACTTTGTAACACACCTCAAAATGTGTCCTGTCCATTCAGATTTGTCACAGCTTGGTGGGGTAAGTTATGATTACAATTTATTCACTTACTCCTTCTTTCTTCACTTTAAAAGGACATGTTTATTAGGAAAAAGATAAAGGAAAAAATAGAGACACTTGCATTGTCACAGGCAGGCAGGGAGGAAAACTTTTTTTTTTTTTTTAAATTCTCTTTGGCGATGAATAGGTGTGCTTTGAAGAAAGAATAAAATTAATGTTTGGAAATGGTCAAAATTCATTTAAATGTAACTATTGGAGAAATAAATTTTTAGTGCTATAGAATAAAGAAAAAAGGAAGGAGAAAGAAGGAAGAAAGGAAAGAAGGAAGGAAGGACCTTCTTTTACATTTAAAATAGGTCCAGAATGAAATTCTGAAGACTCCAAGAATATTTCGAGAATTGTTATGTTATGTACACTCAATATATCTGTAAACCCCACAGGGAACAATTATAAAAGCAACTTTCATTTTGTGTAGTATTGCAGGAAAATATGCTTTCAATTTTGTTATCTTAGTTTTGTTTAACATGCACTCAGCCAAAACCCTCATTTTTTTTAATCTCCACAGAGGATAGCAGAAGAGTGAAGAAAAAGTTGGCTGGCATGTGGAATTCCATTCACACCTATGCTTATGTCTCTATTGCTTGCTTACGCAGTCAGAGGCTCCATTTCTGCGCACTGTTCCTCCTAGGACCCATTCTCTGGAATTTGGGTTTTAATCCAATAATAACTAACTGTAGAAAGATAGTTATTTTAATAATAATGGACTGTTACATTTATTATTAGAATTTACGCCATCCTGCAGACAAAATCTTATATGTTAGTTAAGGTATTCCATAAGCCTGCATTATCTTCAAGTCTTTCAAAGTTCAAGCAATGTAGGTATCCACCTTTCCTTCAAGTATATTTCTCATTTGTTGAAACTAGATCACCTTTTGAACTGTGTTTATCATTCTGTCCTCATACTAGTCAAATACTTTTATAAATCTCAAGAATAAAAACTCCTTTGATTATGTTGTTCATGGCAGGAACAGCATTGTTAATTCTTCCTGAGTTTCTCAAAATGTGGCTTTTCTCCAAAGCCAGAAATGCAAAGTAATGTGATTTCTGTAGTTTCTTATATGATTCAATTTAAGGCATTTGATGTACTTACATTTCATATCATTAAGAGATATAAAATGTCTCTTATAATGTAAGTACTCCAAATGACTTAATTTTTCTATTGAAATAGTCTAAAATTATTTGCATGACCAGTAAATGATAAATTGTGTGGTTGATTAATAATATTATTAACATGTGGTTATGTAACCTCTAAATCCCAAAAATCTATCATAAATAAATAAGGCAGAATTCAAATCCTATGAGAACAATTACATGCCTCCAGTTTCCCTTAGGAAACAGCTGCACTGGATCAGGTGGATTGATGAAGGTCCACTACACTTAGCCTTGAAAGTTAGCCTTAATTAGCATCCCTGACTCTCACTAAAACATATGAGGATAAACTTTCTTTGGACATAATGGTCCCTGCTTTTTTGTTATGTCACATCACACTCATTGGCATCTACAAAGCACTTTAATAGACCTAGGGCCTGTGTGGAAAACTTTGATAGCATCTTATTCCTAAGGCTTTTCAGGGTTGTATGATATTTTCTCAGATGTACTGAACAACAACTTTCCAAGAAACTTATGGATTATTAAAGTTTTCTGGTTAGCCAGAGGTAATGTGGGAAATCAATTTGAATATAATCCAACACTAGAAAATTCTTATGCGTGATCTCACTTTTGTGGCCATTGCCACTAACTAAAAGCTAAACAGTTTCATTTAGCAGAAATACTAAATAGGGTAAGGTGTTTATAGATATTACCCACTATCTGCAATCTGATATACACCTAAGCTCTAAACTCTGACATATCATTTTTCCTAGAATAACACGTTGTAGAGAGATTTCTGAGAGCTTTATGAGGTGTACCCAGGATGCATGATCTACAGCAGTTTTTCAGTTAGTAATTCCTACCTAGAAGCTGCCAGATGATGTGCAAGAGATTGGCTCTATCACTTGATAATTTACAAGTGGAAGTGAGAGAAAGTTATAGTGGAAGCTATTCAGATTATTCAAGAATATTAGGAATAACATTGACTTGGTCATATAATTTAAATCATTATTAATTTTTTTTATTCTAAGGAAGTTGAAAGCTTTCTGATTTGAGAGGAAGTAACAGATAGAATAACTGAAATAATATCACATGGGTCAACATTTAATCAGTCAATTGCATCTGCATAAAATCTGATCTCATTGACTTATGTAGTCGGAGTTACTTTGGACTCCTTTTAAAATGAATGAATGAATGAATGAATGTGTATTTAACAAAATCAATACTTAGCTAATAACCTTTACCAATATTCTCCACTATACACTTGCAAAACTTCTTTATTTTAGAGAAAACACCTAAATTGTCTTACTCTTCAGTGAGAAAAAATTATATATGCAGACATTTGAATAAGAGGTCAACATTTACCATTTATTAATAAGGTTAGCCATAAGAACTTATCTTACTCTGATTCATTTTGAAAACAAATGTTAATTTGCTAAAATTGCATTACAAATAACAAAAAAATTGAAAATATAATTAAATGAAAATTGTCAGTAGTCACATTTTATAACCATTCTGAGTATTTTGATATATAATCATCCAGGCATTTGCTATTCATATATAACTGCATATATCAGTATATATGCATTATCCTATATGAACTAAAGTCTATTAAAACAATAGATAGTAAGTATATAATACAAAATATGGCATAATAAAGCTTTTTCAAATAAAAGAATTATAATTCTATGACATAACAACTATTGCCACTTTTCATTTAACTTACTGGTTTATATTCATATTTCTTTGTAATTGTAATCATTAAATTCATACTCCAATAACTATTTTGATAAGAAAATTATAACTGCATTTGTAATGCTTTAAGGCAATTCTTTTAACCACACACATTCGACTTAAATTCACCCAAGAATTGAACAACCATGACATTTACATCATAGGTGTTTTAGCCTTTTAGGGTAACAAATCAGTACTTACAAAAAAAAAAAGCAATAACATAAAAAATGTCGAACATCTTATTTCCATATGGTAGGCAGCTGTTCTTTTTCATGCTGGTGAAAGGAAATTTGTGTGTTTTCTGCTCTATCTGGCCTGCTGGGACCCTGATCACTGAAATCTCACTCCTGCTCAGATATATCTTTGAGGGTTGGTGGTAATACAAAAAAACATTTTTTAGAATTTATTCTGTGACAAGCACTGTGCTATGCATTTTATGGGCAAAATACACATTTAATTCGCTGACCACCATTTCCAACATAAAGGAATTTAGGTTTATAAGTGTCACCTATCTTGCCCAAGATCACACAAGTAAATGATAAATGCAGCACTAGGATTTGAATCTGCTTGTACCAGAACTCTCGGTCACCAGCACAATGTAATCCTGTAACACTCTGAGTAGCTACATTGCATGTTTTGATTGGGACATGAGCAATTGCAGGTCTTTTGTTGGAATCCTCCATAGTCAATAAATTATCTAACATCTTAGGGTACAAAAACTCCTGGCTTTCAGAGAGCAATTTAGCCTCTGAAATATCTATCATTCTACTCCTTAGAAAACTTATGGTATACTCTTCCTTGTCTGTTATTTCTCCTCTTATCTTGGCTCAGTACTTTGAATTAAATCTCTATGCATCTTCCCTCACTACTCATTTCCATGTTCATTATTTCCTCAGTACTGTAAGCTTTATGCCTGCCCCCAAAATCAAACTGCATATATAATTCTCGCGATTTCATTTTCTTAGATATTTGAGATATTTAAAGAATCCCTAGAAACTTCCAAAAAATATTTCAATTCTTCAAAAGTCTTCCATGTCATTTTCCAGTTGCACAAGTCAAAATGTTTGCAGTCAAGTATATTAGAAATAAATTCTGAACTCAGTGAATAAACATAATGGTTACCAGAGGGAATGGGAAATGAGGCAGTTATATTTTAGTGATCCATTTTCTATATTGGCACTTGAGCTTAGAACAAAATTATGAAATTTAAATAATCAAATAGGTATCTAAACAAAAGTGGATAAATTAACTTTTTGACTATATGTATAAATAGCACTTGCCTTAGTCTGGCTTAATGTCTCTTTATCAGCATTCCCCATCTTGGCTATGTGCCATTTCACAACACAGAGAATGTTCAGAAGTGAAATAAGACTGTTTTGACTTCCTTTGCTCTCTTAGTTTTTCTGTTTCTGGAGTTTTTTTCCTATTCTACCTCTTGCTTTGTGTTACAAGATTGGGGTAGTTTTCAAAAGCATTATAAAAAGGGTAAAAGTTCACTTTCTCTATATTCACTTCTCCAAAATGTTGCTTGATGGACATTTTCTATTTTTTTCTTAGGATCATTTAACAAAAACCACCAGTCAGAATAAAAGGAAGACAAAAATCTCAACCAAAAATGTATGGCTATTTTCACAAATTGAAACTTGTTAGAATTAACATTCACCACCCAAGTAGTTTTCTAAAGCTAATCTGAATACTATCCAATTTCATTTACAAGATGAACCTAAGATCAAGTGGGTCTTTAAAAAAAAAAAAATCCCCGTGAAAGATGACTTAAGACAAATACCTATTGATATGAAAGAAAGGAAGCAACATGGACTAATTTAAGAAAAATATTTTTTTTTCTTTTTGGTAGTTTATTATGACCACGGCTGGACCCATCTATTTACAGTTTTCAAGGAAAGAAAATATTTTTCTGATCACAGCTGAAGAGAGACCCTGACAGAGTTTTCCTGCTCCCCATCTCCCATGTCATCAGTGTTTTCTGGGAGAGGAATCTGAGGTGGTTTTCCAGCTAAGTGGTTACAGCTGTTTCCACAGCATCAGTCAGATGGAGTTTCTGCTCTTGTTGACTTTGGCTGAAGTCTTCCCCTGGAGCCCAGCAGCATAAGAGCATTTGCTCTGAAGCCTAGGGCTTTAGACAAACATTCCAGTTTCTGAGTTCTTAACATTAACATTTAATGAATTCTTCTCTTAATTTCTCCTGGAGAAAAGTCAAAGACACTGGAGAGTCCCCTTTGCCCTGTGACAACCATGGCGTTCTACCTCTCCCTCTATTCCCCCTCCGTTTATTTCTTCTTTATATGTAGCTGAAAACTTGAAAAAAAATTGGCACATAACTATGCCAATCTATGGAAATATGCATTCTTTTAAAATGTTTCAACACATTTGGACAGTTTTCTGAAATACCAAACTCCTTTGAAGACTTTAAAAATAAAAGCGAAAAATAGGCTTTACAGCAAACCCAGAAATATTTGTGTCAAAAAGCACTATGACAAAATTTGAAAGGTAGTTGCTAAGTTAATTAAAGGTATTAGCTGTCATAACTGCACTAAGGTAGAACACCTCTTCTTACTGTTATTTTGATAACTTTTCAAAATAGTAACTCTAATGTTTTTTTCATTAAAATTGTTTTTATGTGATTCCTCACATTAATCATAAAAGGCAAAAATAAGAAGTGAATCCTCAGTATCTGAATGATTGCACACAAAAAACTATAAAAATGGTATTAGATATAATTCATTTTCATTAACTGGCCAGCATCAAATTTGTCCAGACACATACAAGATGAAGCCTTCTGACATTAGACATGGTAGTAGAAGACTGTGGCTTTGGTTTTTACTGAAGGATTTCAGCTAAATAAAAGAGAACATTTTGACAAAGTTTATAAAAAATCATAACTCAGGTAACAAAGGAGGCCTTAAAATCCTTGCCCAGCCAGTTCTGAAAGCACTTTAAAAAATGTTATAAAAAGTCTGCCAATATAGTTGAGGTAGACATAAAAGTAATAATAAGCTACATTTAAAAGTTTCATCAAGTCTATATTTATGATATTTATGAATGGCTACACTAAGACACAAAATTGTGGCATGGATGGTCAATTTATTTTATATACATACATATGTGAGTACATACATACACAGAGGCAAATTTTATATATCATTATGATATTGTATACATCCTAATGTATATGCTGTTTAGAAAAAATAATTAAATAAATTAAATTATCAGAGTATCACTTTCTTATACTAATTCGTTAGCTTAAGTGAGTGACAAGCAATCTGGAATCCATGACTATGTTTGCTATTTGCGTTAGTCTAAGGGTAAAGACACAAGACACTTGATCAGATAGTTATGTTATTTACATCCCACCTATTTCAGGACAACTTAGAAGGATATAAGATCAAGGTCTTAACTTTAGTAATATAATGTGATGATTAAGAGTGTGGTCTCTAGAAACAGGTTGCCTGGATTTAAGTGCCATCTTATTCCCTTATTTGTTATTAGACTCCACAGGAATTATTTATCCTCTATGCCTTAGTTTCTTATTTCAAAAGTGATTATAGTAATGGCATTAATCAATAAACTTATAGAGATTAAATAGTCAATTTAAGATGTTTACACAGTATTAAGTATAGAATCCACTCTCAACCAAAAAAAATATTTTTGTTGTTGTTTATCAATTTTGTTGCTATCCACCTCCCAATGAAAGTAATTTCCCTACAACATTATGTCTGGGGTCATTTACAATAAAATTGAATATGTAAGTGACTTGATGCTTTCTGGAATTACCCAAACTTTTGTTGGATAGCCCTAGGAAATAGAAATTTTATTTTTCAATTTTAGGCAAAATCTGCCTTCCAGATTTTTCTTTTTTTTTTAGAGGAAGAAACTACTTAAAAAAAAAAAAGATTTATTTATTTATTTATACAAGCACTGGGTACAGTCAGAAGCACGGGAGGGTGAGAGAATTCACCAGAGCCAGAGCCGGGAGCAGAGCAGGCAGAAAGACCGAAGTACACTGCTGAGGGGAGCAGCGGGCAGCAGGAGAGGTCTGTGCACCATGTGGGACCCTTGCCTGGCAGCCGGGGATCTAACCGGCATGCAGAGGCTGCGGGCAGCTCACAACCCAGCGCTCAACCGCTGCACCACCGGGGAGGCCCAGCCAAATTTTTCTTGATGTCCAGTTCAACTCAGATTGTGGCTCCTTTCAAGTTAGAGTTACAAGGCTCCTTTCAAGTTAGACCAGAGCAGGATGCTTGATCACCCTGGGGCAATAGGTATACATCCCGAGGTATGACAGGGAATGCCCAAGGGCCAGTGACTGATGAGCTTGCACCCCAGTGATACCATAATTTCAGGTTTTCAGGGTATTCTCCCAGCCAGGAGTGGATCCCAGGCTGTAGTGGCAGCGCTGAGTCCCAGCCACTGGACCACCACTTGTTGGTGTCTCACGAAGCCACAGCAGGAACTTCAGGGATACTCAGGCAAACAAGGGAAAAGAGGCAGATTTGCTTAGAGAAAGAAAAGTTTATTAAGGAAAAAAGGAACAGAAATAAAATGGGACTCCTTAGGCAGGTAGAATCAGGCCAGGGAAGGGCAAGTAAGCCAAAGTGGAGCCGTGCCTCAGGGAATATACACCTTCTTTCCCTAATTATGCTAAAGCTCCACCAGTCTCTTTGTGATTGGTTAGTTCTCAGTGGTCTCACTCACTGTCTAAATGTCTCAGTGCCCAGAACTAAGTCTGTGTGTCCCAGCTCTTATCTTAGCATACTTTTCTTTATCATTCTTGTTCCAGAATGTCCTGTTGTCCCTAGTCCTTGGTGTTTGATTAGTTCCCTTGGAATTTGTTGCCCTTATCTCTGGAGCCTCCTTATTCCTCCAAGGCTTTTTCTATTCTATTTTGACCCTAAAGACTCTCCCTTGTTCTATGACTCACCAGGGACTGATCAGTGGAATGCCATTGGAGCCATGGATAGGAGTCCGATGTACCTCATTGGACTCACTCTCCCTAAAGCCCAAAATCTTGTGTTCAGTTTTACCCAACCAGCTCTGTCAATAAAATGGCCAGGATCTTACTCTTGAACAACATCCTGCATCCTACAGCCTGTTCCACAATGCCTGTTTCTTTTCTTTATCACTACAATGTTACTAATGCAACACAGATAATTTATGCACCTTTTCAACTAAAACCATCAAATACTTAAATCCTTCTTTAACATACCCTGAATCCCTATGTATAACTATTCCCATCCATGTCAAAACATGATCTCTACATTCAACTATTTCTTTTCATATATGACAGAGGAAATGAATAGAAAAACTGGAAAGGAGGTGACACAAGATCCAGAACCCTGGCTCACATAGTGCCAAGGGCTGGAGGTGGGGGTAGAAGGGATTAACATAGCCATTAATCCAGCTATAGAAACTATCAGATTGCTGAGGGAGTGCCAGAAGCACAGACCTGAAGGTGAAGATATGGAGAGTAAGGAACAAACCACCCACCCACAAAGATGAACCTCCCCGCCCCCCCCCCCCATTGGAAAGAAGATGATAAAACCTAATGCTGTACCAACAAAGAGGCAACAGTCCTCCCGTCCGCCTGTACCTATGCTGGTGCTTCTTTTCACCAACTCTCCCTCTTCAGGGCAGCAGCCTCCTGCCTACCCATGACCTGTTCCAGGCCGGGGCTTCTCTGCACTGACCTCCCTCAGCAGAGGCAGCTCTCCTCAAGGCTGCCCATCTGCAACCAAGCAGGCCTCTCTTGGTGCAAATCTGTCCCTTTCGGGGCAGCCCTTTCTGCCCACTTGTGTCTATGCAAGTGTCCTTTATTTTTCCGTCCCCTCTGCCAAATATAACTAATGTCTCTATCTCGTGGGCAACTTGCCTGGCAACTAGCTGTGTGCCTTTGAAAGGGGAGCTCTGGTGAAATCTTTCCCAGTGTGAACCCAAGGACCCTGCTCTCAAATCTCACCAACTCCAAAAAAATGACATCAATTATATTAAACTTTCACCATTCTAGTGAGGGGTTTGAAAACTTACAGTTTTTTCAGTCTCTGAGCTTAACAGGTATATTATCTCACTGACTAGGATACATACTTACAGCTATACTGTGTGAACATTTTGGTTATATTGTTGCAATCAGATAAAACTTCTCAGTCTTTTTTCATATACATTTTTGTAAATAAACCTACTATAATTTTTTCCTTAGCATATAGATGTTGCTCTAGGACTTCTATTTTTAACAATGACAGAACAGTTTAAATCAAAGAAACCTACTGGCCAAGAAAATCTACAAAAACTGAAATAACAACTGGGTGTTCATAGGTGTAGGTGTTAACAATCATACAAGACAACCATTTGCAGATCAACATGATAAGGAGACTGAAGATGTACTAGGGTGCTGAGGGATAACCACTATTTCTTTCTCTCTAGGAACCAAGTCCCACAAAGTTGTGGAAATAAAAATTATAACTAGGATCTACCAAAACAGGAAGGACCTAGAGATAAGGGAAACATAGGGAAGGAAGCATCATAAATTATATGTCTCTTTCCCTTTAAGACATTAACCTAAACCAAATCTTCATAGGCTTAAGAAGAGAAACACCAAGTGGAAAATTTCTAGACTGAGAGTCTAGAAGACAGGCAGAGTTTGGGCATTTTATAAGAAAGAAAAGGAAATGAATATTTGATGTTAAGGAGGAGAAAGATCATAGCAAATACTCCATGTTTTCAGTTAAAACTCTTGAAAGACTATGATGAAGGGGAAAAGGGCAAGCTAGAAATAAATCATTGTTCACAGAGTCCAAAAACCTGTAACCAGTCATATCAATCCTTGACTTATTTAAGTGCTTGGTCACTTGCTGCCTGGAAAAATTAGTTTCTGAAGGAATACAATACAATCAGAACCAGAATCTATAAATTTTTTAAACAAAGTATCTAAAATTTGGGGATGAAATAAAGAAAATCAACAAGGTAAAAATCAGGTAGTGGACACTGACAAAGGTGGGTTAGATATTGGAGTTATAAAGTCTACATTTTTAAATAACTGAATAATAAATCAAAAATATAATGAAATGGTAAATGTCATCCAAAGTAATTGAATATTTTAAGAAACATGAAATTTGTAAAACAGATAAATACATCGGAAATTATAAAATCAATACATAAATTTAACAGCATATTAGATACAAAAGAAGAAAGGATTAGTTAGAAGATGTCACTAGAGGGTCTCCTTGGTGGCACAAGGGGTTAAGACGCATCCTATGAAGCTATCGGCAGCCACTGCAGCACAAGTTCAATCTCCAGCCAGGGAGTTACACACATGACACAGCAGACCTCTCCTGACTCGCCCGCTGCTCCCCTCAACAGTGTATTTCAGTCAATCTGCCTGTTCTGTCAGTCAGTCTGCCTGTTCTGCCTACTCTGTCTCTGGTGAATGCTCTCACCACACCCCCCTCACACACACCTCTGGCCTGTATCCCAGTTCTTGTATACATAAATAAATAAATCTTTAAAGAAAAGAAAAAGATGTCACTAGAAAACATCCAGAGTAAAGCATGTAGATAAGAACAAGTATAAAATGGACACGAGAACATAATAGACATGTGAAACTGAAAAGATACCAACAAATACATTATTGGAAGCAAAAGACAGAAAAACAGTATTTAAAGATACTATGACTGATGGTATTCTTAGATTTTAAGCTACAGATCCAACTAGCTCTGTGAATTATAAGAATTGGTTCTGTGGCTGGGAACTTTACAAATGAAACTTGTTTATTATTTCCAATAAATGTTTCTGGAATCCTTGGAATTTTCTGTAATACTATATTATCTGCAGTTTTGCTTCTCCTTTCCAGTTTGGATAACTTTTATTGTGTTGTCTAATTACTCTGATTAGGACTTTCAATACCATGTTAAATAACAGTGGTGTGAGTGGAAATCATTGTCTTGTTCCAGATCTCAGAGGAAAAGCTTTTTACCTTGGAATATGACTTCAATTGTGTTTATCATATATGGTCTTTATTATGTTAATCTCATTCCTAAATTCAGGCTAATATTAGAAATACCACGCTACCATTGTATTAGTAATTATCAACAACTTGACAAATTGAGTGTCAGGAAAAAAATGTGCATTTAAAAAAACCCAGAAATGTCTCTAAGTTTTTGTCAACATTTGAGAGGTCTATGGTAAAAAGGACTTTTTTGACAGGGTTAGGCTAGATCATCTAATATTAAAAAATAAATACCCAGAGGGTCATTTTTTATTACACAGTTATGAAATTATGAGAGAGTATTTTTACTCCCTCGGCAAAGTAAGTTTACTAGAAGCTTTTACACTCAATGTTTCAGATGAATCACACATTGGTAGTGGAAGGAAACCTGAAAGATAATTTAATTTAACCAGTTCACTGTAGTCATAAAGTAAACTCATGAGGTGCTCTAGAGTTACAAGTTAAGGGTCTTTTTTTTTAAGATTTATTTCTTTGTGGGGCCTCCCTGGTGGCGCAGGTGGTTGAGCGCAGTGCTGTGAAGCTGTCTACAGCCTCTGCAGTGCCGGGTTGATCCCTGCTGGCCTCAGAGCAACCCACATGGCATGGCAGAACTCTTCTGTCTTGCCTGCTGCTCCCCACAGCAGTGTATTTCGTCAGTCTGCCTGTTCTGTTTCCCACTCTGTCTCTGGTGAATACTCTCACCCTCCTGCCCATCTGGCCTGTAGCCTAGTTCTCGTGCAAATAAAATAAATCTTTTTTAAAAATTATTTATTTATGTATACAAGAATTGGGGTACAGGCCAGAGGTGTGCGGGATAAGAGGACTCACCAGAGACAGAGCAGGGAACAGAGCAGGCAGATTGCCAGAAATACACTGCTGAGGGGAGCAGTGGGTGAATCAGGAGAGGTCTGCTAGCACCATGTGGCTAGCTCCCTGGACGGGGATCGAACTTGTGCTACAGTGACTGAGGATAGCTTCATAGGTTGCGTCTTAACCCCTTGCACCACCAGGGAGGCCCTAGGGTTAAGGGTCTTGATCAAAGAAATAAAGGGAGTTGAGGGCAAAGCCAGAGTAAAACTTTCATAATCTGCAATTCAGTCTTTTTTTCTTTAACAGTTATTCCATTTAATAGATGGCTCCATTAAAACCCTCAGCTCTTCTTAGCTATAGAATATTTCTGGGAAAATTCAATGGGGATTACTCCAAAACTTACCTCTGGGTTCTGAATGCAACCTACGTCTACTGCTTACCAGCTGAATCTAATGCATGAGATCATAGGCACTTTTCAGCACAGGTGCTTTTGAAGGTGTTCAGATTCCAGGCCCATTGCCAAATTGCTTGAGTAAGCAGAAACACTGAAAACCACCCTGTTGATTTTGGAGAACTGTCTAAATTTAATTCCTAAAAAAATCACTAGAACATATATCTGAAGAATTCAATTAAGTATGGTAAGAGCGATATCTTTTCTTAGCTGATAACTATTTCTATCTCCTGTTCTCATTCCTTTCTAACTTCATTCATAAATAATATTAAGAACTTCTTTACAAATTTAACAATCAAGAGGAGTCCCACACATAGGTTTCTAATTCAGGCTTGAAAAATTATCTGAATCTCTACTATATTCCAGAAAATTTGGTAAATATAGGCAAAAGTATCAGGGAAAGTGTCTAGGAGCATCTGAACGGCTCAAGCCTTACTTACCCCAGGCTATTGGCTTATAGGAGACTTTGTTGGTGATCCTTGTCCCAGGCAGACTATCAGTGCCACATTTCATTCCCAATAATGTGTCATACTTAATGACAGTGATCCATTGCACTTAGAGTAATTGAAAATTTGGGGGAATAAACCTGGATCCTACAAAGGGAAAGCCCTGTTTAGTCTCCATGCAGAGTATTTCTTAGAATTTAATCCAGAACTCTACCACATCTCAAATCACTTCTACTGCTACCATCAACATGACTGCAACAATTTGTGCTCATTTTTATGGATATCTCCTCAAATCCAAGCTGAGATAAAAGTAAAAGAGACTGTCTTACAAGAAAGAAAAATGTGTGCTGTGTGTTTGTAAAGGCAGGACTGGGCACAGTGCAGGTTTTCTGATCCAGCAGACCGGGTAAAGGAGGAGTCAGAGTCCTCAGTAGTTTTGCAGGTTTTTTATTTGGGGTTCACCAGGCATATGGCAGGCAGGGGTGCTGGCTGGGGGGCTGGGAGGCTGGCAGGCCTGCCAGCCTCCCAGCCCCCAGCAAGTCTTCACTCTATCTGGGCTCTCTAGCGTTCGTTCTGCTGCTTCTCGGCTTCTCTTTCGGCTTCGGCTTCGGCTGCTGCTACTACTGCTGCTACTGGTGCTGCTGGCGTCCCCCCGTGATGCCACCCTTAAAAGCACAGTCTTAGCTCAGCTGAATCCATCTACCTATGCCCACACCCTATTCCAGGTGCCCGCCATCAGGCATGCATTCAGGACAAGGATCCATCATCTATCCTGATGGCGGAAGGGCGCAGAAAAGCCTGATATTTTCTTTACCCTACAGTGTTGAAGCAGAAAGCAATTAGTAATCCTGGAATACAGACAATGAAACTTGATAATATATGAGGTCTGAGAGGTAGGAAAGAGCAAGTTCACATAGAATTTTTAGGGTATAACAAGATAAAGTAAGGTTTTTTATTTTCTTTTCTCACACTTAGAAGAAATTATTGGAATCTTAAGTAGAGGGTGAGATGATCTGGCAGCTTGGAAACATATTGTCTTAAAAGCAAGAGTAGAAAAAGATCATTGAAGTGACTTTAGGAATCGATGCAACAACTCATGGCTCTTGGCATGGAGATGTAGAAATAATAAGAGATGTCAGTCAGATTCATAACAAATGTTAAAGGTGAAGCTGGCATAGTATCTTAAGGAGGAAATGTAAGAAATCAACTATGACTCCTAAGTTTTGGTACAAAATCCAAGACAAATAAAGGTAACATTTAAAAAAAAATTAGATTTATTTTTACTTATTTATGCATACAAGAACTGGGGTGTAGGACAGTAGTACAGGGGTGGGGGGCAGGTGAGAGGATTTGCCAGACACAGTGTGGGGAGCAGAACATGTGGATCTACTGAAATACACTGCTGAGGGGAGCAGAAGGTGAGACAGGAAAGGTCTGCTGTGCCATGTGGGTTAGGCAGGGATCGAATTCATGCTGCAGTGGCTGGTGACAGCTTGATAGTGCTGAGGCTTTATCCCCTGCACCACCAAGGAGGCCTGAATAAAGGGAACACTAACTGAAGGGAAAGTGTTTGGAAATAAGAAGGTTGGTAGAAAATGACTTCATGTAGGCAAAATGGAAAACAATAATTATGTTATTAGACATAATTTTATTTTAATAGATATTATATGTGAGATGCTAATTTTCTTCCCAAAAGGAAGTGTTGATGAATAAATTGGATTAATGAAACTGAAATTCAGTGTGGAAACACAAATGGGGAAGTTAACATAGCGATTTTGATTTCAAAGGAATTGATCAGTTTTGCCAGGAAGAGCGTGTAGATATATATGACAAAAGTGAGAAAATCTTGGTTCAGTTATCATAGGAATATAATCCACCTAGAGAAAATATTGTTCTTCAACTGGAAAACTACCTTAACTTGTTAAAGAAGAGAGGCTTCTGACTTATGGTTAACATTTTGTAAACAGAAGAGAAGAAACAGAATGTTTGCCATTGTCAATTAGAGAAGCTGAATGGATAGAAAAGGGGAATTAAAGAATCTAATAGACTTTGGAATCTAGAGTTCCATCATTAGAACTGTATCTCTACATAACTGGTTTTCTTTGCAATCATATATATATATATGTTTATTATGCATTAAAAATGTTATTTTGGTAAAGGATTCACAATCTTTAGACTAAACTTTTAGAGACATATGTAAAATGTCTTTAAAATGCACTTTTAAAGATACCTGCTTTAAGGACAAGTGATCTTAAATAAGGGCACCATAGAATGGAATCTATTGACCGTAACAGGAAGTAAGTTCCCTGTGGAAGGTAATGCACAGTACATTTCTAAGAATCATGGAGCTGTTATATTTGATGGTTATTCCAGAGCTATAATTACCCTTCATCACTATCAAATCTTTGATTCAAAACCAATTACATATAAAAGCTTAATGTTAATGCTTTAGAAAGGAGAAAAAGAAGGCATGGTAATAACAAAATGGCAGTTAATGAAGAGAAAACTGAAGAATCCAGCAGAGGTATGGGAAGAGGGGACAGTGAAAAGTGATTTGTGCATAAAGATGCAGTTAATATCTTTATTCGAAATGTGCTGGAGGAAGGACACCTTTAGGGAAGTGTTAAGAGATGAGACACTAGATGCATTAGTTATGGTGAATTTCAACAGAAGTACAACTTGAAAGGGATTAAAAAACATATATAACCAAGAGGTCAAGAGGAAGATGGCTTATCTGTTTATCAACCAATCTTTTTGTTATCAATCTGCATAAAAGAAATCATGGGAATTTTTATAATTTGCTTTTTTCCTTTAATCATGTATTAGGAGATTTTTCATTTTAAATAAATATATTGCTCTACTATTTTAGTCTTATGGACTAAATATTATCTCAGTGGATAGATAAAATTCCCTTATCCTGTAACATATTTTTAAAATTTTTATGTAATTAGGCTCTTTCCCTTTTTTTCTTTAGGGCCTCCCTGGTGGCGCAGGTAGTTGAGCACCGCACTGTGAAGCTGTCCACAGCCTCTGCAGAGCAGGTTCAATCCCAGCCAACTGGGGAGATTCCCACATGGCACAGTAGACCGCTCCTGTCTCGCCCGCTGCTCCCCACAGCAGTGTATTTCGTCAGTCTGCCTGTTCTGTACCCTGCTCTGTCTCTGGTGAATCTTCTCACCCTCCTGTGCATCTGGGCTGTACCCCGGTCCTTGTATAAAAATAAATAAATCTTTAAAAAAAAAAGAAATCCTTTAAATTAATCTTTGCATTCAATTATTCATTATGGCAAATCATTACAGGTTCAATGTTTAGAATGCACACTTCTAATTGCAGCCAATAAAACCCCATTTATCAATTTTTCCTAATATTCAAAGTGCAAATGACAATTGAGTGGAGAATGTTATTTAATTAAGAGATAACAACATATTCAGATCATAGCTTAGCCAGGTATATAAAAATTCAGAATAACTTACTTTTTTTTTTTTTTTTTTTTGGTGGGACCCTTGCTGGTGGCCAGGGATCGAACTGGCGCTGCAGAGGCTGGGGGCAGCCTCCCAACCCAGGGCTAACCCAGGGCTCAACCACTGTGTCACCAGGGGAGGCCCCACAATAACTTTTGCTTTGAACTTTAAGACATTCCTTTATTGCATTCTGCCACTAAGGTATTGCTAATGGATACTCCTTTCATTGCAGATAATCTATTTTTTTTCCAACTATCAACTTTAAGGACCTTCTCCTTGTATTTATTGAAATATCATGAGAACGCATGTAGGTGGGGAAATCTGTCATTGATCCTGTTGACA
Source organism: Talpa europaea (assembly GCF_964194135.1). Classification (NCBI taxonomy): domain Eukaryota; kingdom Metazoa; phylum Chordata; class Mammalia; order Eulipotyphla; family Talpidae; genus Talpa; species Talpa europaea. The sequence continues at coordinate 40,110,674 of NC_140068.1, forward strand.
CTAAGTAGCATGAATCTGATGACTCTGTCTTCATACTGGTGACTACTCACCAGACTCATTGATTTTTTTATTATAAATTTTATTTTTATATTCCCCATACAATTGCGACCCCCTTATTTTGACCCCAATTCCTAGAGTGTCTTTGGTTCATAGTTGTTTGTTGATTTTGATTTTTACTTTCTTATAGTTATTCTTTTTCCTGGCCCCTTATTTAAGTTTTCTAGATTCCTGCTATGAGTGAGACCATCCGGTATTTTTCTTTTTCTTTCTGGTTTATTTCGCTGAGCATGATCCCTTCTAACTCCATCCATGTTGCTGCAAACTGCATGTGTTTATCTTTTTTGAATGCTGAGTAATAGTCCATGGTGTATATGTACCACATCTTCTTGATCCAGTCATCTATTTTTGGGCATTTGGGCAATTTCCAAAGCTTAGCTATTGTAAACAGTGCTGCTATAAACATAGGGGTGCAGGTGCTCTTTGGAATTGATGTTTCTGTGTCCTTTGGGTAAATACCTAGGAGTGGAATTGCTGCATCATATGGAAACTCTATGTTTAGTAGGTCCAGAAATCTCCACACAGCTCTCCATAGTGGTTGAACCAGTTTGCACTCCCACCAGCCATGCAGGAGAGTTCCTTTTTCTCCACAACCTTGCCAACATTTGTTGTTGCTAGTTTTTTTTAATATGTGCCATTCTCACTGGTGTGAGATGGTATCTCATTGTAGTTTTGATTTGCATTTCCCTGATTACAGGTGATGTTGAACATTTTTTCATATGCCTGTTGACCATTTGCATTTCCTCTTCAGAGAAGTTTCTTTTTAGCTCTTCTGCCCATTTTTTTGACAGTATTATTTTCTTTGTTGTTGTTGAGTCTCATCAGCTCTTTGCAGATTTTTGTGATCAATCCTTTATCATTAGTGTTTTGTGCAAAAATGTTCTCCCAGTCACCAGACTCATTTTTATATTTTAATGTTTTAAAGCATTTTATTTTGTTTACTCTCTTCAATTATCTTTTTTCCCCAGTCTTCTACTTGTTGAATATTGACTTTCTTGTATTGATGTCTCTTAAACTTTTAAAAAATCTCCTCACTCTCTCTTTTTTTTTTTTTTAAAGATTTTTTATTTTTATACAAGAACTGGGGTACAGCCCAGATGCGCGGGAGGGTGAGAAGATTCACCAGAGACAGAGTGGGGAACAGAACAGGCAGACTGATGAAATACACTGCTGAGGGGAACAGCGGGTGAGACAGAAGAAGTCTGCTTCACCATATGGGATTCTTGCCAGCTGGTCAGGATCGAACCCGCGCTGCAGATGTTGCAGACATCTTCACAGTGCAGTGCCTAACCGCCTGAGCCACCAGGGAGGCCTCACATCTCTCTCTATAATTACATTTTTATTTTCTAGTACTTTGAAATTTCATGGGGAACCATCACAATTTTTAGTTCTAAAAACTTGAACTTATGGACTTTTACAGAACTTCAGTTCTTGTTGTATGAATGTAATTATCATCTCACATGTTTTTAGAACATTAGGCTTTTAAAGTTTTCCTGAATTATTGCTCTAAGAGATATGAACTGAATGTTATTCAGAGCTCTGTGTATAGCTCTGGCAGAGTAGGTCAGCAAGCTGCCCTTCATTCCAAGAGATTTAATGAGGAGAGTTTTTGATTAGGAACATTGGGATCCACAATGAACCCCAAACATCCTAAAAAAGTAGTTTGCCAGTTGGATCTGCCCAATACAACACAGTTGTTAAATGAGAGCCAGTACTATATCCCCATGATTCTAACTCCAGGATTTGTATTCATTCCTTATACTTTATCTGAATGGTCAGCAGATATGATTATAAACAATGAGATTTATATCATAAAGATTTCAATATTTTGTATAAGATACTGGCCTTTTATAGTTACCATGGTCTTTGGTATGAAATATAAATCATATAAAATTATACCATTTTTGAGAGTATATGTCATTTACAATTTAATACATTTAATACATCATTTAATACATTTCTTCACATTTATAGAAGTTTGCAAATGTGTGCAAATAGATTATATAAGACATTTAGTAAGCCCTACTGTGCCAAGAATTCTGAGTTTCTCTTGAAGTGTCATTGCTTTGAAGTCTAAGTAAAATACTCTACCACTCCATAGCAGCTGTTTTTGGGGAGAATTATAATTAGTAGTTTGTGGTTTCTGTAGTATCCCCATTAATACCATAGCAATAAGGCTTAAGACCTATCAGAAACACAACAGTCTCTGTATTTATATGGAGTGTGGGGGGTGGTGGTGGTGGTGGGAGTCATTCAGAAGGTATTTTTGCTTGACAATTAAGGCCAAGTCAAAGTTTATAGCTAGTAAAACTCAGATCTCTTGCCTGCTAAAAGAGCAGTTCTCTATAGAATTTCCTTCACCTATTAACCCATGCACCATCACCACAGTCCCCTGTGCTCCTCTCTCCAAACATCGTTTAAAAATGAACAATGATGTAAATATATATATAAATAAATTTGAAAAAAAAGATTTTTCTATAAAAAATTATTTTTTTTAAAGAGTAGTTCTCTATTACAGAATGGGCATATCATCTGTTCTGTCCATAATGGCATTTAGCGTAAGTGTGGCAGAAATCTGTCATTTGAAACCTCCTGCAATTTTTATAATGTTGTGACCTTCCTGAATAGCCAGTGTATTGTGGGGGCAATTCTAGAAAAGATGAATTCTAGTTTGAGCAACACACACAAAAAAATTGACCAAAAAAGTACACATTCTCTTGGCAAAATTTGTTTATTTTTTTATGACAGGGAATTATAGAGAGAGTATATCCCATTCTTGAACCACAATGTTAATTCTCCATGAGGATGTCTGAGTATCCTGGGAGAATTACCAAATGTCTACTTCCTAAGAGACAGAAGTGTTATAAAGCTTCTGGGAAATTTACCCACTGGGACTTGTCAAACATATGTGGAGGCCATCAATTCCTGCCATCAGGTGCAAAACAAAAGACTAACAACAGTGATTTAGAATGTCCTAACAGTCTGACTTCTTTCTCTTGTTGTGATTAAAATTTTAAGCTCACTTTTCTTAGCTGCAGTTTGTTGGGATTTTTTTTGTTGTTGTTCGAAGACCAGAAAATACATTTGAATGCAGAATACTATATTGTATAGATACAATTCTAGATGGTAGATTTGTATAAAATGCCTCTGGATTTTTCTTAAGAAATACAAAACAAAGATCAAGAATGCAGACATTGTTAGAAGAATTGTGGACAAGAGAAAACAGAGACTCCAAAATGGAAAATATTTATTAACTGACCCAGTAGCTTAAAAAAAGTCACAGAAACATTCAATAAATGTACAGTTATTCAGGCAGCAAATTAAAGGCCTGAAAGAGTTGATCTGTGACCAGACAATATCCACATGCCTATATTGACTGCCCCTGAGGTAGAAATGTGCTCTACTTGGCAATTGTGAATATGTCCTAATATAAGTGCAGATGCCAGATGTCCTTAGATTAGTATCATCAAGAGAAAAATTTTTGCTGATACACTGACTATTTCAGCAAGAACACAGGCCTGAATGAAAGAAATGTTTGATAGTGAAATAATTGCAAAATTTAGGGAGAAGTTATATGACATCAATTTTGGAAAACTCCAATTAGAGATAATAAATTTATCCCTCTGTGGCCTCTGTAATGCCCTGTAGTATGTTATTGTTCAAAGTTCAACAATTCCTTGCCAAGATTGACTCAGTACCTAAGTTCAGGGGAATTTTAATTTGAATGCAACTCTAATAGAATCAACTAGCAGAAAAATATACACAGTCTTTCAACAGATCAATTTTCATTTGGTCTATTAAATAAAAGTCAAAAATAATAGAATTTTCTGAAGTGTTAAGTACCTATAAATATTAAGAAACTAATAATAATAACTAATAATATTTAGAAAGACAATTACGATTGAGTTCACCAAAAAATATTTCGAGTAGAAGAATGAAATTCTATATGTAATCGGCATCCAACTCCTTGATCAAAAAAGTATATTCAATATCAGGTCAGTTAGAATATAAGTTAAGTGGGCATCCGTAGAATACTCTTGGAGTGTATTATTGTTTATTATCTCATTATTGAAAGAAACTTTAATCCCATATCAGTGCTGGGACATTCTATAATAGAATTCTAGGTAAAATTCTGAGAGTGATTATTGTTATTTAAGTTTCTTTTAGATGGACTTAAATAGAAAAACAGGAAGAAACTCAAATTTAAGGAATGACTTAAAATAAAAAAAAAAAAAACACTAGTTCAGAGAATAATCTTTGCTCAGAATGTTCATTGGCAAGTACTTTTTGGATTATAAACCCAAACTAAAAAGTGCTATTCAACAAGGCATAGCCAGTGAGTCCTTGGCCAACCCTGAGTGGCCACAGGACCTCTGTGAATCATCAGAGTCCTCTCTACACTTTCTCCATGAACCTGAACCCTTGTGACAGAAACGCAGGAGCTGACACAGTCATTCTGCTGTTTTTCTCATCCTCCGTGGTACTAGTCCCCCCTTTTATTTTTTCTCTGTACTGAGTAATCATTTTTATCTTTCTGTTATTTAAGACTCTTTAAATCCTATCTGAGTTGACAAATGCAAGTAATAAACTGCTAAAAAGTTTACCGTTTAACTTGAGCAAAACTTATGAACAGAAAAATAAATAATATCAAGGTTTTCAACAGGAAGTTTCAAAGACATTTTGATATTTTAAAGAGCAGTTTATCTCATCAAGCATCTGAATGCCAAAAGGAAAAAAAAAATTAAACCAGCTTTATGTTCTTTCCAAAACTTTCACCTTTCTGACAGAATTCCTCAAACCTTTACCTTCTATATTATTAGTTGCCTGAGACAGAATACTACATACTGGATGGCTTGAACAACAGAAATATTATTCCTCATTGTCCTGGAGGTAGAAGTCTGAGATCCAGGTTTTGGCAGTTTGGGGTTTTTCTGAGATTTCTCCCCTAGATTTGCAGATGGCCTCTTCCCAGGGAGTCCTCACATGCTTCTCCCTCTGGGGTGTTTGTATCCTTATAAAGGCACCAGTCATATTGGAGTAGGTCTCACCCTAAAGACTCCAGCTGAATTTAATTCCCATTTTAAAGGCACTGCACCTAAAAAAGTTACATTCTGAGGTACTGGGGGTCGAGGTTTCAACCTCTGAATTTTGGGGACTGAAAACACAATTCAACCAATGATTCTTCATCAGCACCCTCATGTTTGCTATCTGCTGATCATTTCCTCAATGATATGTCATAGTGAATTATCGTGGTTGCCGCTGGACTATTTAAAATGAATCACACATATTTGTGATAAAATGTTTTTTGTAATTTTGCTTAAGAAAGCTTGGAAATGTTGCCTTTTTGTGTCTACATTTTTTTTTGATTCTGTTCCTAGATGAACACAACTTTAATAATGTAATAAAAGTAAAGTCTAAACTTTTAAGTCTTGAAATGTTATTTCTTGTATTAAGTATCTAATTTTTTAAACAAACTACCTTTTTTTTTTATTTTGCAGGCTATGTTTGAAGGCTTTTATTATTTGAGCTTTTTATTTATTTATCTATCTATTTATTTATTTATTAAGATTTATTTATTTATTTATACAAGCACTGGGTACAGTCAGAAGCGCGGGAGGGTGAGAGAATTCACCAGATCCAGAGCAGGGAGCAGAGCAGGCAGAAGGACCGAAGTACACTGCTGAGGGGAGCAGCGGGTGGCAGGAGAGGTCTGCACGCCATGTGGGACCCTCCTCCGGTGGCCGGGGAGCAGCTGGGGATCGAACCGGCACTGCAGAGACTGCGGGCAGCTTTCCAACGCAGCGCTCAACTGCTGCGCCACCGGGAAGGCCCTACTTGAGCTTTTTAATGCTATATATTTGTTAATAACATAAAATGAAATAACATTTCATAAGAAAGCATGAAATGAAGAGAAAGGAAATAGTAGCTTCCAATTTAAATAAGAGGAAGAGGGATAAAGAATATAGGCAGAAATAACAAAGAGAGTTGACAGATGGGATGTCCAATTCATCTGAGACTTTTCGGAAGGTGACAAAATAAAGACTACTTTGGGGCCTAATGTACATAACCTTGGCCTTGCTCACTGTAAGCCAATTGGTGACTATGATGTGTCAGCATAATGGCCGTGAGGTTAAATTTTATAAATCAATGACAGGTTAAATATGTACATTTCAGCTAAGGTAATTTTCTGTTGATGTGGCCATCTTAAAAAAATATAATCCAGCATCGTCCTACTCCCATCCATAGTGTGAATATTCACGAGTTAAAAAAACAGTCCAATCTTAAGTAAAAATAAATCATAAAAATGTCTTTAAGGGCCTCCCCGGTGGCACAGTGAAGCTGTCTGCAGCCTCTGCAGCGCGAGCTCGATTCCCGGCTGGCCAGGGAGTTGACCCACATGGCACTGCAAACCTCTCCTGCCTCGCCCGCTGCTCCCCTCAGCAGTGCTTTCGGTCTGCCTGTCTGTTCTGCTCCCCACTCTGTCTCTGGTGAATTCCCTCACCCTCCTGAGCCTCTGGGCTATACCCTAGTTCTTGTATAAATAAATGAATCTTTAAAAAAAAAAATGTCTCTGATGATGGATGTTGCCCAAAGCTTGGCCAAAAAAAAAAAAAAAAAGAAAGAAAGAAAGAAAGAAAAAAGATAAAGAAAGAAAGAAAAGAAAAGAGAGAGAGGGGCGGGGGGGAGAGTCCCTTTCACTAATGTTATCAATAAAAGAGAGTCCTGAGTAAGTGGAACATATTTCTAGGGGACAGTTTATTAGGGCTGTGTTGATTAACATTTTTAAAAATGGTATTCTAATGTTAGTGACCAAAAGTGTATGTGGAATTTACTGATACTGTTACTTTAAAAATTAATTGTGCAAAAAAATTAATTGTGCATATGTTTCAATTACAAATTGTCATGTAGAGCTTTCATTTCAAATTTTATCTACATATTATCCCAACAAAGGAAACTGCTGCTTTGAGTTTTCAGATGTATATTCTTTGATTGAGAAGTTTGCAAAGAAGCTGCCTGAGTCCATAGTGCCACCAATGGGTTTCCCAGGGGCATTTAATTTGATCTTGGAAACTAGAGTATTTTTCTAATTCCTTTCTTTTTCACTGTAATTAAATATGCAATAATTTAAACAGAAATTCCACACCCTTAAGCAAGACTGAACAAGCAAAGCAAAACAAAATTCATGATTGTTTATTGAGCTTCTGCTTTGCCCAAAGCACTGTGAGTAACTCAGTTATCATATGTATGACTCTGTCCCCAAGGAGATTCCCTTCAGGGTTATTGATGCTCTTCCTAGACACTGAGCCCTAGCTCTGAGGTGATGCCAAGATTTTTGGAGGCAGTTGGTATAATGACAGCACTTAGAAAAGGGAGTCATACTCTCCACTCACCTATCTTGATCCATAAAGCAAAGAAGTACATGTAGAAATGGAAAGTGAGCAACTACTGTTTTTCTCAACTTCCCTGCTAAATCAAAGCCATGGATCCATGGGATGGAAGAAGGAAATTAACCTGATCTGCTTACTCCCAGGTCTCTTTCATTCTGCCGTTAAGGTGTTTCTCGGCCCAGGCATGTCTTCCTTAGACAGGTCACTCTATCCAGCTGCCACAGTCCCTTGCATGTAAGGCAGGGATTCTGAATCAGAGTTTCTGCTCTGCAAACACAACCTTAGGTGGTCACCTCATATTGTGAGGAATTGAGACCAGGAGGATTTGGGGAATGAGAAAGTCTGAGGCACTACACAGTGATTTTAAACAATATTGGAAGACAAGGAACAAAACAGCTCCCACCACTTAAAGTAATATACTGTTACAGGATAATTAGGGAGCAGAAAAACAATCACCAAGAAACTTCCCCATCACCTAGTGCCTAATCAATAGTCTGGCACGTTGGACAACAGAAAGTCTGACAGTCTATAGTCGTAGACAGGCTGGAGTAAATGGCATCCCCCCTCAGACCCCTTCCTGCTATCAGGTTTCCTTCCTCTTGCTTCAATAAATCTGCACTTGCTTGCTTGCATGTTTGGTGTGGCCTGCTGTTATTCTTTTACCGGGATAAATACCCGGACCCATGAGCATTCACTCTCCTAACAACATTACGGATTGGGTGGTGGTATGGGGACAGAGAACCAAAAGTCAGTTGGTTTCAGCACATTTAAACCAAATTCTCTAACCAGGCCTTATCAGCAATAAAACCAATAAATCTGACCTCTGCATCCAATTTTAAAATTTTGATTAGAATTTTTATTTTTTTTTTATTTTTTTTTTTTATAAAGAGGCATGTGTTTTTATTTATTTATTCGTTTGTTTTGTTTATACATGCACTGGGTACAGTCAGAAGTGCAGGAGGGTGAGAGAATTCACCAGAGCCAGAGCGGGGAGCAGAGCAGGCAGAAGGACCGAAGTACACTGCTGAGGGGAGCAGCGGGCGGCAGGAGAGGTCTGCGCGCCATGTGGGACCCTCCTCCGGTGGCCGGGGAGCAGCCGGGGATCGAACCGGCGCCTCAGAGGCTGCGGGCAGCTTCGCAACCCAGCGCTCAACCACTGCGCCACCGGGGAGGCCCTTTGATTAGAATTTTTAAAGACCAGATATGTAATATTCATTGTACCTCAGCACTCATGCAACTAAACAGCTTTCAACTGAGCTGAAAGTTCCCTATATAATGTGCACCTCCCAGCAAATTCAAGCTAATGTGGTATCTTTATTTTTTTTAAGATTTTTATTTTTATTTATGTGTACAAGAACTGGGGTGCAGGCGAGATGTGTGTGGGGGGGTGAGAGGATACACCAGAGACAGAGTGGGGAACAGAACATGAAGATTGACTGAAGTACACTGCTGAGGGGATCAATGGGCGAGACAGGAGAGGTCTGCTGCACCATGTAGGTAGCTCCCTGGCCAGGGATTGAACTCGTGCTGCAGTGGCTGCAGATAGCTTCATTGTGCCACCAAGGAGGTGCCTAATGTGGTATCTTTAAATGAATTGATTGAGTACTTAAATTGATGCTGCAATAAGAAATCCATGTTTAATTGTTTTTATTGGATGGGAAAAACTTAATGATCATTGCTTCATTGAACTTTGGGTTTATAATTTATTTATAGACATCTGTGTATCTGTATAAATATTCTTGCCACACTACTCTGGCTTTATCTGAAAAATTACAAATACAAGATTTGTATACTCTTAACTGCTTCCACTGTGCTACATATCTTTGCTGCTTAGAAAATAGTACAATTTTTAATTGCTAACATTTATTAGGAAAATGATCCAGAAAATAAATGTACATTATTTAAAGATCCAAAAAACAGAGTATTCATATAACAAATGAGGGATAATACTCAGAAGAATGAAGCAATACTCTCCATGTTAAAAATGGTGAACCAGAGGTCCTTGGCAAACATCTGACAGTCAACAAAAAGTGGTTGTAAATTTGTTTTCAATGGCACTTAAAAGTAATCATCAAAAAAAGTTTGGAAACACAATAAAGTAGAGAATGTTTATTTGGAATGTGTTCTGACCTCCCTCCCCATACTTCTACCCATTGCCCTCGTCCTTCATTCAGCTACTCTGTGCCTTCTTAGGCACTGACAGCTTCACTTCAATAAATACAATTCAAGTTTGACTTCTACTCTCCAGAATTCTCTGGAAGACCAATCCAAAATAACCCTTCTATCCTTAATGGAACTTTGTGGGATTTTACACCTCGGGATGTTTTCCTTTTCTTCCCTGTCCCAGTTTCTCGTTTCTTTACTAGCTTTCCCTGGGAACATGTCTTCATTTTACTTTCACATTATTCCTCCTTTCAGTATCTAATTTTGGGAACTCCAACCTAATATACTGGCTTATATAAATAGGCTGCATGTAAGATGAATAACATCTTAATAAAAGTGTCTTATTCTTACCTAAGCTTGAGAGTTGGTACTTTTGGGATTAGAATATTAATGGTGGGTATTGATCTTTTGATTTTTTTTCCCTCAGTGAAAATATGGATCAGAACTGTCCTTTATATCCTTTCAGTATTTCACCCTTATTTATAAAAGGGAGAATGATTTGAGTCAGTATGTATGCCTTCTAATTAAAACATAGCAGCTAATGTGTTCAGAAATGATCTATATTTACCCTGTATCATCAGTATAACTAGGCAATTTAGATAAGAGGAAAGAAAGTTATGTGGATTTTAAAAAGGCAATTAATGTAAAAACAAAGCAACACCATAGAATTATAAAGTATAGTGAGTGCATCTTTAAAAATGTTTGACAGGCAATACTTAAAGTGTTATTACTAAAATTTTGCATCTGGTAATGGGAGACTTAGTAATTAAGATATAGTTTCTGAAAACAACTGGATAAAATATTTTCTTCAAAATCTGCTTGATATTAAGAACAAAATAATACTACAATGAAGATTTAGGGGTCAAAATTCATAAGAAGAAAACTGAGGGGTTTGAGTGCATCATGAAGGGATGCTTTTCTCTATAGGCATCTGTCCATTCTGGATTAAGACAGCGTACTCACAACCTTCTAGGGTGAGGGCAAGAGAAATGGAGTTCCAGAATGAACAAGAAATAAAGGCTCTAGTAACTTCCCCAGGTTTGTAATCCTGAAAAATTAAATTGAGAATCATGTATAACCAAAAGTAAATAAACACTCAGAGAATCCAAGTAACAAATTTGTCTTTGAAATTGCATTAAAACCTTAATGTTATTTCCCTGTCTACACAAAGCAAATATTTGTCCTTCCTGAAAAAAAAAATAGGATATCAAGTTATGTCTCCAATAAAAATCTACAAATTTTGTATATAATTTTTGGTAATTATTCAGAAATTACTTAACACAAAGAGATAACACAGTAACAAACTTATAGAGGAAAATCACAACAGAAAGCGACCCATAGAATATGAAGAAAATGAAGTTATCAGATAAAATTATTAAAATAACCATGCCTCAAATATTTAAAAACTAGAAAGACTAAACAAGGAATTCTAAAAGGCTGTGAAAATATTATGGATGATACTGTAATGACAGATATATGTCATTATATTTTGTCCAAACCCAAAGATGTAAAGAGTGACATCTAAGGTACACTATGGCCTTTGGGAAATTATACTTGTATTGGATGTTGTATTGGATGTTGATAATGGGGAACTGAAAAATGCATGGGAGCAGAGGTTATAAAGGAAACCTCCATACCTTCTTAGTTTAGCTGTAAACTTAAAGTTGTTCTTTAAAAAGCCTTAAAAGAAAATATTTGTTATGTTAGACTTTTATTAGTAATGTATATTTTAATTTCTAGGGTAATACTGAGTAATAATATAAGAGCAACTACAAAACTAGCAGTAGGAAAGTGATGAATTAATAAAAATGAATCCAAATGAAAGCAAAAGTGGAAAGAAATGTACAGCATGTAGCTACATAGCAATGACTGAAGGTTAGAATTAATCTAAATACATCGTTTGTCTTAATTTAACAAAAAGGAATAAAAGAAGGAATAGACAAATGCAATCTTAGTGGGAGATTCTATTATACTGTTAGACTATTCAGGAAAAAAATAGTAAGATTATAAAGGATTTGAACAAAAATTAATAAAAGCAAGTGATATACACATATCATTAGATCTACAGCAAGTTACACTTGCAAAAAATGACATGAAACATTTTTTAAAAATTAGTCTTAACACATCTCAATGAATTGTGAGTACTCCTTTCATACTTTTCAATTGGAAGGCAAATAAATTAAACTGTGTATGTTTACATTCAATTATATGGTGAAAGATAAGATTAGACTTTTATTGGTGAATACAATGTATACATAGATGTTGATTTATAATGATGTATACCTGAAAGGCAAACATTTTATATATGTTATAAACCATTTTTTACTTATATAAAAACAAAAATGAAATGTTTCCAATAAGCCAATAATAAAAAAAACTATTAAAGAATATTAGATAATTAAAAGAATGTAAAATATATTTATTTATGAAAGATTACAGAAATCAATGATTGAAACATCACAGGAAGTTAAATAATTCTAAAGAGAATAGAAATAGAGGAACTTAATGAAAAAGCTTCTTGTTAAAAGTTCCCAGTTTTCTCTTGAAATTATCCATCTCTTCACCCATTATATGGATCCTCTCCTGTCAATTGTTCCATATATAAAATTGCTGCTTTTAAGTTTTGGAGTGTCTGCACTATATGTGGGTCTGTTTCTATTGACTATATTGACTGCTTTTTCTTTTGATTATTGATCACACATTCAGGATTTTTTTTTTTCATTTTCACATATATATTTTTGTATTTTGGACAATTTACATAGAATTTCTTGAGATTTGTTTATTTTTCCAAGATAAGGCAGGCAAGCCCTTTTCTCTATCTGATGATTAGGGTGGTGACTGATCATGAAATTTCTTCAAAACTCTAGTTGAGGTAAGATTGAGCTGGAGTTGTGATTAAATTGAATTTTTCTCTGGCCGACCTTACTCATATTCTCCCCAGTAATTTTAAGTGGAAGAGTTGTTTAATCCTGTTTGTATTTGAGTTGGGAGAATATAAGCCAAAGTTTGAGCTAGTATTTCAAACCTCGCAGGGTTCCTGAATACTAGAATCAGACAAGTATCAGAGACAAAAAAGTGCCTTTAGCTTTCAGGATGGTGCTTTTGTAGGAAAATGCATGAGAGTTTGGGTGGAGGGAAGAATTTGGAGGTTGAAAAGTGTTCTGTTATATTTCTGGCTCCTCCAATTTCCAATTCCTTCTATTAGCTCAACTGATTCTTGTTTGGTATCTGTTTGTCCTTTCAAAACCTCTCATTGATGGTAAATCTGTTCCTCTGACTACCTACATTGAGACCAGGTGCTTGAGCTCAGGAATGAAAACTGCTGCTGCTCATTGTTCATCTAACAAATGTTCTTCATCTCTGGAACTTAGAGCATGACTTCTTTGGTTACTTCATAATACCTATGATATTTTATTTTTCTTATTGTACTATTGAAGCAAATGTCTTTCATACTTATTTTGCTCCTAGTCAAAAGCAGGAGTCTACAAGTCATTTATATACTTGTTTTAAAGGTTTATTTTAAAAAACAGTTATTTTTTTTTTAATAGAGGCATGTTTTATTTGTTTGTTTGTTTGTTTGTTTTGTTTATACATGCACTGGGTACAGTCAGAAGCACAGGAGGGTGAGAGAATTCACCAGAGCCAGAGCGGGGAGCAGAGCAGGCAGAAGGAATGAAGTACACTGCTGAGGGGAGCAGCGGGCGGCAGGAGAGGTCTGCGCGCCATGTGGGACCCTCCTCCGGTGGCCGGGGAGCAGCCGGGGATCGAACCGACGCTGCAGAGGCTGTGGGCAGCTTCGCAACCCAGCGCTCAACCGCTACGCCACTGGGGAGGCCCTAAAAAACAGTTATTTTTACCAATATAAGTAAGTAGAGTTGTAGAGAGTAAAAGTATGGGACATAAGATAGATTTACAAAATTGCATCCATTTAACAAATTTACATAACTTAACAAAGTGAAAATTCATGTAATTCCTAAAATACAAAGCAATCTTTGACATTAGGATGAAGATTATCCAAGGGTGAAGGTGAAGATAATTACAAACTAATATCTTTTATAAGATTATGTAAGATAACAGGCAATCTGACAAGAGTAAGAATGTCAAGTACATTAATATCATTATGGTAGTTTATATTTATTTTATAGTATTCATCTTATCTATAAACTCATGGTAAGTACATTTGTTGAAATGATTTAGTTCCTTCCTTTCCTTCTTTAATTGTAAGAACATAATGAATTTTATAATAATAAAAGAAAGAAGAATTAGAGTTGATTAAGAATACAAACATCAAAGGTAAAAATCTTTTCGTATGTATTATTTAAACCATAAATTCATTAAGCAAAACAATTATTCTTGATACTTCACATATTTTATCTAGTGCTTTGTCACTTGAGTATTTTTGAACTTGAGTATGTCTTTACTCGCTATATCTATTGTTTTTTAATTTTGACTAAAATTGTTGCTATTTTTAATTCATTCTCTATTCTATAACATTTTTATTATAAGCTTTCTCTCCATAGATACTGATGGGCCTGATAAGCATGCTGCAAAGTCTGTTAAATGAAGAATATTCTTAAAACTATATTTTTGTAGCATTAAAATTTATATTTATTGTAGACCAAATATTTTTTTAGATAAGAATTCTCTGAATTCATTAAGCATACTTGACTATCTGATGAATAGGTTGATTAGTCTTACTGTGGTAATCATTTTGCTATACACACACACACACACACACAAACATAACTTACTATATAAAATTACTACATTTTGCATCTTAAACTTACAGTGTGTTATATGTCAATCATATCTCAATAAGGTAGTTTCCGTTTCAATAGAAATTCATAGAATTTAATGTAATAGAATTTCCTCCTAATTCTTAGAGTTTTCTCCTCTGTTTACATTATCCATCTGTTCTTACATGTTGTCCACTTTTCCATCAGAGTAAATGAAAATTAGTTAATTAATCACTCTAATGATAATTTCCTGGTCTAATTATTTCAAGATTTCTGCCAAATTTGATAGCTTTATCTCTTAAGATTGTTTTTTTTTTGTCTTTTATCATGCCTTGTAATGTTGTTTTTTTTTTTGATAAATTGAATAAATGAGTTGAATTAAACAGTATGAATGTTTATGTTTGCTTGACTAGGATTTAGATTGTGTTTACTATTTGGTGGTGGTGTAATTTTATAAAGACTAAAATTTCCTGTAATCTCTTTGTTTAGTTTTGTTTATTCTTTCATATTGTCTTTGTGTTTCTTTAGAGAATTTAACTCTAGGTGTAAAATGTTTGTAAATTTAAATAATACTTAAATGAAATAATGATATCTATTCCTTTTATAACTGAGACAAAATAAGTCTCATACTTTACCATACATTGTCTTTGCTTCTATGGTATGAACTCAAAATTCTATCTGAAAAAGTTAGAAAAGACTTAAAAAGAATACTATAGATCTTTTATGATTCTTAGTTTATGTCCATTGTTTTGTGTATGTTAGAATTTGTTCTTTCTCTCAAAATTGAATATAAAACTGGGAAATGAGTTTTCTACGCTACTGACAGAATTCCCTAGTAAATTAATCATTAGCAAAATTTATGCTACTGAGAGTACCCGGTGAAGAAATTGCAATAGGAACAAGATAAATGAGTTTATTTTAATGAGGTCACCAACTATGGCCCCTCTAAATAGTTTACATCCTGGTTGAGAAAACTTAACAGTAATTTTTAAGATTACAAGTTAAGAAAATGAAAGTATTTATTCTTAAACTCGGCACATCAAAAAAGGCTTCCTTTTCTGCTTTTACTTATTAGGCCCTTAATTATTTTCTCTTTACACTACAGAACACAGCATGGAAAAGATCTAATGACTTCAAGCAAACCTAGAGAGCATGATATGATCACTTCCCACTGAGGATGTTAAATGTTCATGGGCATCCTGCTGTGTTTAATGTTAGATCTAGTACCCTGATGGGAGGATGCCCTTTTGGTTCCCATATTAACTTTTATATCATTGACAAGTCGGATCTCTAAAATATGAGAAAAACAACAACAACAACAAAACAGGATTCTGGCCTATAATTTCAGATCTGAAATTTATGTAAATGTCCATTAGAAAAAGTCATTTCCCCTGTCATCTTGGAATGATTCATAAGGATTTTTCCAAACCTTTGTAAAATGCATTTCCAACCAATAGCCTGCTAACTAAATTTACTTTGTATAGTCCCCGTAGTGGAAAACTTTCTTCCTCACCAAGTAATACATTTCTTACGGACAGATTTCATCAAGTTGATTCCAGATTGCTTCATCTATAACCTTTTTTCATTTTGTTTGTTTTTCTCCTACTAAGTTGTGTGGCTGTCTTGAGAAAATGACACTTGTCATATTCAATATCTATTAGCACAATGAATCTCTCTTTTAAAGCACAGAATCCTGAGTCGCCTCAATGGTACCTTACCCTACATGGTTTTCTTTATCTTGTCCCATTAGCTCCTAAGGTGTGGCACTCAGCATGGGACCCAGAAATCTGTGAGATCAGTGGATGAAGTCTAGATTATATACCTGAAACTTTGCTTCCATTTGCACTATCAATTCAAAGATTTATTATATGTGGTCTAAATAATGCTCAGTGGCACAGAAAATTTCCACTAGAACTTGATACTATTTTTGATGCTTTACCTCTCTTAATCATCCTTTCTTGGGGTCCTCATTACATACTCATAGCATGATCTTTCTCGTATGCATTCACACACTTTCCATCCATCAAAATTTCTGTTTCTGTGTCCTGTCTCAGTAGGAACCTATCTTCTCTGCAGAAAGTAGATTAATATTGAGCTAATCTCAGGCTTAGCTGGTCATGTTTTCCGGTCATTATCAACTACAGAGTAGTGCACAAGTCCAATGTTCCATAAATTGCTTAAAACAAATGTCTTAACCCACTGAAATACATATGCACTCAGAAAGTACTTAAACATTGGTAAAGAGGCCATGTTCCATATTAGGAACATGCTGGATCTAAGCTGCCTTTTAGGAGTAGTGCATAGAGAATACAGATCTTTTTATAAGCAGTGCTACCCAAAGTGTGGTCCCTGAAGAGATATATCAACAGCATCTAGGAACTTAGTAGAAGATTTGAAATCTTGCCTTAAGCCCACTGAAGCAGAATATCTAAAAACAAAGTTCAGAATTCTCTCTGGGAAATTTTTTGCAGAATAAAATTTGAGAAGCAGGCTCCTCAACCATGATTCATTTTCATTCTCTTTCCCTTCCATGGGGTTCTGGCTTTGTGGGACATGACTTTAAATGTGGTAACCTGAAAGAAGAACATAGAACCTCTAGCACTGGAAGTCTGTAACATTTAAGATTTCAGTTATCTCATTTGTTAACCTTATTTTCAGCTTTCTTCTGAAAAATCTCTCCTGGATAACTGCTTTGGGCACTTTTGTTTAAATGATTGCTCAAGTTGGAATGCCAATAGCAACCATCTTCTGTTAGAATTACATTCATCTTTTAACACGCTCCTGACACACCTAGTTATTATGCCTAAGACAAAAAAAAAATCTATTTTTTCTACATCCTTATATCATATCTTTCCAGCCCTCTAGTCTCACTGACACATTATGGCAATCAAGTGTCCCTAATGAAGCAAATATTTAAATAATAATGATTTATTAGAGAGTGAAATGACAAAGAAGCAAAAATAAGAGGAAAAGTAAGGAAACCATAGGGAAAAAGAGAAATTAACTTAAAAAACATGACTTCTTGACATTGATACTTCTTGGTATTAAGGACAATTACTTGATTGTTCTTGTGGAATCATACTCATAGAGTTCAAGTGAATAACTGCGTCTTAGGACACTATGTCCAGAAAAAAGCAATAAGAAATAATTTTATACAATATTAAAAAATATTGCTTAATGAATTTCACAGTAATTAATACATTCTCTCTATATTAGAAATTTATAGTCTGAAAATTTATACTATTAGGCAGAATTTTTTGGTTGTGTGTGTGTTTTTGTTTGTTTGTTTTACTGTTCATTTCAAGGACCTAGAAAGCTTGGCATACAAAGGGCATTCAATAAACATTTGCTGGATGAATAGATTCCCATGAATTCCAAAAGAGTTATAAAAGAAAAATAACTTTGTCTTGAGCACATCCAGTCTCCAAAGGAACTATTCAAATTACTTGTAGAAAAGGTACAATTTGCCTCTGCAACCTTGTAGTTTCCACAGTTGTAAAACAGGAGTAACTTATAGCTTGGTGGAATTAAAACAAGAAATCGCAAGTTCCTAGTTTGACTTTCTAGGACACTGAACCATACCGAGGACAGGTCTCCTCATATTCCATATCTGTCAAGTAGATTAAAAACTATAGACATTATTTAATGAATTTTTACAGACATTAATGCATGGATTCCAAAACAGCAGTGGACAGCCTGCCAGCATGTGGAAGAAAACAGAGAATAATGACAACAGGGAGAATTTTAAGGGCATACAACTTATCTACCCATTGCATAACCCAGTCAATGGCCATGCTTCAGAGCAAGGGAAATAAACAGTTTAACTGTACACAAAGAAAAGGAAAAACTCTTAGGGGTAATCAGTTAATTTCTGCCACCAGAATTAAAAGTAGGTTTTACAATGGTGTTGTATTTGCAAATTTATGGGGACATGTTTTTGTGAAGACACTCTACATATCATGTGATTTCTGATGAAAAGCTGTATGTTAGAAGGAAGGTGTAAGTTTATTCTGCATACACATATTTTTCAGGATATGCTACCATAGAGTCAGTTAATCCATTTCAAGTGGGAAGCAAACAGAAGTTGTAGTCAGTCTAGGATCCACCATCAGACTTTTCTTAGACATAAAAAGGCTCCACATACAGGGTAGCTATCTTCATTTAATGGGGTGTGGAAGATGATAGTGGTGTCCTTGTGCTGGTGTGACAAGTCTGGTTCCACAAAAGATAAGAAAATCAATCACTTTCTACTATGCTGACTTTGGTGAATCTCCATGAGAGAGAATGCCTTTATACTTATTGTAATTGATTTTTATGTATAGTATCAATAATAATTATAACTATGTGACCTCCTTGGCAGTGCAGGGGTTAAAGTCTCAGTGCTATCAAGCTATCACCAGCCACAGTGGCATGAGTTTGATCCCCAGCCAGGGAGCTAACATACATAGCACAGCAGACCTCTCCTGCCTCACTCACTGCTCCCCTCAGCAGTGTATTTCAATGGATCCACGTGTTCTGTTCCCCACTCTGTCTCTGGTGAATCCTCTTACCTCCCCTGCATTTCTGTCCTACACCCCAGCTCTTATAGGCATAAATAAAGAGAAAAAAATATATAACAACTGTTTCTGTTTAGTACATCACTGGTAGTATAATATAGTTCTAGTGAAACATGGCAAATTAAGTCACAGTACATTTGATTAAGAAATAGGAGGTGAGAAATCCTTGGATGAAGTACAGTTGGACTTTTCCATTTAATTGAATCTTATAAAGACAAACACTGCTTCATTTTTTTTCTGACTTTTCTGACATATATCTAGAGTAACTACCTTAATGCTTATTTTAATTGCTTTATATTTGTACATCAGCAAATAATTTAGAAGAATTTCTAAATCAATGAATAAAATGTACACAAATATTGAAAATTGATTATTTCTCAAGGATTTTACTAATAAAATGCAAATTCAATTAATAATATTTTAGTTTTGAGATTTAAACTCCCTCAGATAAATATTCTTTTAAAATTTTTTTTGAATTTTTAGAATATGAATGATATGTAGTATAAATTTTAAAACTATGTATTTTCATAAATGTGGGTGCCTTACTTTCTTATCAATCTTAACAATATTTTCTTTTGGAAACCCCACTTATTCAGTTCACAGTTTATTGTTTCGATATATAGCTCAATATCACATATATCCTTAGGGAGATTGCTGACAAGGATACACATTTTAATTTCTAACCTCAAGTTCTTTTCAGGAACTGTGTTTTCTTTTAGAAGACTAGGAATAGGAAAATTCCATGCAAACAGTTCAATAACAACATAATTTTAAGAATCACTTCTTTAAGTTTTAGGATCATCTTCTTTCTCTCCTCTTCCACAGACTCCTCCCACTGTAATATCATACCTTTCCCCACTTCCTATCATAGCTATTTTAAAAGATGACTCTACAACTAGATTTGTCAGGCAGAAGAAGAGAGGCCCCTGCTACTCTGCAAAGGACAATGGTAACTCTGCTCCTCTTCACTCCTGAGCCACCAAGACTTTTATTACCTTTAGCTTTGGACCCACAAACACAGTCATGTTATTGCAAAAAATTTACTCTTCATAGGATACAGCCTCTTTTGGATCTATATTTGTATATTACTCATGTGATAATAAGATTATTTAATAGCTTCAATTTATACTAATACATTAAGATGTATTAAAAGGCATTATCATCTGTTCAATAAGCATTTAAAAATGAAAAGAAGTGGTGTTCTACTGGAACACTTCCTCCCATCTTAAAAACATTATTGTAGGCAGAAAAGGAGATACTTTCTTTTAGCCCCACATATATTTTACTTTAGAAAAAGATTCTCTGCTCTGAAGAAATTATTCTGTCAGCAGTGCCTCCAGCTTCTATTCCCCACAGCAACAAGTAAAGATTACATTTCCCTGTAACTTTTTGTATGAATGCCAGGAGCAAGATAAAAATTTATCTTGCAAAGCATGTTTTATTCCAGGTGTTCGGCTAAAAGTCAATACAGTAACTTTCACTACAGATATATATATATTTTAAAGATTTATTTATTTATTTATACAAGCACTGGGTATAATCAGAAGCGCAGGAGGGTGAGAGAATTCACCAGAGCCAGAGCAGGGAACAGAACAGGCAGGCTGACGAAAAACACTGCTGAGGGGAGCAGCGGGCGGCAGGAGAGGTCTGCGCGCCATGTGGGACCCTCGCCTGGTGGCGGGGATCGAACCGGTGCTGCAGAGGCTGCAGGCAGCTTTGCAACCCAGCGCTCAACCGCTGCACCACTGGGTTGGCCCTCACTACAGATATTTTTATTTATTTTATTTTATTTTATATAGAGGCATGTTTTCTTTCTTTCTTTCTTTCTTTGTTTTGTTTATACATGCACTGGGTACAGTCAGAAGCGCGGGAGGGTGAGAGAATTCACCAGAGCCAGAGCGGGGAGCAGAGTAGGCAGAAGGACCGAAGTACACTGCTGAGGGGAGCAGCGGGCAGCAGGAGAGGTCTGCGCGCCATGTGGGACCCTCCTCCGGTGGCCGGGGAGCAGCCGGGGATCGAACCGGAGCCGCAGAGGCTGCTGGCAGCTTCGCAACCCAGCGCTCAACCGCTGCGCCACCTGGGAGGCCCACTACAGATATTTTTTAATAAACATAATACAAAACATTTGACACTCCCCACCTAGTTTGGTGGGTAGAAAAGGAAAAGAGGGAAATGAATGACCCTTAGGTTATATGTTGTGCCCTTAGGTACATGGTGGAATGTTACAGAAAGATGGAAGGCAGATCTAGAAGGGTTTGTGTATGTGTACATGTGTGCTTATGTTGGAGGATGTGGAAACAGCCCATGTCATTATGTTAAAATGTGGCACGATGGGCTATGTGACTTCAATTTCTTTTTTTATTTTCTACGATGTATTTGGTATAGTTAGATTGAAATTTTCAAATTAAATTTGCCACATCCATTACCATCCCTTGAGGTATTCTCTCATTACTTCATTATGAGTCTAAAATAGTCTATATACTCTTAGTAATTCAGAGCTATCATCGGGGGAGGGAATTTTTGTCCTTTCCAACCCCCCATTCCCTCTTGTTCTACCTTGCTCTTTTCTATTAACCATTTTTATTACTTCTTTCTCCCTAATTTCTAAACCCCTTCAATGATTACAGTTATAAATTTCTCTTTTCTCAATTTCTTCTGATTCTCCTTTCTTGATATAATCAAGTATCAGAAATCTTCCTGACAGTATTTTCAAGCTTTCAGCTACATGTAGCACTGGCAGATCTATTTTCTGCATCTAAATTTTAAAAGGTTTCCGTCAAATATTCCTCCTCTCCTGCCCTTTTTGTTGTAAGACTATTTCAAGAGTATGTTTTTCTTCTTTGCTCCTTTATCTCTTCCTCCACAGAAGATTGTATATAGGGAAAAATGAAAATTAATTTTTTAAATTAAAATTCAGTCAGTATTCAACATAACTTTTGTTTATAATCAACAAGCAACTATAAACCAGAGACACGCTATGGGGGGTAGGGAAGGAGAGGAGTGATTAGGGTCAAAATAAGGGGGAGTGGAATTGTACGGGAAATATAACCAAAATGAAAATGCATACATTGTGCAAAAATGAAAAAAGATGTAAGAATTATATAAAATAAAATATATAAAATAAAAAATAAATAAATATTTATTCAATATGGCACAGACTTGAGCTTTCTTATGTTCTTAAAAAGGATAACACTTATTCATAGTGTGTTGAGAAAACTACAGAAAAGAACACAAATAAAGACAACATAATGTCTGAATAATGGCCACCATCTGTATAGATGACAACCTTGTTACAAATATTAATGGGCAGTTCAAGTCAAACAATTAGGAAAACTTCAGTTTACCATATGTAGATATAGTTTAAACTGACATCTTTAAGGCAAAATGCTTTTCATTCCATTTGGAGATTAGCATTGGTTTGGGTTTGGTCAAAAAGAGTGACATATTATGCTTTTCCAAATAGTGAAAACACTTGTAATAGCAAAACTGTAATAGGTTAATTTGAACCAGTTTTCTAATTCCCATGAGTACTTTTATTATGTTTTCATTTCCCATAATCATATGGTCATAGAAAGAACAATTTGAGTGTTAACCAAATTAATGGTCCTCATAAAAATTGTTAATTTGATGATGCGCTGATTTTATTATTAATGGGTTTTAATAAAATACTCTCCAATGGATAGTAACTCATAGCCCACAATTTTATAAAAATAATGATTTCAAATCATGTGGTACTAACTCAACAAAAGAGTTTTGTGGAATTCATGTTTCATATATGTCTGGATGTGCAACAAAGGAAATGTTGATTCATTGCCTACGGTTAACCATATTAGTGAATGTCAAAAAAAAAAAGAGAAATATTCATCTCATTTTTCCTCTATTGCATATACAAAGAAGAGTGGCACATATTAAAAAATAGAAAATAAGCAGTCATAAGAAGGAATGGAAACCCTTAAAGATATGGTTATAAAGAGAACAGGTTGTTGGATTAAAAAGTGTTTATTCTCTGAGTAGCACAAGTAGCTTCATGGTTATTTCCCTCATTGGGTCATAGGAAGGAAGGGTCACACATGGGATAACTGAACCACTGTGAAGGATCTCTAAGGAAACTCTAAGAAGTGAATTAGCATAAATTTTGAAGATGAGCAAATGTAATAGAATTTTTTTTCATTATGAAACTTAAACACTAATTTTTTCTACAAAGTCATATTCAGAGATGGTTGTTCAGTTCTTGAAAAGACACCTGCATTGTTTCACTAAAGACAAGTCATTACTTGTTATCTTCTTTGTAAAATAAGACAAAAGCTGGTAAGTTGGTGAAATTCAATCAATATTGTTTCGTTTTATCTCTAAATTAAGCATGAAATTTAGAACACTTTTGTTGGGGCTTTATGAATAAAATAATTATATTATTAATTAAAATGCAGTTTTAAATATTTTAATAACAACAACAGTAAAAAAATCATTAATGAGTCTTAATTTAGCCAATAGAGTATCTCTGCATAAATTTGTTTCATTTGGTAGTTTTTTTAATCAGATTAATATGAAAATATTTTGAAAAAACTCATAGTACAGCGTAGTTTAGGCTTAAAAACAATAGTCCTTGCCGCATCTTTTCCAGCCTCAATTTACTTTATAAGCATTCATTTGTGATTTTTGTGCTTAAACAGTTTACTCCATTTTCTCTGAATAATATTTTTACATTACTATTTCTCAATTTATCAGTTGTAAACAATATTATTCCATGTATTCTGCTAAGAGTTTTGTATATTTGTTTGGTCCATAGAGCAATCTAACTACTTTTCACCATGTTATCTTCTGCCATTCTAATGTAAGGCACCATTTTTTCCTCACCTAGATTGCTGCAAGTGCCTAGTAAATCCCCCCATGCTGTTTCTATAATCTAGTGTCCACAGTTAGAAAATAAAAATTGGACCATATTATTGTCCTGCTTAAAATGCTTCATTCAACTTGTTAGTCCCTTAAATTAAAACCAAAGTCTTGCAATCAGCTGTGAGTCCTACATAACCTGGATGGTGCACAAATCAGGGTTTTTCTCTTTCTTTATTCCCTATGCTCCAAATATATCTTTTATTCTAATCACAGTAGTTTTGATTTAGTTTCTTGAATCACTAAAAAGAAATACCTCTTCATATATGTGTGGCCATACCATACCATGTCCACTGTCATTAGTCTTCCACCAAAGCACCAATAATCCTCCACCACAATCCATTTGACCCCCATCCACATTTTGCACCTAATCCTGTTTTCTCCTGGTAGCCTCAGTGAGATTCCAAGGATTGTCTTTGCTTTAGTTTTCTGTTTTGTTTCTTTATATTAATCTTTGGGTATTTACTTTTCTCCTTCTGACTAAATTCACTAAGCTTAATTCTTCCAAGTTTCACTCATGTTATAAAAGGCAAGATTTTATTATTTTTATAACATTTTGGTATTCCACTATATTTATACACCACCACATCTTTATCCACTCATCTGTTGTTGGACACTTAGGTTGTTTTCATTAATTAGCTATTGCAAATAGTATTTCAATGAACATGGAAGTGCATGTATCCCTTTGAACTAGTGTTTTTGTGTTCTTCAGATAGATTCCTTGGAGTGGAATTGCTGGATCATATGGTAGACTTATTTTTAATATTTTGAAAAATCTCCGTACTGTTTTCCACAGGCACTGACTAGACCAATCTTCAATACATTCCCACCAACAATGTACAAGCATTCATTTTTCATTTGTTTTATTTTTTTTAAAGATTTACTTATTTATGCATACAACAGCTGGGGGGCAGGTCAGAGGTGTGAGGGTGAAAGGATTCACCAGAGAGAGAGTGGGGAGCAGAACAGGCAGATTGACTGAAATACAGTGCTGAGGGGAGCAGTGGGTGAGTCAGGAGAGGTCTGTTGGGCCATGTGGTTTAACTCCCTGCCCAGGAATTGAACTCATGCTACAGTGGCTGCAGATAACTTCATAGTGCTGTGACTTAACCCCTTGTGCCACCAGGGAGGCCCCAGGATTCATTTTTAAAAACAGATTTTTGTAGCAGAAGTTTGAGAGAAAAATAAGATTATTTTATCTTCTTAATTGTCAAGAATTCCTTTATATCAATTGTCTTAATATTCCATGTAAATACTTGGCCAATAATATATTTATCACTTCCTATAGTAAAGCCCTTGGGGAACTGTACTGAGCACCTTAGCATGTAATATGTTTTCATAATGAGATTTAATTTTAGGTCAATAATAGCTATCAAGTTTTAAATGGGATCACTTTTAAGATATGCTACAAATAGGGCATCAAGAATTATATGGGGCCTCCTTGGTGGTGCAGGGGTTAAAGACAGTACTATCAAGCTGCTGCCAGCCACTACAGCAAGAGTTGGATCCCTGGCTGGTCAGGGGGCTACCCACATGGTGCAGCAGACCTCTCCTATCTCGCCCGCTGCTCCCCTCAGCAGTGTATTTCAGTACATCTGCCTGTTCTGCTCCCCACTCTTTCTGGTGAATCCTCTCATGCCCTGCACCTCTGGCTTCATCCCAGTTCTTGTATGCATAGTCAATAAATTAAAAAAAAAAGAATTATATGAACCCATCCCTGGGTGCACAGAGAGAATGGAGATTGATATAATTTAAATAAGTTAGTTTTAATACATTCCACTTAAATTCAAAAATATCTACTAAGCTCATAATTTGCCAAGTTCTATAATACATATAGTACATACAGAAATCTTAATAGTTTTTTTCTATTCTTTAGAAGCACAAAGTTCAGCAAGGGAGTCAAACACATAAATAGTGTAATGACATAAGTATAAACAGAGTGCCCTAGGATCAAAAAATGGGGAAATCTGACTTCTAACTGAATAAGGGATGTTCCCTCCAGTAGGCAACATTTGTTCTGGCCTTGATAAGTTAACAAGGGAGAATGTAAAAAATAAAAGTGTTGATCAGCAAATATTCACTTCTCTACCTCTCCAACTTTTGGGGGAGAATATTTCTTCACCACATTATATTGAGCTCGACCATGTGTACTGCCTTAGCCAGAAGAAGTTAGCAATCATCATGCAAGAGGAGTCCTTACATGTACTAACATGCTCTACTGTGGCCACTTGTATTCAGCAGCCTGCCAAGGAGAGAATACACTTTGGCAGTATGTTCTGGCAGGATAGCTGCTGGTTCAAGGAGAATGAGGAAGCATGTGGAACTGACCTAATTCCAACTAAATGGAGCCAAGCCCAGCAGATCCCAGCTGAACCTAGCCTGAAACAGAGTTGCTCCACATAATGCAGAAGAGGAAAAAAAAAATGTGCTGTTGTAAGTCACTGCACTGTGTTTTAAGATAGTTTGCTGTGTCTTATTATTGCTACATAATTAAATAATGCAGAAAGGAAGGAGAAATGCCATGTGAAGGAGCATGGCTATTAAATTGCTATGATTAGACCAACTGGGTGACAATACGGAGAAATAAGAACTGAATAACACAGTTTGAGAATCAATAATGAAACTGGAGTGCTGGATCAAGTCCCAGAGGTTATGGGATGTCATCAACATACTTTTCACAGAGGGAATGACATAATTATACTCCACAGTTTATCTCACAACTTTATCTGGGAGCATATCGTCCAGCAGATTTACTCATTCAACAGATATTAATGAGCACATGCAATGTGCCAGACATTTGGAACATATTAGAAAATGAAAATAATATCTCTGCTCTTAGCTATTACTGGGAGGACATAGACAATAAACAATAAACATAATAAGTAATGTATATGGTATATTAGAAATTAGCAAGTTACATGAAAAAAAAATAAAAGCAGAGTGTGGGAGGGAGAGCTGCAATTTTTAAACAGTTAGATGGAGTAGTCTCATTGAGAATGTGACATCATCTTGGAATTTGTAGTAATCAAGGATTCTTCAAGATTGGCAGCTATCAGGTAGTTATAAGCATCCAGCCAAAATTCCACATAAATGACTCTGTAACTCAGGGTATAAAATATTCCTTAGGGGGGAAAAAAAAAACTAGGATTCACACAACTTGTAAAGCATCTGATAGAAAGAAGTTGTAGAACCTAGTGATTCCCATAACAACATCAAAGATGTCTTCTTTAATATACATATTGTTCTATTCTGTGATAAAGTACGTCATGAATAGTCAGTAACTGCTGCTTCTAAGACACTTGGCATCTTGTGATGAAACATACTTTTAGCACCATGATCTGACTCTTCACTGGTGAGAAATGGTGCTTCATGCTCACAGAGGCGTATAGAAGAACCTTGGCAATCAACCCCAACTTGGCATTCTGGAAAGTATCTCTGTGCTGGAGAATTCAAACACATGCCAGGCCTTTCTCCAGGAAACAGTTGAACCAACTCAGTTATGGTTTCAAGCTAAATTTTATGTTAAGGAATATTGCATGAAGTTATTTGAATGGTGTAGGAAAGATATGAAGTCCTTTCTTTGCTTTACGTTGGATGCAAATGGATCACGAGTCTCTTAGTGTTTTGTCTTAAGTGCAACCAAGCTGATAGCAGCTATACAGTATAGATAGTGTGGTGTAAGATGCTGTGCAATTTTATTTGTATCTTAGTTTGCTTTCCCAAAGACATGGGCAGGGAGGGCCTAAGAAATCCCACCCAGTCTCCATAGTCCTGGAGTTATAAGAAAGCAAACACGGAGAGGTTTCATAATCAGGCTGGGCAAGGGCTGCTGCAGATGCCTACTCTGTACCCAGAGGAAGATAGACATCTTGGCAGGAGTTGGCATGAAACCACACTCAAGGGCTAGATAGGATAAATTTTAGGTTCATGGATATCATTGTGATAGAGGATGACAGCCAGGAATTCAATAGCTTCCCCATGTCTTCATGGTATGTAGGTGCCTGGAATGTTCCCATAGGAAAAAATGAGAATGAGGAAAATCTAGAATAGAGTGAATTTAAGCTTGAAATGATTTATGAGACTCTGGAGTGGATTAGTCTACCTAGATTTGAGAAAAATTGCTTTCTGCCACCAAATACAATAATGACTCAAAGTAAAGATTCAATTAATGTAAAGGAGGAAAAGAAGATAGATTTTTTGAAAATCTAAATTCAACACCTGAAAATTTCTATTAAGAAACATATAGATAGAATCAGTACTTCAAAAATTTTATATCCGAGGCACATATCAAAATAGCTGGCACTGGTCTAGTAAAAAGGAGAAAAATTTATAAATTTTATCTGTAGCCCTGATGCTTCCAACAAGGAAACCCTGTTTTCTAATAAAAGAGCTTCACCCCCAATAAAATATTTGGCTACCCCTGACACCTATCTTCAGGTATTATGGAACGGCAGCATACCTCGCTAGACATAAATATCCATATTAACAATACTACAAATCATATTTCGAGGGCAACCTTCCTAAATAATTCAAACACACAAAATCCTGCCCAGAGTGTACATGGCATTCTCTCTGGTCACTATTATGGCAGACTTGGAATATTAGGAATTTTCCCATTGCTTCATCTGGGAGATCATTCCCTGTTTTAGCAAAGCAGTTCTAGCTTCCTATTCCTTCTTGTTTCTTTCCTCTGCTTCTCTCCAAGTCCCCCTTGGAGATGGGGTATTGAATATGATTTAAGGACAGAAGTCCAGGCATTTGCAACCTCCCTCTCCATAGCCTTATGGCTCTTCAGCTTCTACTTGGGAAGTAGCTCTCTACCTGCATCTTAGTGCCTTTTGCAGGACAGAAGAACATTCTTCACAAATTATATTGATTATCTTAGTTTCATAGGAACATGTTCTGCTAGCACTTATGTGGAAATATAGTTCTTGTCTCTCGAAGGCACCTTCAAGAGCAGTTTTCCACAGATTGCATGTTTTGGACTTACTGTGGAGTTCCACTTTCCAAGGCAGTTGATAGTTGCTTTCTTGCATTTCTAGATTTTCTACATAAGCATCATATGGATGCTAACTTCCTTCTCCCATTTTTAGTGGTTGTTGGAAAAGAGACATAAGTAGCTTTATAAATTTGACAGATACTGAATGAAAATTCCCTTAGTCTCATTTCTCTCATAAATAATGTGAATCAATAGAGAGTCAATACTTTCACCCAGGAATTTAAAAAATAGTTCCTAAAATAATGGTATCATTTTAGAGAGTATTTGGGCATTTATCAAAAATAACAATGTTGAATGAACCATGATGTCTCTTTTGCTTAAAAGTATAGAACTTGTATTGTTACAATTAATATTTGAGAAGCTTGTGTCTGAATTTATCCATATTTTTCAATCTATACTTATTCTTTATATTTCAATATCTTTTTTCTCTCCACATATAAATGTATGATATTTAACATGTATATTTGTATACATATGTAAGGATATACATGTGTGTAATATGTATATCTATAATTTGTTGAAGAAGGCAAATAAGATTTTCTTTTATTTTTATGTAAAAATATTCCTCTAAAATATGCTTGTCAGTGGTTTTCTATAGAATGTTTTCTTTATTTTTAATACTAAATTTCAATACCAATCCCTTTAAGATATAAAGTTGTGTTCAAAATAATGTGATTGATCTTCTTTTAAGTTATTTCCTTTCACACATTTAGGCAATGTTTGATTTCTTCCTTTAAAGCTTGAACAGGAAGTCTTGAAATCAATATTATCTATTTACCTATTAAAGTGTCCAAGGCGAAGGGGGCGGAGCAACATGGCGGCGAGGAGACGCTGCGAGTAAGATCTCCCATTAAAAAAAGTTAATAGGGAGGAAAAGCGGCAGGTCCCAGTGAGAACTGGGACACAGAAGATAAACGGACGACTCCAGCAAACTGCCCAAAGAAGAAAGTTGCCATAAAAGAGGACGAGAAGGGAGGGAAGCGCAGAACCCTGCTCCCCTCCCCCGCCCACAGAGGCGGCACTCTCCGACCTGCAGAGAGGAGGAAAACAACAAACCAAAACGCCCAACAAGAAAAACGGACGCAGCAAGTGGGACTGTGAGTGGAAAGGAACTATTTCAGCCACCACACCCCGTGAACGGGAGCTGAGGCGAACCCTGCAGGATCCGCCGCAGAGGTGAGCTCCAGGCGCCATTAAAGAGAGCCCCGCCCCCAGGAGGAGACCAGCACCAGCACACAGCCCCGGCCGCCCGGTAAGCTTGCGCTAAAGCGGCGCTCGGATTGCAGCTGCCCAGGTCCCCGCAACTGCGACCTAGGCTTGCAGGGAGACGGCGGAGGCCCTCCCTGAGTGAGCAGGAACCAGGCGCCCAGGCAGGGGAGCGGGATTCAAAAGGCGCCATTCCCGCGCCACTGATCTGGGCTACAGCCCGCGTCCTGGAACTGAGGGCTTTGGAACTGAGACCCGGGGCACAAAATTAGGGGCGTGGGTTCCCCACGACGGTGGGGCACAAGGCAGACACAGCACCCCAAAGCCGTTGAGGTGTACCCTACCATCCCCGCTCTGCTCCCTGTCCCACGGGGTGGAAAATCAGCTCCCCAAGGGCTCTAGGAGAGATCTCTGGCGCCATCTAGCGACTTGACCCCAGCACAGGCTACTGAAGGAGCTAGTGGCCAGCTGGGGAGTTAGCCCACACCGGGCCCCTTCCGAACAAGTAGTCTGAGCCCACAGGGAGAGCGAGCACCCACAGCCGGGGCAGACCAGGTGCGCAGAAGAGTGTGCCTGAGACCAGAAGCGCAGGGAGTGTGTCCCACATCACCATTTTAGAACAGGGACATTTCTTCAGTAAAAACTACCTGCAGAAGGCTTCCTCAGGAGCCAGAGGTGAGCGGGGGAAGTTCGCCCACGCCAGACCCCCTCCAGCCTGCAGTCCAAGCCCAGAGGGGAGCAGGAACCCACCGCCGGGGCAGACCAGGCGCACAGGGGAGTGTGTCCCCACATCGGCATTTTAGAACAGGGACCTTTCTCCAGTAAAGGCTGCTTGAAACTGACAGATGACTCCTGGAAGAACCAGAGGGGAACAGAGAAGCCCACCCAAGATGCCGGCCAGTCCCAACAACACAGTGTCCCAACGCATACGGCAAATTAGAAAACAGACAGTAGGGAGGAGAAGAACCACACGCAACCTAGCAACTCTCCAGAGAAAAAGCACACCACAAAAAGAAAGCCAGCCCCCAGATTGCAACGACAATAACTTGGAAGAATTTCTGAGCCTTCCAGAAAGAGAATTTAAAATTGCCGTGATTAAAAAACTGACAGAAGTCATAAAGGAAAACAATGATAAGGGAAAAATAATCAACGATCAGAAGAATGCAATTGAGTCCCTAGAGAGGGAAAACAATGGTCAGAAGAAAGAAATTGAGTCCCTAAAGAGGGAAGTAAAAGAAATGCAGGAGATCAAAGAATTAATGGAAGAACTAAAGAATTCTGGGAAAAGCAATGAAAGCAGAATAGATGAAATGGAAGAACGAATAAGTAATCTTGAAGACACAGAAATAAAAAGAACCAAAACAGAAAAGGAAAGAGAAGTACGAAGGAAAAAGAACGAAGAAAGACTTCGGGAACTATCTGACTCCATGAGGAAAGGAAATATAAGAGTTATAGGAATACCAGAAGGAGAGGAGAGAGATGTAGGAACAGAGAAAATATTCAAAGAGATAATTGAAGAGAACTTCCCAAATGTGAAGAAGGAGCTGAAAATTGATATACAAGAAGCAAGAAGAACACCAAACTTCCACGACAAAAGGAAAAATACAGCAAGACACATAATAGTAAAGCTCCCAAGAATCCAGGACAAGGAAAAAATAATGAAGCTGGCAAGAGGGAAGAAACAGATAACATTCAAAGGAAAACCAATCAGGCTGACATCAGACTTCTCTGAAGAAACACTACGGGCAAGGAGAGAGTGGAGGGACATAGTCAACAGACTCCAAGAAAACAGATGCCAACCAAGAATACTCTATCCCGCAAAGCTCTCCTTCCTCTTTGAAGAAAGAATATGGACCTTCCCAGACAAACAGAAACTCTGGAATTTCATTGCAACTAAACCCCCACTCCAAAAAATACTACAAGGAGTCCTAAAGCCAGAACCTCAGAGCGACGAATAACAATGAAAGAAGGCCAAAAAAAAAAAAAAGTTATTAAAAGAATAAATAAATAAAATCAAAGGAAAGACAAACACAATGGCAAATACAGATGTTAACATATCAATATTAACTCTAAATGTAAATGGACTAAACTCTTCAATAAAAAGACACAGAGTTGCAGCCTGGATTAAGAAACAAAACCCAACCTTTTGCTGTCTCCAGGAAACACATTTAGCTACAAAAGATAAAAATAGGCTCAAAGTTAAAGGATGGAAAACAATCCTACAAGCAAATGGACCAAAAAAGAAAGCAGGAACAGCTATACTTATATCAGATAAAACAGATTTCAAACTCAAAAAGATAAAAAGAGACCCCAATGGTCACTACATTATGATCAAGGGGACAATACTTCAAGAAGAAATAACACTCATTAACATATACTCACCAAACGAAGGAGCACCAAAATATATCAGACAACTGTTGTCCTCTCTGAAAACAGACATCAGAGAAAACACATACGTAGTGGGAGACTTCAACACACCACTATCAACAATGGATAGATCAACAAGACAAAAAATAAGTAAAGAAACCAAAGCTCTAAATAAAGACCTAGAGCAATTGGGCTTAACAGACATCTATAGAACACTAAACCCCAAAAAAACGGAGTACACATTTTTCTCATGCGCACACGGATCATTCTCCAGGATCGATCACAAACTGGGGCACAAGACAAACATCAACAGATACACCAAGATTGAAATCATATCAACCATCTTTTCTGACCATGAAGGCATCAAACTAGAAATAAACCATAAAAAGAAGGCAAGGAACTTTCCTACCTCATGGAGATTAAAAACCACACTACTGGAAGACCATTGGACTAATGAGGAGATCAAAGAAGAAATTAAAAAATTTTTTGAATTGAACGACAAGGAGGACACCAATATCCTAAATGTATGGGATGCAGCAAAAGCAGTAATAAGAGGAAAATATATAGAAATAGAAGCTCACATCAAGAAACAAGAAAGAACACAAAGAAACAACCTAATCTCGAAGCTCAAAGATCTAGAAAAAGAACAACAAAAAAACCCCAAAACCAGTAGAAGAAAAGAAATAATAAAAACCAAAGCAGAAATAAATGAAATTGAAACTAAAAAAACAATCCAAAAGATCAATGAAACCAAGAGCTGGTTCTTTGAAAAAATCAATAAAATAGACAAACCCCTAGCCAGGCTCACAAAGGAAAAAAGGGAGAAAGCACAAATAAACAGGATCATCAATGAAAGAGGAGAAATCACAACGGACACAGCAGAAATCAAAAGAATAATCAGTAACTACTATGAACAGTTATATGGAAACAAGTTTAACAATCTAGAGGAGATGGACAAATTCCTACAACTCTACAATCACCCAAAGCTAGATAAAGAAGAAATAGAACACCTAAACAGACCAATTACAAGCAGCGAAATTGAAATGGTAATCAAAAACCTCCCCAAAAACAAAAGCCCAGGACCTGATGGATTTACAAATGAATTCTACCAAACATTCAGAGACGAATTAGTGCCTATCCTTCACAAACTCTTCCAAAAAATTGAGAAGGAAGGGACAATACCAAACACGTTTTATGAAGCCAACATTACACTAATACCAAAACCGAACAAGGACAACACAAAAAAGGAAAACTACAGGCCAATCTCCCTAATGAACACTGATGCAAAAATCCTCAATAAAATTTTAGCTATCAGAATCCAACAATGTATCCATAAGATAATTCACCACGACCAAGTTGGATTCATTCCAGGGGCACAAGGATGGTTTAACATCCGAAAATCAATCAATGTTATCCAACACATCAACAAAAAGAAATATAAAAACCATATGATAATATCAATAGATGCTGAGAAAGCTTTCGACAAAGTGCAACACCCATTCATGATAAAAGCCCTTGAAATTCTTGGGATACAAGGAACATACCTCAACATCATAAAGGCCATCTATGACAAGCCAACAGCCAGTATCATTCTCAATGGTGAAAAGCTGAAAGCAATTCCATTAAGATCTGGAACAAGACAAGGATGTCCACTCTCACCATTGCTTTTCAATATAATACTGGAAGTCCTAGCCAGGGCAATAAGACAAGAGAAAGACATCCAAGGAATCCAAATAGGAAAAGAAGAAGTCAAGCTATCACTATTTGCAGATGATATGATATTATACATAGAGAACCCCAAAAACTCCACAGAAAAGCTAATTCAACTCATCAATCAGTTGAGTAAAGTGGCAGGATACAAAATCAACACGCAAAAGTCAGTAGCCTTCCTATACACAAACAATAAATCTGAAGAAGAAGAAATCAAAAAGACCATCCCTTTTGTTATTGAAACAAAAAAAATCAAATATTTGGGAATAAATCTAACAAAAGAGGTAAAGGACCTATACAAAGAAAACTATAAAACACTGTTAAAAGAAATAGAAGAAGACACAAAGAAATGGAGAGACATCCCCTGCTCATGGATTGGAAGAATAAACATTATTAAAATGGCCATCCTACCAAAAGCAATATACAGATTCAATGCTATTCCAATCAAAATTTCAATGTCATTCTTCAAAGAAATAGAACAATTATTGATGAAATTCATATGGAATCACAAAAAACCCCGAATAGCCAAAGCTCTCCTGAAAAAAAAAGAAGGGAATGGAGGCATCAGACTCCCAGACTTCAAACTATACTACAAAGCCATAATCATCAAAACTGCATGGTATTGGAACAAGAACAGACATACAGACCAATGGAATCGAATAGAAAATCCAGAAATAAACCCACAGATTTATGGTCAACTAATCTTTGACAAAGGAGCAAAGAATATGCATTGGAGCAAAGAAAGTTTGTTCAATAAATGGTGCTGGGAAAACTGGGTCGCTACATGCAAAAGAATGAAGCTTGACCACCACCTCACACCATACACAAAAATCAACTCAAAATGGATTAAAGAACTAGACATAAGACCTGAAACCATAAAATATATAGAAGGAAATATAGGCGAAACACTACGTGATTTGCACATCAAAGACATCTTTACAGACACATCACCCAAAGCAGTGATAGTGAAGGCAAAGATAAACAGCTGGGACTACATCAAATTAAAGAGCTTTTGCACAGCAAAAGAGACAATAACAAAAACAAAGAGAAACCCCACCAACTGGGAGAACATTTTTGTACCCAACACTAATGATAAAGGACTGATCACAAAAATCTGCAAAGAGCTGATGAGACTCAACAACAACAAAGAAAATAATCCAGTCAAAAAATGGGCAGAAGAGCCAAAAGAAACTTCTCTGAAGAGGAAATGCAAATGGCCAACAGGCATATGAAAAAATGTTCAACATCACTTGTCATCAGGGAAATGCAAATCAAAACTACCATGAGATACAATCTTACACCAGTGAGAATGGCACATATTAAAAAAACTAGCAACAACAAATGTTGGCGAGGGTGTGGAGAAAAAGGAACTCTTCTGCACTGTTGGTGGGAGTGCAAACTGGTCCAACCACTGTGGAAAGCTGTGTGGAGATTTCTGGACCTACTAAACATAGAGCTTCCATATGATCCAGCAATTCCACTCCTAGGTATTTACCCAAAGGACACAGAAACATCAATTCCAAAGAACACCTGCACCCCTATGTTTATAGCAGCACTGTTTACAATAGCTAAGCTTTGGAAACAACCCAAATGCCCAAAAATAGATGACTGGATCAAGAAGATGTGGTACATATATACCATGGAATATTACTCAGCATTCAAAAAAGATAAACACATGCAATTTGCTGCAACATGGATGGCGCTGGAAGGGATCATGCTCAGCGAAATAAGCCAAAAAGAAAAAGAAAATACCGGATGGTCTCACTCATAGCAGGAATCTAGAAAACTTAAATAAGGGACCAGGAAAATGAATAACTATAAGAAAGTGAAAATCAAAATCAACAAAAAACTATGAACCAGAGACACTTTTAGGGGGGCGGGGGCGGGAGGGGAGGGATTGGGGTCAGAATGGGGGGCTGCAATTGTATGGGGAATATAACAATAAAATTTATAAAAAAATAAAAAATAAAGTGTCCAAGGCAGGAACAATGCCAAGGCCATGAGCATCTGCCATTGGGAAGTTAGTCTTTCCACAGTTTCTCCCTCTATTTGTTGCAGACTCTTTTACAAGGGTCAGTTTTGTTGGAGATGAAGCAGGAAAGTGAAGACCTTCCAGATATGTTTTCTTATCTAGGG
The DNA here is from genome assembly GCF_964194135.1 of Talpa europaea. Taxonomy (NCBI): domain Eukaryota; kingdom Metazoa; phylum Chordata; class Mammalia; order Eulipotyphla; family Talpidae; genus Talpa; species Talpa europaea. Next base: position 40,146,882 of record NC_140068.1, read on the forward strand.
TATACCAATCACTCTGAAGGAATAGAGAAAAGAGATTTTTACTCAACATGGCGACTTCAGCTGCTGGCAAAATCAATACAAGAAATTGGTCCTCCACAGGAAAGGGTTAGCTAGATTGCTTGAAATGGTCAGATTTTTTTTTTTTAATTCCCTCTTCAAGCAAAAAGATTATGCATCAACTTTAGGGGTCTTCTATTCTCAGTTTATCTAAATTGTATCAAATGTGGAAGATTATCTTCCAAGTTTGTTGAATGAAGTTTTCCTGCTCCCTCATCTGACTAATGAAGCTATTTCCTTTAACACTTCTTAGGACTTTTTTTACATCATTGGATTTTGGGAGACTATTTTCAAACTACCATTTACCTCGAATTCCCTGAACATAAATTAAGTATTTTTTAAATGTATGCTCAACTTATAATTTTAAGTTACATAATAATTCTTTCCAGAAGTGTTAGAAATGAGACAGGTCTGAGTTTTAATACTCATTGAGTCACTTGTATCAAAAGGCCTTGAGCAAGTTCTCAACTTAGTGAACCTAAGTTTTCCCATATATAAAATGAAGATGATCTGGAAAAGTTGTTTTGAAGATTAGATATGACATATACATACATATGTGTATGTGTGCATATATATATATTATATATATATATATATATATATATAACATCTAGGGCAGTATCTGATATAGAAAAGATACACAAAAAAATGAATACATTATTTTAAGGCATTTGTTTAAATTAGTTATAATTTTAAGGTTCCATTTTAAGCTACTGAATATTTGGAGACCAAACATAGAATGTTCTGTTTACAACTGATTATTCATACATGTCCTCAATAATCATACTGGATATTGTATTAGGAAAGTCGGAATCAAGTATTTAAACTCTCTTAAGAATACTGAACTTCTGTCTCCTTCCTTCTTAAAAGTTTTCCATGAAAATTTATCAAAATGGCATTTTCAACTATTTCTCATGCCTTTCTTTTCCTTCTGTATTCCTCATGAATCTGTGGGAACTACTGTATGAAAAATGTCTAAGGTAACCTCTGTGTAATCGTTCTCTCAACTTCTGTGTTGTAAATAATTATTCTATATACTCAGCAATTCAAACCGTCAGGGATAATTATAGAGTATACTGTAGGAAATAAATCACTTTTTTAGGAAAAGAAGTAAAAGTAAGTCATCTCATTCATTCTGTAATTTGAGATTTATAAATTATGAAATCCCTGCTACATGTGCATGCTAAGTATTGCTGGGGCATACTAAAATAAAGTAATATTTTAGCAAAACTCTTCACACAAGTTTAAATTTCTCTTGATTGTCATTTTAAAACAAACAGTAAAAAAGAGTAATTGCTGATCTGGATGCCACAAGTAGATCACTCTACTTGTTCACGCTTTATAGCAAGGCTATGAACAGCTCCATTCCAAATCTGAGAGACAGGGCTAAACCACAAACTTAAAGCAGTTTATCTCCTATAATATTTTCCTTAGCAATGGCTTTGGTATATGAGTTCACCTTACCTTTGACTAAGATCCACTAAGAGAAATAGTTTTATTTTTCACAAAGCAACCAGACCACCTGTGACCTCCTGGTGAAGGAAGGTTATTTTGCTATTTCCTCTGATAAACCTATTACTTGGTTTTACAGTGTAACAGTCTGAAAAATGGCTTCTCCCAGGCGCTGACTGAGCTGGCTGCTGCCTGGAACAGGAAGTCAGAGTCTAAGTCTAGAAGGAACTGAAAGGAGACAAATAGTGTGCTGACTCCTGCATCAGCCAAGGAATCTCAGTTTAAATGAGATGACCTTATTTAGCACTTCTTGCTTTGACCACAGCTTCATAAGCTCTATTTTAGAGCCAGAGAGATGTGGTGGGAGGTGCTTTTGTGATCTGTGTAGTTTCTTACTTGCTCTCACAGGTCAGGGATCACTCAGAATGAAGAAAAACAAGGGGATGCTGTGCTCCAGCGATCTGTTGGCCTCACTCTGTGGTTACATACTTTATACTACATTTTCTGTCCCATTAAGCAGATCTCTATAATTTATTATAACATATGAAAGCCATGTCTATTTTTCATAGACAAACCTTGTGAAATGACTACGAAATTTTTGTCTTATGGCTAAGGGGGAGAATGAGAGATTCGTCAAGAGTAGAAATTCCTAAATCAGAAAGTCTGAGTTTACATCCTGCTGTACTTCTTACTAGTTGTGTGACCAGTAGCAAGTCACTAATACCTCTCTCCCTAAATTTCCTTACCTGAAAATGAGGACTACAATTACAGTACTGACAAAAAAAAGTTGCAAGTCTTAAATTAGCTAATGTGTTTCAAATACTTAGTTTCACAGGTAATAATAAATGTCATCTACTTTTATTATTAAATTAAAATGCTCTAAAATTGACTTGATGGAACATATGTTTGAGTGTCCAATTTCAAAACACAGAATTTAGGTTTCTAAACTCATACAGTACATGACTTATGAGACAATAAAGGTATTCTGGAATGTTCAAGGTCAAGTATATGAGCCTCAGGGCACTTGAATACCAGCCTTTTTTGAGCTGAAATTCTTAAATATGTACCTCTTATCACTTCACATATTTCCAGGTTCACATAAAAAAGGTACATTGTTCATTTAACCAATTAATAGAAAGTCCCACACGACTCTGTGGTGAAGGATCCATGAAATGCAAACATGGTGAATTACCCAAAATAGGGTTGCCAGATTAAAACATAGGACACCAAGTTAAATTTGAATTTCAAATAAGCAACTAATAATTTTTCAGTATAGGTATATCCTGTGAAATATTTGTAATATAATTATACTAGAAAGAATTCATAGTTTATCTAAAGTTCAAAATTGACCGTGTCTTCTATTTTATTTTCCAAATCTGGTAAACTTAATCTAAGAAAACACCAAGCCTGAGCTGCTCTCTCCTGCCCAAGAAGATAAAAACACAAGAACATTGAATATTCCACTTTTTGGTTAGGAACCACCTAAAATAGTGTTATAGAATTGACATTTTTGTAAGATGATAATCAAAATATAAAAATATTACATTATGTATTTCAGCATTATGGATTATAAATTATTATTGATTGGTTATTAGATTAATGAATCTTAACAAATATAAGTAAAATTATTAATTTACTCATTCCTACATCTAATATGTAAAGTAGATTAGATTAGAAAATTATATATAAGATGTAGGAATTATAAAACACAAAAATCTGGGGGCCTCTCTGGTGGCACAAGTGGTTAAGAGCAGTGCTATGAAGCTGTCCACAGTCTCTGCAGCGTGGGTTTGAGCCCAGGCCAGGGAGCTACCCACATGGTGTGGCAGACCTCTCCTGTCTCACCCACTGCTCCCCTCAGCAGTGTACTTCAGTCAGTCTGCCTGTTATGTTCTCCACTCTGTCTCTGGTGAATCCTCTCACCTTTCCGCACATCTGGCTGTACCTGGGTTCTTGTATGCATGAATAAATAAATCTTAAAAAAAGAAAACCACAAAATCTGGATTAAAATGTCTAAAGATGGGCCTCCCTGGTGGCGCAGCGGTTGAGCGCTGGGTTGCGAAGCTGCCTGCGGCCTCTGCAGCACCGGTTCGATCCCCAGCTGCTCCCCAGCCACCAGAGGAGGGTCCCACATGGTGTGCAGACCTCTCCTGCTGCCCGCTGCTCCCCTCAGCAGTGTTCTTCGGCCCTTCTGCCTGTTCTGTTCCCCGCTCTGGCTCTGGTGAATTCTCTCACCCTCCGCGCTTCTGACTGTACCCAGTGCTTGTATAAATAATAAATAAATAAATCTTTAAAAAAAAAAAATGTCTAAAGACTTTCCATTTCCCAATGGTAATACTTACATTTAAAATTTTTTTTTCATATTTTGTCCTTTAAAATACAAATAAAGCCACATAGATTATGGGAAATAAACACCTCTTATAAATCAAATGGTAGTAAAAACAAAGCTGTTACACATTAACCAAATTCAAGAATGATATTTATGGCTCTAACAGATTGACTTCATGGATGACATTCAGATATTTTATCATATATATTAGATATTTTATTCAGATATGTTATCCTTAATATACCTAATGATTTCTGTATTTTTTAATACTATTCAGATCTACCACCTCCACATGGATCTCCTAACTTCCTTTACCATAATACTCTTTCCTTCGCCCATACTCTCTCCTCTAATCATTATCTCCCCTTTCTTGGAAACCCCATCCTCTACCCTCAACCACCACCATCTTTTTCTCACTCTCTCTCTCCATTCTCCACCCATGTCCCCGACCTCTTCCATTGCCTAGTCACGCCCACCACTCCCACTGCCATATCTACCACTACCACCATCACCCCAAACACAACAGTCACTGCTTATTTGTTTCTGTTGTCAAGGGTGCATTTCAGAAAGGGATGGTTCAGCCACATTTGATTTTTCCTCTCCTGTGATGCATCCTTCCCATTAGCACCTTATTAATGGCACTTATTCTCTCCTAGCAGTTTCCACTAATTTTTCTAATGATTTTGGATGGATATTTACGTGCAGCAAGTATAAGTGCAAAGATTACAATTGTCATGGCTAGAAAGAAATAACCCTTAGGCTATAAAGTTCTTGCTATATCATCATCCTTTTCAATTAAACCAAATTTACATATTTTCCACCCAGATGTTTAATCATATGCAATATTTGAAAAATGATAACCTCATTTAATAGCATGGCTTCAGTAAGATATTACCAATTGCTATCTATATGTCATTATATGTATCTTATTCTCATTTGAAAAGTTTGTATATTAATAGAAAACATCTGGTCCTCCCTGGTGGCCCAGGGATTAAGTCTCAGCGCTATCACCAATATGGGCTGAGTTCAATACCCAGTTAAGGAACTAACCCACATATGGCAAGCAGATCTCTCCTGTCTCACCCGCTGCTCCCCTTAACAGTGTATTTCAGTAAATCTGCCTGTTCTGTTTTTCCAATCTGTCTCTGGTGAATCCTCTCAACCCCTGCACATGTGGCCTACACCACAGTTTTCTATGCAAAGAAAAAAGAAAAAAAGAAGGAAGGAAGGAAGGAAGGAAGGAAGGAAGGAAGGAAGGAAGGAAGGAAGGAAGGAAGGAAGGAAGGAAGGAAGGAAGGAAGGAAGGAAGGGAGGAAGGAAGGAAGGGAGGGAAAGAAAGGCAAAACATCCTTTCACAGGGATCAAATTGTGCAGTAACATCTCCTATCAGCCTGTACAAATTTAAGGCTAAGTTTTATTTTATTTTAAAAACAAATATAATTTATCTGTTATTTGATGATTTCTTTAAAGTTGCATAGATATATGGCTAATTTACCATTGCAAGGTGATTTTTGACTGTGATAATAAATTTTGTAGAAATTATTAATAATAAAACTTCTAACTTTTAATACTAGAGCTTCTTAACCAAGCTTTTTTCAAAGATCTTTTTTTTATTTATTTTTGCATATAAGAACTGGGATTTGGCACAGAGGTGCGGGGGTGAGAGGATTCACCATACTCCGAGAGACAGAGTGGGGAACAGAATAGGTGGATTGACAAATACACTGCTGAGGGGAGCAGTGCGCAAGACCGGAAAGGTCTGCTGCACCATGTGGGTCAGCTCCCTGCCCAAGGATTAAAGTTGTGCCTCAGTGGCTGGCGATAGCTTGGTAATACTGAGACTTTAACCCTTGTGCCACCAGGAAGACCACTTAACCAAGTTTGGTTGAACCATTAGGAACCAACTATAGAAGGCCAATTGGGATAATAAATAAAATTTAAATTAAAAAAAATCTGTTAAATATTGCCTAAGGGAAACAAGTTAATGTCATTTCCAACTTGGTTCAAGTAGAAAAAGTTTTTCAGGGAAATCCTAATGGCAGGGCTACCTTAGATAAACTACACATGTTCTTATCAAGCAAATAGTATCCTAGAGTCTTGGAGTTAAGAATATAAAAATGAGTAAAAAACATGGATCTTGATCATGAGGAACTTCTAATCTAGTAAACTGGCTATATAAAATAAACTTCATATAAAGTGACAATGAAAGTTTAGGGCTATAAAGCAATTACAATTAAAGCAAGTACCACAGTGCAGAGAAAAATTCCAATTAAAATTATCAAAGACTTTTTGGGAGACATTTTACCTGAACAGATTTGAATTTTAATTTATGAAGGTGAAGATAATGGAAGCAAGGTATATTAAAACATTTAGTTTGAAATATAATGGTTCTAAAGTCAGACCTTGAGCCCACAATTTCTGAACTGAAGCAAGTTTCATAGTTTCCTCTTGCCTATGAAACTGATTAAGAAACGTTTTATTTTCTAATCTTTAACATATAGTTCATAGGTTGTGTTAGATGCATGATAAATAATGACAAATAGATACATAGACAAAGAGATACGTATAGATGATAGCTAGCTAGCTAGCTAGCTAGATAGATAGATAGATAGATAGATAATCAACAGAGTAATGAGCTACAGGGAACTGGGGTGACATTATACATGAAAGGCAAGTACACAAAAACCATAAGGCAGTTGAACTTCCTCAGAGAAAAGGGCAGGGGAAATCAGGACACTGAAACCTTGACTCTTAAGTCTATCTCCCAGTGGAATCTTCACAGCCTAATAATAGCCAGGACATTTACCAAATTGTGTCTTTTAGGGTCAACTCTACTCAAAAATGGGCTTTGAGTAATTTGTCTCTGAGGAATTTCAAGCTTTCTGTGTTTGTGTTTCTTTTCCCCTCTGCATTAGTGGGAGAGTATGCCCCTCTTTTTAATTTTTTTTTTTATTTTTGGGTATGTATTTAGAGTAATACTTGCTTCTCCTTTTCTGTGATTAACAGTGACTATCTTTGTTCATATAAATTGCCTTTATAAACCTTACTCCATGTCTTAGTTTAAAAAGAACTATCAGTTTCCATTTTCAAAGTTTGACCTTTTTTTTTAAGATTTATTTATTTATGCATACAGGAGTTGGGAGACAGGCCAGAGATGCGGGGGATGAGAGGAATCACCAGAGACAGAGTAGGGAACAGAACAGGCAAACAGGCAAACTGACTAAAATACACTGCTGAGGGGAGCAGCGGGTGAGACAGGAGAGAGGTCTGCAGTGCCATGTGGGTTTCTCCCTGGCCAGCCGGGGATTGAACTCATGTTTACAGAGGCTGTGGATTGCTTCATAGTGCATTGTTTAACCCCTTGCGTCACTAGGGAGACCCTCAAAATTTGACCTTTTAAAGAAAACTTGTTAGGTAAGGATATCCTTATTTTATGGATGAATAACTTCAGGAGAAAACTGCATTTAACAAAATTTGCTATGCATTTACTCTGTCAGGAATTATGCTAAGCATTGCAAACATTTTATCTCATGAAGAAAGAATGGGCATTGTGGCAAAATCTTGTTGAGTTTAGGGTCGAGGTATACATAGGTTCATTATACTATCATTGATTTTATGTTTCTGAATATTTTAATTTAAAAATTTGAAAACCAATTGTAAAGTATATGTTATCCTATTTCGCAAATGAAGAAACTGAGACTCTGTAAAGTCTAATAATTTGACCAAAAGTGTTCAGTGAACATTGGAGCCCAACTTTTGTTCATCACACTATACTGATTGTGCGAGGGACAGTTTTTGCTGCCGTGACAAAGTCACATCATTTATACTTTTTGTAGTAATCTTTTATGGAGTGTGTGAATATCCCCACCTTATAGATGCAGTACAAGGAGTTCAACTTGCTGAAGTTCATCCAGTTAAATGATGACAGTCTAGTCTAGTTCTGCATCAATCTTCTGGCTTTAAGGACAGTTGTCATTCTCACTGTGGAAAGTACATTACCTAGAAAGCTTACTCCAACCTGACTCCAAGATAGAGCTTAATCTCCTAGCTGGAGTTCTTTGTCTTGCCAATAAAACCATTGATTCCATATCACTTTACATAAATACAAAATATTAATGACACAAGTTCTACACACACTCAGCTTCTGACATGATTTTATATATTCAGGGAATGAATTTATACTGTGCCAAAATGTGAGAATTTATAATAACTTTCTATCAACTAAAGCTGGTAAATCAAGACTAACCTGTGATACACCAATCTTGATGAATTTTGTTAGTGTGTGCTCTTTGAATTTGGGAAAAGTAGGGTAAAATTAGTCCAATAATTGTGTTTATCTTATTTCAAAGGGTGTAATTAAAACCTATGATAGCAAGAGAGTGGAGCAGGTACTTTGCTAGCTTTTAAGGTACCACTTCTCGATAGTTCAGGAAAATAAAATGTACTCCTATAAGATGTATTCAGTCCCCAATGTTGACTCAGACCCCAAAGTTGACTCAGTCACCATTTGTATCACTATTGTAAAAGTACCTATAAATAGGCTATAAGGCTTGATTTAAATATTCTTTCAAGGTCCTTCTGATTTGAAGTTTTAGGATTCTTCAAAATTGAGTCCACAGTGTGAGGTGTTATCAAAAGAGAAGCAAGTTATCTGTGAGCAAGATAAGACTTGATGGAAGAGATAGTTTAACTTTAGAATTCTTTTTAATCTCTTTGCCAATTTCAAAACTCTTCTCCAAAGAATTCAATAGCAATTGCATGGTATTAAAACATATTACATATGCCCTTTGGGAGCAGAATAAAATTGTAATAATAAGTATGTTCTAAGAACACAGTGGTGTATTTGAGTATTAGTGTGTATGGAAGGGGATGATTTAATCAGAATGCTGGTAGCAAATGTGGAGCAGTGTCACTCTAGCCACTACTAATTACATATCAAAGTGTGTTTGTGTTCTAGTGAAAAACAAACATGCAAATTTGATATTTTTGATTTTAGAAATCGCTATTTGAGAGTTTTGCTATAATGACTCATTTTTTAAATGATTATGTTTATAGAAACGTGTATAGATGTTGTATTTGATGAAAATTGTTAACTATTGGCACATAGAACTTTTCTAATTAGTTTCAAAGGAACATTTTTCTTGATTTACTTTGAAAGAATAATTATTGGGCCTCTCCTGGTGGCGCAGCGGTTGAGCACTGGGTTGCGAAGCTGCCCGCAGCCTCTACAGAGCGGTTCGATCCCTGGTCGCCGGGTGAGTGTCCCACATGGCGTGCAGCCCTCTCCTGCTGCCCGCTGCTCCCCTCAGCAGTGTACTTCATCAGTCTGCCGCTCTGGCTCTGGTGAATTCTCTCACCCTCCCGCGCTTCTGACTGTACCCAGTGCTTGTATAAATAAATAAATCTAAAAAAAAAAAAAAGTGAAAGAATAATTATCAATGCCTGAGCTCTAAAAACATCTTCTTTTGGTAGGTCATTGTTTTGTTCTCCCTTAAGTAAACATTGGTTTTAAAATTTACTGAGGAGGAATATAAAGGAGATTCAAAGATGCTTAGTGGTGAAAAGCTCATTTTCTTCTACTATATTTAGAGATAACCACCCTTTTGCATTTTGTACCATGAAAATATTCAACATCTGTTGTAAAATCAGGAAAACATGAAAAGAGGTAAATTTGATTCAGCTATGACTTGATTGTGACATCATGGATATGTTATGGCTTCCTATAACTGCTAATAAGAAGTTACTTGCCAGCACAGGAAAGGATAGTAACAGATAAATGATACTAAGAACCTTGACTTGTATAAATTTGGTACTTTTAATCATTCTAACTACTATTGAGATAAAATATCATACATTAATGAATGTCAAAATCACACAAAAATATGTTATTTGTGGACCACAGAGCATACTGAATTTTTTAAGTCCTAATGTAATTTCTTTATGCTTTATTGCCACAAGTTAATATAAACAAAAAGGTACTAGTAATGATGATTCAGGACAAATGTTAAACATTAGTTTATTCATTTATACAATTAATGTATATTATCTATATTAAATTACTTACAGCTCCATAAATAATTCTGATTATATATAAATATATAATATATAATATATATTTATATATATAATATATATAATTTATATAATATAAATAATTTTGGGGCAGAAAGATATTGGGAACAATATCATATATATATGTATATGTATGTGTATAAGCGGTATTAGTTTTGGTGCACATAAAATATAACACCACTTATACTATCTTATCAAATTTGGCATCAAAACATAAAGTTAAAACAATATATTTATGTTCCCAATATCTTTCTGTCCTCTCCCATTTCTACTGCTGTACTGCCACATCTAACCCTCATGTAACCCACATCTAACCCTCATGTAACCCACATCTAACCCACATCTTGCCCAAACTTACCTAAAAAGACTCCTAACTGATTTCCTTTTTTCCAATCTCTTTGTTACTAAACAACCCAGATTAATAAAATCTCAGCCCTTACTCTAAACTGACTCTCCAGAAAATCACCACTAGTCTAGTGTTTTTAATCACCACCTTCACAAGATAGTTCACACATTTCTATATCCAGCTCAAATCATTTCCTGAGTTTCATAATCAACTAGTTCACAGTTATATATATCTTTGATCAAAGAAGACATATGTAGGCCCAACTTATTTAAAACTACATGTGTCATTTCCCCAACTCACTTAATGCCTTAGAGGCTGGTGTTTTTCTACCACAACAAAATCATTGACCCCAGGTTTATTGCCAGCCTTGCTCTTCCAACAACTCCATGAGTTGTGCCTATAGAACTTTTGAGGTTTTCCATTCATTGAGCTCATTTTTTAATATGTCCTGTTTCACATGAATTTGCCTACTTACCTTTCCCAAAACACTGTGTCTGCTGCTTTGGCCCCTCTCCCGGGCCTGGGCAGTCTTTCTCTTGGAGTCAACAGTCTGCTGGCCTTGGTGGCCACACAGCTCTCTCAACTCACATCGCAGGAACAAATCTACCATCTCGAATCTCATATCCTTCATAGTAATTTACAACTCCCATCTTTAATAAAAGTTAATTGCAAACATGACTTAGAGAGTAGGAACCAGATCTCATTTCTTTTTAAAAACCTGGCACATTCTGCACTCATCCCAGAAGCATACAAAACTCTAAATAGCTATGAAAGAAATGAATCATGCCACTCTCCACAGCTTTATCTTGCTCATAAAGGCAATTTATTTTCCCAATTGTTTGGTGGTTTTCTGAATATTTGTATAATTTAATCTAAAAAGCAATGGACACATATTTTAGGGAATTTGGAAATACTGAAAAAGATGAAGAAGATTAGATAAATACTTCCAACACGTGTTCATTTCCTTTAAATTCTTTTCCTATGCTTATAGGTAGGTATTTTATATTGCTGCACATACATAGCATAGTTTTTTGTGTGATATATTGGTTTTTTTTTTTATGGTGTGCCCTACTGATTTCCACAATTTAAGACATCCAAATCTAAAACAACCCTATTAACCATGTAAGTGTACGTATTACCAACAATGTTTCTGATGGGGTTAAAATATTTATTAATAAAACTTGAAATGCTCAAAAACTATTACACTTCAAAAAGAAAGGAATAAGATGGTTCTGTTTATAGTTCTATGATTCTATATGTATATTATTCATTTAGAACCTGAAGGATTTGGGAAATCACAACTCATGCTTCCAAGGACACAAAGGAAGAGACAATAATAACTGTGAAATAAGTGTGCTCTTTAATTTCTAAATGTAAATACTGACTCTCCTCACTATTTTGAACAAGATATACCAGGTGACTATTTAAGGCATTTGCATGCTAGTTGGGGAAATCAAAAATATGTACTTAAATATTTGAAATTAGATTGATTTCACTTTTAATAAGTGCTAAGAAGTAAATAAAAAGAATGTTGTCTAAAGAATGACTGCCTTAAAAGGAATAACTAGGGAAAGAACCAGCTGTGAGAGCAACCGAGACCCTCCTCACAGAGACGGAGAAAGCACACAGCACAGAGGAGAGGTGTGCTGTCCTATAGGACAGGAGGAGGTCGACAGCTACCTAACATCAGCAATAGAGTGAAGACACCGTGAGGGGCATTCATGTTCAGGACTTGATCATAATGGAACATATATTTTGATGTTAGCTAATCTGCCAGGACATAGTATATTAGGTATCCCTGTACCTAAATATAAAAGCACTTAGACTTTACAATTCCTCCTCTCTCTTCTTCATCTGTTTACTTATACATGCACACATACAAACACAGCATTAATATCTACAAGTCTGATTGTAAATAAATACATTTTTTAATTCAGTAATTTATATAGTTAATTATAAATTCTTTTAAATTTGGTAAAACTGAAAGCATTCCATGCAGTGGCACATACATTTACTGAATTTCTTTTACTACAGAGATGAAGATATACTTCTACTATATCAGACGAAATTTATACCCAAAGTCAATTACAGCTAGTTTGTATTTACCTTCTTTAAGTAAAAATAACTGGAGTAATAATCCGTGCATATAGAAAATAAGTCTGAATATCACTTCAAGGAATACTTTTGCTTATTGTTTTTACACCATTAACATCTATTAAATCAAAAACATGTTTTTAAAGCTTATGAATAATTCACAATTTTTGGTTATTTATTTATTTTCAATTGAGAAAACATTGGTTTACAACTCTGTTTATGATTCAGAGGTATAGTCTCATATTACGGTAATGGTGTCCTTATAAGATCAGGTGGTTAGGGCACACGGAAAGAGCTCAGGGCTGTGTGAGCACAGAGGACCACAAGAAAAGGCAGCAAGCCAAGGAGAAAAGCCACAAGAAAAAACAACCTTATTAGCATTTTGGTCTCAGACTTCCTAACTCCAGAGCTGCAAGAAAAGAAATTGTTGCCACCAGATAAATGGGTGGGTGGATGGATGGATGGATGGATGGATGGATGGAGCAGACAGACAGGTATTCTCTAATATGTCACACATTTATATTTTGGGGTGAGCCATCCAAAAGGTATAATGCTTGAAATTTTATGATTGAGCTCTCTACTACATGTGACATAGCATTCTTCTTCATTACCAACATATGTAGACAAAATGGCCACTGCATATTTCATATCTCTCTTATTATGTTCCTAAGTGGGAAAACTGAATTATTCTTCAGTGGTTCATAAATACTTTTTTTTTTTTTTTTTTTGCTTCTTTTATGTTGTGCCATACTCATGTGATTTAGCACATTCTGCAGCGGAGAAATTACTATGGACCATTCCCTCTCAAAACAAAAAGGCAAACATAAATGCCATTTTTTTTTTGTCAACTAGAAGTGTGATGAGCTTATAACAAACAGAATTTAAAGAGCTAGAATCAAAGGATGTATGGAGCATGAGTTCACCCCATATCCCAAAGTAATGTCAAAATGACACATCAGTGGAAACTAATGCTTGATGTTTTATAGAGCATGACAGTGATTTTCCAACAGTTGGTCAAATGGATTTGGAGGCTATTCTTTGGGACACACATCATACCCACCCACAGAAATTATAATTACTGCATATTCTAGGCTTAAATTATTTGAAATTATTATAGGCTAAAATTATTTGAACCAACTTTATTGGTGTAGCATCTGGTTTACATTTCCTCTAAGAATTTATATAATAGAATAACTATTGCATATGCACATGAAGAAAAAAGGATTATAACTATTTCAAATTCTATTTCCATACTTGTCAATACATTCATCTCACATTAATAGTTTTCCAACCCAGGGCCAGATGAATTTTTGATACTGAATTCAAATGCCATAATGTTTTCCTCTAGCTATGGAGGTTCTTCTGTTGACAGGTGTGAGCATAGACATATACCTTCCATCATGGGAGAAGAGGCAGGAGGATTTATTAGAGCACCTTTTTTTTTTTTTTTTTGAAAATGGGACGGTTTTAACAAATTTGCAATTACTATTCACATAATTCAGAAAATTGCTATGACCAGATTTATGGCTTAACTTGACTGAGGTAAATAAGCATGTTAATTCAATTTTAACTGGGAAAACATTTGTTAAAACAGTATCACACCTCTAAGGACATCATCTGTTTCACTGAGGCATCTAGGATGCATATAAATTTCTCTTTTCAAACATTTACTACTATATCAAATAATGTGGTAGTGTTAGCTTGTCACTAAGTAATACTTTTACAGAAAGTAAAAATCATGACAATCATTAAATGCACTTTAGAGGAGGGGAAGTAAAGGTTACTGTACACCCTATTATTTTAGTTGTTATTTTTCTAGCATTTCTTGCTTCTCGCAACCAGCTCAACAATTAATTTTGGCTTTTCATTGTCACACAGAAAAAAACAAACAAAACATACCAAACTTTTACTATGTTGAGATTTTTATTTTCTTTTTCTACCTAATTTAAAAGAGTCAATCCTTGAGTGATAATAGTTACAGAACAGATGATTTAATCCTCTCCTGATTCCTACTTAAAGGAGAAATATTTGAAAAATCACAAGTTTCAAGTTCTCTTATAAAATTGCTTCAGTAGGTTTTGGCTTAGTTATATATCTTGTGCTCATAGATTAGTGAACCATGACATATTTACATATGTATTTATATATACATAGTTCCAAGGGGGACTAAATCTCACATTTCTATATATGGACTCTAAGAGCTTCTCAGAATCAAGCAATTTCAATTTTCTTTAAAAACTCGGTTGGTATATTTTACCCAACATTATTAAAACAAAAACTAAAAACTTTGTAGTATATAAAGTAAAGATAATATTACCTGATTCAGAGACTTGTCATGGAGATTGGGTGAGTTTATCCTAGTAAAAAAATTGGTAAATAATAAGCATTATGTGTTTGGAAAAAGAAGGAAGGGAGATAGGGAGATGGTCATTTGTTGTTAGATTTATTTCAAGGAAGACTTCCAGAAAAAAAATATGTGTTATTTTAAGTTTGTTTACTTAAAAGATATGTTAATGATTAGAAAAGACTGATAGGTATCAATTTGCTTCTAAAATTATGAAAATGATTTTATTAGAGAAACCAATAAAAGAATGCTGGCATGGCTGTACCTTTCTTAAAGGATAAACTAACACCTGTTATTACTCTAGGCAACATTGTTTTTACCACCCATTTAGTAATCTGATAACTAATCCTAAAGCTTTTGACTGAGAGAATGCAGTCTAAATGCTACAATAGCTCTGAAGTACATGTGTTGTTTCACTAAAATATTTTGAGTTGCAAAATCATTATAAGCATTAAATAGTCATGTATAGCACATTTATTTAACTATATATACAATGCACTTTTCTTTCTACTATAAAAAACTACTACAAACATTTCTTCCCTAATTTTATATGTTTATGTATTATTATTTTTATGGTGATGATTACTTATTAGGATGTAAGGATCACTCTAAAATTAAGACAAGATAGAGAGCTTCTCCATCAAAAAGAAAGTTTTGTATATGAGCCTGGCTAGAAGCACAGTGGACTGATTTAATATTGAAGGAGGAGAATAAATGATTGAGTACCTCTATATGCATAAATACATGCACATGTTTATATATACATACACATATGTAAGCATATGCATATATATGAATTTATACTTGTATTAGTCACTCATAATTTTGTATTGGTCTGTACATATATAAACATACAAGTAAAATCATAGATGAAATAAAAATATGACAGAATCATATTAAAAACCCTATACTTGCACTCAGGCAATAATTTTATCTTGAAATATTAATAATCACTTGAGAAATCATAGTTTTTAGGCTTACACACTCTTATTTTCAAAATTACACACAAAATTATGGTAACCATTCCCACGCATTTTACCATGTGTCCACCTTATCACCTTATTATTTCTAAATATTTGTGTGCTGCTGGTATTATTATCTCCTTTTTAAAGAAAATGTAAGAAAACTGAGAAACAATAGAATGTAGTAAATAGCAACAAAAGCATTACATATCTCATCCCAATTTTTAAATATCACATGATTGAACATCAAAATAGATATGGACTTCACAGGCAGGCTATATATAAATTCAAAATTTATTTTCACTCCACAACAATTTTGTTCTGTTAATAATGATAAAATATCCTCTATTATACCTTCTTTTGCACTTTTTAATTGTACATATATAATATTTCTTGTATGCAAGTCTTGCCTCACCAAATAGAATTTGATTTCACTGTGTGTAGGGCCTATCAGCCACACAGCGAACACCCCTTTGCTCTCCACAACCTCATAGCTAGGTTAAGCACAGTAATAGGTGTTCATTTAAAACCCACTGTCAGGCCTTTCTGGTGGTGCAGGGGGTTAAGTCTCAGAGCTATCAAGCTATCGCCAGCCACTGCAGCATGATCCCAGGCCACGGAGGGAGCTACCCGCATGGCACAGCAGACCTCTCCTGTCTTGCTCTCTACTCCCCTCAGCAGTGTATTTCAGTCATTCCACCTGTTCTGCTCCCTACTCTGTCTCTGGTGAATCTTCTAACCCCCCACACCTCTAGCATAGACCCCAGTTCTTGTATACATAAATAAATAAAATAAATCTTTAAAAAATAAAAATAAACAAAACCCACTGTCAAAATAAATTAATGCATTTTAAAAAATAAAAGGAAACCCATTGTCTCATAGGTTGATTTTCTTAAGAATATTCCTGGAGGGCCTCCCTGGTGGCACAAGGAGTTAAGCAATCTGCAGCCTCTGCAGCATGCATTGATCCCCGGCCAGCCAGGGAGCAACCCACATGGCGCAGCAAACCTCTCCTGTCTCATCTGCTTCTCCCCTCAGCAGCGTATTTCATTCAGTCTGCTTGTTCTGTTCCCCACTCTGTCTCTGGTGAATCCTCTCACTCCCTGTACCTCTGGCCTGTCACTCAGCTCTTGTATGCATAAATAAATAAATCTTTAAAAAAATAATATTCCTGGAGATACAGAACATTTTATCAACTGCTGAGTCTTTCAACATGAAAAACTTAGTAACTTTAAAGTATGTTTACTTGATTAAATTTCTCTGCCCTTCAATGTTTAGATCATTTTTCTGCGTGGGGGTTATATTAGACTAATGATAATATTTTTAACATCCATTAGCTTACCAGACAGATTTAATGAAGATCATAGAACTATTGATCTAGATAGATTTTTCCTACTCCCTCAAAACGCATCTTTAGCAAAGTGCCCAAACACACCAAATATCTAAATACAGAAACTTCATATAAAATATACACCAAAAATATTGCACTTAATGGCATTATTAAAAAGAACAAAGACTCACCCTAAAGTTGAAAAATTCATTATATAAGGATGATAAACTTAATTAATAACTTTGAAATGTCTTGTAAAGTAGGATAAGCTAGGTAGATATAATACTTTTAATGACCATTAAAGCCTTGTTCACATGTGCCCACATCTACCAATATAATATAGCTATTTTTAATCATATTCTTTCAGCTGAGAGATCATAAAGCATATTTTTCCCAATTCAAGAAAACACAAACTCAACAAATATTGCTACTTGAAGTTATTTGTCAACTTCAAATAAATACAAAATATAATATAAAACAATTTAGTTTGAGCGAGAATGACTTTTACTTTTGTATGGTTCAGTAATCTTAGATTTTCTAATGAAGAGGCCCTTTAAGACACTGCTGCCTTTTCTAGAATGTTAAATGCTTGGATGTGACCCGAAATAGTCCACATACCTGTAAACTGAGAACAGGATTCATCATACACTAGGAATGCACGAAAATGAAGCTCAGGGAAGGAAAACATATGGCATTTCACATGGCAGATCATGAGGCTAAATTGCTCTTTGTATTCAAACTTAAGCAAAATCCAGGGCTTATAAAATCAAAAGGCCTGAAACAACAGTAAAAGCCACCAAGGGTTTCTCAAGCTTCTACCAATTCTAATATATTGAATCAGCTCAAATGGAGGATATGAATATTTAATTGGTTAATACTTGAATCGAATTTCACTTCTGTGCTGCTCAATTCTAAATATAGAAAGAAAAAGAAAAGGGGTAAAAGACTAAACTTGAATTTATTAGAGAGGATGTACAATTAAAGAACTCACTGAATACATGAGCATAATTTTATAGATCATTTTGCAAAAATGAGTTAATTGTGTGCAAACACACATATACACAAATGCACACATAATCTTTCTTCTCTCAGTCTCTCTGTCTGTCTCTCTTCCTTCCCTCTCCATGATGAATCATCATAGGACTATTTGAACTATACTTTTAGTCAAATGGATTTAAATGCAAAATATTATTGCCTCAACTTTGGGACACCTTGCTCATGTATTTTTTTTTCCCTATTGTTTGTTTGGGCGACTACTAATAGAGTACTGAATATGGTATAAATGTGAACATCAGATAAAGTTTTACTGTAATAAATTTCCTTCATTGTGTTAATTTTTAGATTTGAAATACAAATTTATTCTGATGTCTATCTTCCTTCAAGTTATTTACAAAATTTAACTGAACCTGACAATAATCATATCTTCCTGGTCATAATTAAGTGTATAAAATAGAAAGAACCCCTCTTGAAGGATTAGTTAGCTCATTTTATTTTGTAAAGGAATTTTAGAAACATGTTGATTTATTCTAAAAAACATGCTTGAAATATTTTGCTCTATTGTATAATAAGAAATTACTTATCTTTCTTATTCCTCCTTTTATTTGAATCTAAATAGAAATTACATAAAATCTGTCATTCAAATTTCAGCTTGTTACTTTTATTTTATGCATTATACTTTATTTTTATAAGCAATATAATAATTTTGCATTTTTATTATTATTTAATACAGAATTTTTAATTTTATATTTTCTCTGGAGAACTACAAAAAGGATTCATTCATTATGGCAATCAAGACCAAAGCATAAAGTAGAATAAACCCACACAATTTTTTCTCAAACATCCACTACTTGTGTTATTTAATTCTACCCTCTAACTTCTTAAATTAACTGCCTCCCTGCATTTCATGCATTTGTCATTTCACGAAACACCTTTTGGAATGCCCCCCATGTTTCAAGAACTAGACTATACTATGAAAGCAGGGGATTAAAATAATTTATAGACCTTACCCATAAAGAATTTCTAACAACTGCAGGAGACACTTAAGAACTGACAATAATAACATAATTGGGCAAGCATCATGATAGAGGCTCACAGTTACAAAATTTATGAGACACCTGACTTGATCCAAGAAAGTTAGAGAAGTCTTCAGTGAAAAAGCAATTTTGAATTAGCCTTTAATGACAAGGATTATTTAAGAAAGTTGACAACATAAGTAGATGTTCCAGGTAAAGGAAACAGTATATGATACAAATGGAAAAGAGAATACCTGATTCAGAAGATGCAGGAATTTCTCTAAATTTTGATTAAAATGATACTATGTAAGAAGGACAGAGTATAAGAGTCCTTATAAAAATATCTAAAATGTTTGAACTTTTGTATGAATGCAAATGGAGCTACTGAATGATTTTAAGTAAATATTAGTAAGGTTTACATTTTAGGAAGATTACTCTGACAACTATGTGGTGAATAATCTGACAAATTTGGATCAGAGATATCAATTAAAATCTATTCTAGCATTCTAGGCAAGAAATAAAAGGAGCCTGAGGTCGTGCAATCTAGTTGGAATGCAGGGCAGATGATATATTTGAATGTTATTTTTAAAATAAAGACATGAATTGGAGATAAATTGGATAATATAAGGGAAAAGGAAGACTTCAGGATATCTCAAGTTTCTTTTTGGGGTGAAATAAATAGATGTGGTATTGTAAGATACATACAAGTTTGGAAGTGAAATATTAAGGGGTTGAGCTGAAATACAGTGGCTACAGTTTTTCACATTTTGAGACTCAGTTTGATGTGATTAGGTTACAATGTGCATTAGGCAGTGGTAAAGGTGGGTCTGGAATTCAAGACAGATACCTGAGTTAGTGAAAGAGCATTAACAATAAATTAAAAACAATCTGGATAAGAGTTCTGAGTTTTCGGAATAGAATAAACAAAAGGCCACCATCCAATTATATTCATATATATTAAATTTATTTAAAACATTTCTTGAGAGAAAGGCAGAGAGAGAATAATAAACTCAATCATTAGGTAGACTGATTTTCCTGTTAAGCATATCCAAAGACATCAGTACTGAATTGACATGGGAGAGAATTTTAATTTGCACACCGCGTAAGGTGCTTATGCTCTTCTTCCCAGATGTTAAATAAAACGCTTAGTTTTGTCCTTTATGTATGATTTGGATAATCCACTTGCCATTTTGTCCTGCTAGTAGAAACAAAAATGAAGCAAAGTGGTTAAAATACATTGTTGCAGTTCACTTAATATATTTGGATGAAAAGCAGGCCGAAAAGTGAAATATGACTGAAGTTGTTCTCTAGTGATCCTGCATTACAGTTATTCCATTTATCATTCTTGTGAGAAAATGAAGTGAATCAGAATAAATAATAAGTGAATATCAGGATGTATATTTTAAAAACCCTTGACAGTCTGGCTTGGTTATCTTTGACTAAAATAGATAACAGTGCTTTTGCAAGAGACTTGTTCCCTTTTCCTCCTAGAAACAAGCTCATCTACATTTCCCAGCTTCTCCTGCAATTAGATGGGCTCTGTGCTTCAGCTTTGACTAATATAGTGTGGGGGAAAGTCATGTTTAAGTTGGTTTGACCAATACTAAGCTCCTGTTGTTACATAAGAAATGACAAAACTAGTGAATTTAAAAAATGCAAATTAATTACCTCACAGTTTCTGTCGAGCATGGTGTGACTGGATGGTCTGCTCATTACCTTATTGAGTATTAGGGGTGAGGAGGAGTCCTTCTAATTTGGTGGTGGACTTTATTAGCCTGCAGTTGAAGAACTAAGTCCCTATTTTCCTACTAGCTGTGTCTTCTGGGAACGATCCGTTCCTAGTCAAGTGGTTCCTCAACCTCCAAAGCCCACAATGGGAAATGTGTTTTGCATCAAATCTTTCTCATTTGGGATCTCTGGTTACAGTGTCTCTGATCTCTAGATCTTGGCTTCATACAGTTAGAGCCAGTCTACCTGGGTAAACTTCCTTTTTAAAAATCAAATGTGTTGGACCTCCCTGGTGGCACAGCGTTGAGCGCTGGCCTGTGAAGCTGCCTGCAACCTCTGCAGCGCCGGTTCGATCCCCGACAGGCCGGCCAGAGTCCCACATGTCCTGCAGACCTCTCCTGCCACATCCGCTGCTCCCCTCAGCAGTGTATTTCGTAAGTCTGCCTGTTTTGCTCCCCACTCTGGCTCTGGTGAATTCTCTCACCTTCCCACACTTCTGACTGTACCCAGTGCTTATATAAATAAATAAATAAATAATTTTTTAAAAATAAATAAATAATAATCAACTGTGTTATATAGAATAACCTAATCAAAGAGGTAAAATCTCTCACATTCATGAAGTATGGACACAAGGGGCCAGGGTATCCTCAGGACCATCTTAGAATTCTTCCTACCACACTGAATACCCATAAAGTATCCCATGGACTGCCACTCACTCTCCCTTTCACATCTGTTGTCCCTTTGAATTTCTGATCACTCTTTGAAATGATGTTAAGTAAATGCTTATCACAGGTATTCCATTAAGATAATCTTGTTTAAGTTGAACCTCATAAAGCATGGTTTTGGCTCAAAGGAAACCATGGAATTTAGATGAAATTTTGTATGTGCTCTAAAATAATAATAAAAAAAAAATGCGGGCCTCCCTTGGTGGCGCAGCTTGAGTGCTGGGCTGCGAAGCTTCCAGCAGCCTCTGCAGAGCCGGTTCCATCCCCAGCCTCAGGCGAGGGTCCCACATGGTGCGCAGACCTTTCCTGCCGCGCCCTCAGCAGTGTGCTTCATCATTCTGCCTGCTCTGCTCCCCGCTCTGGCTCTGGTGAATTCTCTCATCCTCCCACGCTTCTGCCTGTACCCAGTGCTTGTATAAATAAATAATCTTAAAAAAAAAAAAATGCACCCAAACACAGTCAAGGGAGTTTTAATTCCCAAACAACCTCATTATAAGAGATCCTTATCTGGAACATGAGGTTCAAGGGAAGGATGACAAGTAGTAGTGTGCAAAGTTCAAGGTCAGAGTAACCAATGCATAAAGATGACTTCACAGAACTCACTCAAAAAGAAAATTTGGATAATTTTTTTAAATTTTATTTGTATGTTATTTTTTAATAGGAGAATAAAGAGAGGTTAAAAGAGTTGCATAACCTCTAAATACCCAATAACCTTCAATCAGGATAAAAAAATATATAATCATAGCTACCTGTGAAGAGATGGAAAATGTTATCTAAATTAAATTTTAGTTGGAGTTAAGTAGCGGGAAATAAGATTTTTGTTTTTGCTTTGTTTTGTTTAGCTTTTAAAGTCTATTTAATTTTATAAACTATTTGTTCATTTCTTATTTTAAAAAGCATTTTTCTTAAATAATATGGGTACAACCAAACTACCCATATTTTTTCCAGTTTTAAGACAAATTTAATGCTTTTGCTCTTATCTGACAAACGCTTTCATTGAAATTGTGGTTTGTATTTCAGGTAAATGCAGCACAGAGACATAGGAAAGCAATGTCACCATTAATCAAGTTTTTGTTTTGCATTAAGCTGTAATAAAACATTCCTGAGTGACAAGACAAAACCACACTTTATAAAAGGAAGACACGATCCAGATAGTTTTTGGTTTTTCTCCTCAAATCTTGTCAGTTTATTCAGCTAGAAAGTCTTCCCTTAAACTAAAACAGATATGGAATCTTAGCACATATATTTAAGTTCTGATAGTATAATCAAAACATGATTTCCTTCTTTTCTTCCTTCATTGAGATGGGGTTTCAGACCTTCTTTAAGTTTGTTTTTCTTCCCTGTGTTAATGACAAATGATTTCCTCATATCATGTTCTTAGTTACTTTAAAAGTAGATTGACTGTATGTTAAATGTGATAACTAAACAGTGTGAAATCATCTTCTTCAAAAAATATTTGCCACATACAGTCCTCAGATTGGAAGACCTTTCCTTTCTAGTCTTTTCCTATTATGCCATATGAATATGTATTTGAATAGCTATGTATATAAATTGTTTACCTTAAGTCTTCTTAGCATTAATACAAAGCAAAAAATACAGTACAACAAATATAGTGCTGGTTTAAAAAAGAGAGAGAGAGAGAGATACTACAAGAGGCTTGATAATTTGTCACAACTTAATTATTTTAAATAATTCATATGAATTTTTAAGCTCAGAGAGAGAAGCCCTAAGTAGAAAAGTTTGGGAGTTCAGAAAATACTTTTCATTGTGTATACATAAGTATATAAATTAATTTCTCCAAAGAGATCATATTTCAAATACAAATTTATTAAAGGCTTACAGGGATGTTATTAAATTTGAAGTTTCTAAATATGCAACCCAAAGAATGTGAACCAGGAGAGATTGTGAAAATTGAGACATTTCATGAAGAAGTGCAAAATTTCATCTAATTATTCAATTGACATGTTTAAAATGTTTAAATAAATTAAATCATAAATATTTCTAACAAAGTTAGAAAACAAATAAAATTTGAAAAATGTCACATATATCCCAGACAAAAAATACTCTGATATTAATGTCTTATTCACAATGAGTATGCAGGGTTAATGTTAAAAAAATATATATCGAGATGGGCGGAGCAACATGGCGGCGAGGAGATGCTGCGAGTAAGATCTCCCATTAAAAAAAGTTAATAGGGAGGAAAAGCGGCAGGTCCCAGTGAGAACTGGGACACGGAAGATAAACGGACGACTCCAGCAAACTACCCGAAGAAGAAAGTTGCCATAAAAGAGGACCAGAAGAGAGGGAAGCGCAGAACCCTGCTCCCCTCCCCCGCCCACAGAGGCGACACTCTCCGACCGGCAGAGAGGAGGAAAACAACAAACCAAAACGGCCAACAAGAACAAACGACGCAGCAAGCGGGACTGTGAGTGGAAAGGAACTATTTCAGCCACCACACCCCATGAACGGGAGCTGTGGAGAACCCTGCAGGATCCGCCGCAGCGGTGAGCTCCAGGCGCCATTACAGAGAGACCCCGCCCCCCAGGAGGAGACCAGCACCAGCACACAGCCCCGGGCCGCCCAGTAAGCTTGTGCGGAAAAGCGGCGCGCTGGAAAAGCAGACGCGGATCAGGATCGGGATTGCGCGGAAAAGCAGCACGGACCGGAATCGGGATCGCATGGAAAAGCAGTGTGGTTGAAAAGCAAGCGCGGATCCAGATCGCAACTGCCCAGGTCCCCACGCCTGCGACCTAGGCTTGCGGGGAGACGCGCGGAGGCCCTCCCTGAGTGAGCAGGAACCAGGCGCCCAGGCACAGGAGCGGGATTCAAAAGGCGCCATTCCCGCGCCACTGAACTGGGCTACAGCCCAAGTCCTGGAACTGAGGGCTTTGGAACTGAGACACGGGGCACGAAATTAGGGGCGTGGGTTCCCCACGACGGTGGGGCACAAGGCAGACACAGCACCCCAAAGCCGTTGAGGTTTACCCTACCATTCCCGCTCTGTTCCCTGTCCCATGGGGTGGAAAATCAGCTCCCCAAGGGCTCTAGGAGAGATCTCTGGCGCCACCTAGCGACTTGAAGCCAGCAGAGGCTCCTGGAGGAGCCAGTGGCCAGCTGGGGAGGTAGCCCACGCCGGGCCCCTTCCAACCAGTAGTCTGAGCCCACAGGGGGAGCGAGCACCCACAGCCGGGGCAGACCAGGCGCGCAGAAGAGTGTGCCTGAGACTGGACGCGCAGGGAGTGTGTCCCATATCACCATTTTAGAACAGGGACATTTCTTCAGTAAAGACTACATTTCTTCAGTAAAGAAGGCTTCCTCAGGAGCCAGAGGTGAGCGGGGGAAGTTCGCCCACGCCAGACCCCCTCTGGCCTGCAGTCCAAGCCCAGAGGGAGAGCAGGAACCCACCGCCGGGGCAGACCAGGCGCACAGGGGAGTGTGTCCCCACATAGGCATTTTAGAACAGGGTCCTTTCTCCGGTAAAGACTGCTTGAAACTGACATATGGCTCCCGGAGGAACCAGAGGGGAGCAGAGAAGCTCACCCAAGATGCCGGCCAGTCCCAACAACACAGTGTCCCAACGCATACGGCAAATTAGAAAACAGACAGTAGGGAGGAGAAGAACCACACGCAACCTAGCAACTCCCCAGGGAAAAAGCACACCACAAAAAGAAAACCAGCACCCAGATTGCAACGACAATAACTGGGAAGAACTTCTGAGCCTTCCAGAAGGAGAATTTAAAATTGCCATGATTAAAAAACTGACAGAAGTCATAAAGGAAAACAATGATAAGGGAAAAATAATCAACGATCAGAAGAATGCAATCGAGTGCCTAGAGAAGGAAAACAATGGTCAGAAGAATGAAATTGAGTCCCTAAAGAGGGAAGTAAAAGAAATGCAGGAGATCAAAGAATTAATGGAAGAACTAAAGAATTCTGGGAAAAGCAATGAAAGAAGAATAGATGAAATGGAAGAACGAATAAGTACTCTTGAAGACACAGAAATAAAAAGAACCAAAACAGAAAAGGAAAGAGAAGTACGAAGGAAAAAGAACGAAGAAAGACTTCGGGAACTATCTGACTCCATGAGGAAAGGAAATATAAGAGTTATAGGAATACCAGAAGGAGAGGAGAGAGATGTAGGAACAGAGAAAATATTCAAAGAGATAATTGAAGAGAACTTCCCAAATGTGAAGAAGGAGCTGAAAATTGATATACAAGAAGCAAGAAGAACACCAAACTTCCGAAAGGAAAAATACAGCAAGACACATAATAGTAAAGCTCCCAAGAATCCAGGACAAGGAAAAAATAATGAAGCTGGCAAGAGGGAAGAAACAGATAACATTCAAAGGAAAGCCACTCAGGCTGACATCAGACTTCTCCAAAGAAACACTACGGGCAAGGAGAGAATGGAGGGACATAGTCAACAGACTCCAAGAAAACAGATGCCAACCAAGAATACCCTATCCCGCAAAGCTCTCCTTCCTCTTTGAAGAAAGAATATGGACCTTCCCAGACAAGCAGAAACTCCGGAATTTCATTACAACTAAACCCCCACTCCAAAAAATACTACAAGGAGTCCTAAAGCCAGAACCTCAGAGGGACGAATAACAATGAAAGAAGGCCAAAAAAAAAAAGTTATTAAAAGAATAAATAAATAAAATCAAAGGAAAGACAATCACAATGGCAAATACAGATGCTAACATATCAATATTAACTCTAAATGTAAATGGACTAAACTCTTCAATAAGAAGACACAGAGTTGCAGCCTGGATTAAGAAACAAAACCCAACCTTTTGCTGTCTCCAGGAAACACATTTAGCTACAAAAGATAAAAATAGGCTCAAAGTTAAAGGATGGAAAACAATCCTGCAAGCAAATGGACCAAAAAAGAAAGCAGGAACAGCTATACTTATATCAGATAAAACAGATTTGAAACTCAAAAAGATAAAAAGAAACCCCAATGGTCACTACATTATGATCAAGGGGACAATACTTCAAGAAGAAATAACACTCATTAACATATACTCACCAAACGAAGGAGCACCAAAATATATCAGACAACTGTTGTCCTCTCTGAAAACAGACATCAGAGAAAACACATACGTAGTGGGAGACTTCAACACACCACTATCAAGAATGGATAGATCAACAAGACAAAAAATAAGTAAAGAAACCAAAGCTGTAAATAAGGACCTAGAGCAATTGGGCTTAACAGACATCTATAGAACACTAAACCCCCAAAAAACGGAGTACACATTTTTCTCAAGCGCACACGGATCATTCTCCAGGATCGATCACATACTGGGGCACAAGACAAACATCAACAGATACACCAAGATTGAAATCATATCAACCATCTTTTCTGACCATGAAGGCATCAAACTAGAAATAAACCATAAAAAGAAGGCAAGGAACTTTCCTCCCTCATGGAGATTAAAAACCACACTACTGGAAGACCACTGGACTAATGAGGAGATCAAAGAAGAAATTAAAAAATTCTTTGACTTGAACAACAAGGAGGACACCAATATCCTAAATGTATGGGATGCAGCAAAAGCAGTAATAAGAGGAAAATATATAGCAATAGAAGCTCACATCAAGAAACAAGAAAGAACTCAAAGAAACAACCTAATCTCGAAGCTCAAAGATCTAGAAAAACAACAACAAAAAAAACCCAAAACCAGTAGAAGAAAAGAAATAATAAAAACCAAAGCAGAAATAAATGAAATTGAAACTAAAAAAACAATCCAAAAGATCAATGAAACCAAGAGCTGTTTCTTTGAAAAAATCAATAAAATAGACAAACCCCTAGCCAGGCTCACAAAGGAAAAAAGGGAGAAAGCACAAATAAACAGGATCATCAATGAAAGAGGAGAAATCACAACGGACACAGCAGAAATCAAAAGAATAATCAGTAACTACTATGAACAGTTATATGGAAACAAGTTCAACAATCTAGAGGAGATGGACAAATTCCTACAACTCCACAATCACCCAAAGCTAGATAAAGAAGAAATAGAACACCTAAACAGACCAATTACAAGCAGCGAAATTGAAATGGTAATCAAAAACCTCCCCAAAAACAAAAGCCCAGGACCTGATGGATTTACAAATGAATTCTACCAAACATTCAGAGACGAATTAGTGCCTATCCTTCACAAACTCTTCCAAAAAATTGAGAAGGAAGGGACAATACCAAACACGTTCTATGAAGCCAACATTACACTAATACCAAAACCGAACAAGGACAACACAAAAAAGGAAAACTACAGGCCAATCTCCCTAATGAACACTGATGCAAAAATCCTCAATAAAATTTTAGCTATCAGAATCCAACAATGTATCCATAAGATAATTCACCACGACCAAGTAGGATTCATTCCAGGGACACAAGGATGGTTTAACATCCGAAAATCAATCAACGTTATCCAACACATCAACAAAAAGAAATATAAAAACCATATGATAATATCAATAGATGCTGAGAAAGCTTTCGACAAAGTGCAACACCCATTCATGATAAAAGCCCTTGAAATTCTTGGGATACAAGGAACATACCTCAACATCATAAAGGCCATCTATGACAAGCCAACAGCCAGTATCATTCTCAATGGTGAAAAGCTGAAAGCAATTCCATTAAGATCTGGAACAAGACAAGGATGTCCACTCTCACCACTGCTTTTCAATATAATACTGGAAGTCCTAGCCAGAGCAATAAGACAAGAGAAAGACATCCAAGGAATCCAAATAGGAAAAGAAGAAGTCAAGCTATCACTATTTGCAGATGATATGATAATATACATAGAGAACCCCAAAAACTCCACAGAAAAACTAATTCAACTCATCAATCAGTTCAGTCAAGTGGCAGGATACAAAATCAACACGCAAAAGTCAGTAGCCTTCCTATACACAAACAATAAATCTGAAGAAGAAGAAATCAAAAAAACCATCCCTTTTTTTATTGAAACCAAAAAAATCAAATATTTGGGAATAAATCTAACAAAAGAGGTAAAGGACCTATACAAAGAAAACTATAAAACACTGTTAAAAGAAATAGAAGAAGACACAAAGAAATAGAAAGACATCCCCTGCTCATGGATTGGAAGAATAAACATTATTAAAATGGCCATCCTTCCAAAAGCAATATACAGATTCAATGCTATTCCAATCAAAATTTCAATGTCATTCTTCAAAGAAATAGAACAATTATTGATGAAATTCATATGGAATCACAAAAAACCCCGAATAGCTAAAGCTCTCCTGAAAAAAAAAAGAAGGGAATGGAGGCATCACACTCCCAGACTTCAAACTCTACTACAAAGCCATAATCATCAAAACTGCATGGTATTGGAACAAGAACAGACATACAGACCAATGGAATCGAATAGAAAATCCAGAAATAAACCCACAGATTTATGGTCAACTAATCTTTGACAAAGGAGCAAAGACTGTGCATTGGAGTAAAGAAAGTTTGTTCAATAAATGGTGCTGGGAAAACTGGGTCGCTACATGCAAAAGAATGAAGCTTGACCACTACCTCACACCATATACAAAAATCAACTCAAAATGGATTAAAGAACTAGACATAAGACCTGAAACCATAAAATATATAGAAGGAAATATAGGCGAAACACTACGTGATTTGCACATCAAAGATATCTTTACAGACACATCACCCAAAGCAGTGATAGTGAAGGCAAAGATAAACAGCTGGGACTACATCAAATTAAAGAGCTTCTGCACAGCAAAAGAGACAATAACAAAAACAAAGAGAAACCCCACCAACTGGGAGAACATTTTTGCACCCAACACCAATGATAAAGGACTGATCACAAAAATCTGCAAAGAGCTATTGAGACTCAACAACAACAAAGAAAATTATCCAGTCAAAAAATGGGCAGAAGAGCTAAAAAGAAACTTCTCTGAAGAGGAAATGCAAATGACCAATAGGCATATGAAAAAATGTTCAACATCACTTGTCATCAGGGAAATGCAAATCAAAACTACCATGAGATACCATCTTATACCAGTGAGAATGGCACATATTAAAAAAACTAGCAACAACAAATGTTGGCGAGGGTGTGGAGAAAAAGGAACTCTCCTGCACTGTTGGTGGGATTGCAAACTGGTCCAACCACTGTGGAGAGCTGTGTGGAGATTTCTGGACCTACTAAACATAGAGCTTCCATATGATCTAGCAATTCCACTCCTAGGTATTTACCCAAAGGACACAGAAACATCAATTCCAAAGAACACCTGCACCCCTATGTTTATAGCAGCACTGTTTACAATAGCTAAGCTTTGGAAACAACCCAAAAGCCCAAAAATAGATGACTGGATCAAGAAGATGTGGTACATATATACCATGGAATATTACTCAGCATTCAAAAAAGATAAACACTTGCAATTTGCAGCAACATGGATGGCGCTGGAAGGGATCATGCTCAGCGAAATAAGCCAGAAAGAAAAAGAAAAATACCGGATGGTCTCACTCATAGCAGGAATCTAGAAAACTTAAATAAGGGACCAGGAAAATGAATAACTATAAGAAAGTGAAAATCAAAATCAACAAAAAACTATGAACCAGAGACACTTTTAGGGTGGCGGGGGCGGGAGGGGAGGGACTGGGGTCAGAATGGGGGGGGCTGCAATTGTATGGGGAATATAAAAATAAAATTTATTATTTAAAAATATATATATATCCTTTGACTACATAAAGTTTTATATATATATAAATTTTATATATTTTTAAAGATATGTAGAGATCTTTAAAAACAGTTTAAAAGTAATCACTTTGTTGTAATTAAAATATTATAATGATGATGTGCCTATCAAATTTTTTCTCTCTTATTCATTTTTAATGGTTAAATATCATATGCACAGCAATGTGTTGAGACCATCTACAGCACACTTCTTGGAAACCAATCAAAAGTCTCAAAAATGTTCACACATTTTAAATGATAATTATACTTTTAGACATTTTCTATAGATATAATTGTCAATTGTCATGTGAAAATGTAGACCAATTTTGCTATATATTGCAATTATTCCAAAGTAGCCAGTAATCTGGAAAACAAAATTAAGTAAAATAAAATCTCATTTAAATGGTAAAAAAATAATCATTTGTCCATATAAATATGGACAAAATTTTATTTTATAAAATATTCATACTGGCTTCATTTATATCAATCAACTTTCAACAGGTAAAATATATACCCACAGAAAAATTTATTATTTATAAATAAATAAACAATCAAATAAATAAATATATAAGCTATTTTGTACGATTTTTATTTTTATTTTTTATTTTTATTTATACAAGAACCGGGGTACAGGACAGATGCGCGGGAAGGTGAGAGGATTCACCAGAGACAGAGCGGGGAGCAGAACAGGCAGACTAATGAAACACACTGCTGAGGGGAGCAGCCAGCGAGACAGGAGAGGTCTGCCACGCCATGTGGTTATCTCTCCGGCCTTCCGAGATCGAACTGGCGCTTCAGAGGCTGCAGAGGCTGCAGACAGCTTCATAGCACTTTGCTCAATCGCTTGCGCCACCAGGGGAGGCCCAAAACAATTTTTATTATTAAAAGGTAGAAAATACTAGTATCTGGTTTGCACACTTAATAAAGTTTATATTAATTAATATCCTTCCTGTGACTAATGGTTCTAGAACTAGTACATAGTAAATTTTATGTAACTGTCAGCTATTGTAATTAAGGGTCAAAACTTAATGTTATATTAGGTTAGAAACCTAAATCTCCTTTAAAAGACATTCATAGGACTCTTTTGTTTCTCTCTATATGAAGCAATAATAACCAACAATTTCAACATTAAGGTAGGGCAGGTAAAATGCTTATCTCTCTGTAAAGAGGTAATAGAGGAATTGACACTATCCACATGGCCAATGCAATCAAACGCCAAATATGAGCGTCTGTCCGCTCATGTGGACAACCTGTTGACAACTATGACTACTGGCCAAAAATAAGGAGTGACAAGAGCCACTTGGTCTGTGCCACCAGCTTCTGTGCATTTAGCTTCGTCTTGATAGTTGCTGAAATATGCGCTACCAAGTGTGCTCATTGATGTCTGACACAGGGCAGGATTCATTATTTTCAAGTCCATAGAGGAGGGAAATTGCGGTGAAGGTAAAGCTGAAAAAGAGGATTCAAGGCTCTTTTTGCATGAGATGGATGATTCTGTCAATGGATTGTCGAGAGAGAGACAGAGACACAGAGAGAGAGCGGAAGGATGTACGCTAGATATGAGTGGGTTATTTTAAGCATTTCATTTTTTTCTTCCTCTTTGCTTGTTTACCAGCAAACCTGTCAGTCAGGTATATTATTTTCTTTAAACAAATGTGTAAATTAAGATTCAGTGAATTTAAACGACTTATTTTAAGTGTCAGCTAGTAAATGCAGGAGCTATGATTCAAGGAGAAGATAGTCTTCTTCTGAGCCTGTCGTACTAGAATTGTAGGCTGTTTTCACCAGACTCATGGATTGTAATTCAGCTATTTTGTTCACATGTTGAGGCACTTTCACACCTCCAAATATTAAAAATAATGTGCCCAGCTTCACACTGTGATAGCAGGGTAGAAAGAAACATAAATGTCTCTTAGCTATTGTGATATCTTTATCATTTTGTGTTTTATACTGAGCCTTCTTTTCATATCCATTCTAGAAAAGTATTTCTGAAATGGCTTTCTTTTTGGAACAGAGTAAACAGGGCCATCGCCATATTAGAAAGTTAGAATGAGACAGGGTCAAAAAACAATCTTCCAATAAAACAAATACATGATGAAAATATCTGATTCAGCCATATGTAATAATTTGCAAACAGCTCAATTTCTTCTCATATTACTTCAGAATTTGGTTCAAGAATATTGATGGGTATTTGTTTTTCATGCATTCAACTACAGAGACATTTCAGGAATTTTCCCAAAATTAACAGAAAGTGACTCTGAGTTCCACTTTTTAAAAGATCACTACTAGGTAATTACTTTCTCAGCTCCTACTCACTGAAGCTGCAATAATCTTCAGGTCCATTTTCCAATCTAAGCACCATTGCAACAGGTAACATGATAAATGATAAATATTGGATATGAATTATTTAGTTCTGACTTGAAAAAAATGTATTTTGATTGACCAAAGCTTTTTTTAATTAAAAGTAGAATTATTAAAGTTGAATTTTTAAAATTAGCACTAGTATTTAAGCGTTTGCTAAACAGTTATTTGCATCTTTTAAAATTCAGTTCCAATTTCTCCCTGCATTTCAAAATTACATGTACCATATCTTTAAAGTTCCTATTTTGTTCTATAATCTGAGCTCATTGGGCATAAATATATAACATTTGAGGTTGAGTCTGTATGAACTTAATAGGACAATCAAAATACTTTCAGTTGGAGTATGAAAATTAAAGAGGTGATTTTAGTAGATGGAACATTTTAAAGAATTATTTCAGTGATCTGATCTAGGTATATCCCTTGTTATAAGTAAAGAAGGCATTACTATTAGAATAATTCACTTCAAATTGAAGTTCCAAAATACATTCCTAGGTCTGCAGGGACTCCACAACACTATTATTTGTTTTTATTTTGATGGTTATATAAAATATAATTCACTCATTCTTTGCATTACCTGATGGGTGGCCCTGCTTGTAACCAAATGCAATAGGGAGATTTCAGCACTTGTATTTTTTGTAATGTAGTTGGAAGTTGAGCAAACATACATTTTTCAATATTTTGATTTGGGGGGGGGAAGGATTAGGGTAATTTGAGCTATCATTCAGAATATGAGAAACTTTTAACAACAGTAAAAACAACAAAACATGGGTAGTGTCAGATAGTCATGTTGGAGATAATCTATTGTACTACTCCTGTGTTTATTAATATATTGCCAGTTAGCAAGTTTATTAATAAGAAGTGTCAAAATAAATAGTAACCATTTTTCCTAAGAAAATCAATCCAGATATTCATTTAACACAAATTTTCATGATACTATAACATGCCAGTGAGCAAAATAGGTTTACAAAATTATCAAGTGTTATCTCATTAAACAGATATTCAAGAAACACTATCAAGTGAAGTAGCAAATCTGATTGTCTTAGACAAGCAAAGAGCATCTTAATGTTTTAAATAGTATTTTGACAATATACACAGGCAAGGCAGCAGTCTCTGAATTCATTAAATTCAAAGTAGAGAAATAGATTAAATATTGAATTAGAGCTGACATGCTATCCTTCCACCAATAGCATGATGGAGTAAAGAGGTACTGG
Source organism: Talpa europaea (assembly GCF_964194135.1). NCBI lineage: Eukaryota > Metazoa > Chordata > Mammalia > Eulipotyphla > Talpidae > Talpa > Talpa europaea. Next base: position 40,180,607 of record NC_140068.1, read on the forward strand.
CAGGGCATTCAAGAGACCTGAGGTCTAGACCTGGCATAATCTTATTTTAAACATCAAATTTAACCTCTATAAATTTCAGTTTCTACATCATTAAAGTGACAAGACCTAATCTTATTTTTAAGATCTGTTCCAATTCTAACTATATATGTACAAAGATGCCCTAGGCATCTGATATAAATACATGTGTCATATTTTTAGCTTTTGAAAATATCTGAACTCAACTATAGTTTATTTTTGTCATATTCCAGCAGAATATTTTTCATATTCAAATAGAGGAATAGGGTAACAATTCCAGTGTTATTCTAAAAAAAATGCCTAAAACAAAGAGTCCTGGTACATTTATTAATCACTATCATTTGAGGTCTATGTTAGACATCTTCTAAGAGAGCATAATGTGTTTAAGTATAGATATTTTAGTACAGAGGGAACTTAATTAACCATCTTATTTTCTGATAATCCCTAAAAGGTCTTATGTTCTGGTTTCAAATATATGAGCATAGTTCCCTTAAATCTGGCAAAGACAATGTGGGGATGTGTGGGTGTTGGGTTATATTCAAGTGGTAGACTTGAATCACCATGTCTATGATGACAAAGGCACATTTCTAAGTCCTCTGGGACATTAATTATTTGGCAAACAAACTCTTACTCTTTCTATGAATAGTTTATTACCAAGATAGGCCTCAAAAATATTTCCTTTCATGTACAAAAAGTACATATAGATCATTGGCTTTTGTCCTCCAAGGAACATTTGGCAATGTTCAGAAACATTTTGTCTGTCACATACCGGGGATAGTGAGGGAGAAGTTCTACTGGCATCCAGTGAATAGAAGTCAGGGACTTTGCTAAACATCCCACAATGTAGAGGACAGTCCCCCCAACAAAGAATAGACCAACTCCAAATGACTCTAACACCAAGACTGAGAAGCCCTGCTATAAACTGAAAGTTCCCATTCTCTTCTTTGTCAACTATAAGAAGGTTAATGGATACTTTTATCCACTTCCTCTTAAATCATGAACTTAAAACCATTATTCAACCAATACAATCTTTATTTTGATTTTTCTGTTTCATTTTATCAATCTCATATAAAGAATTGAAAATCTTTAAAGTGATATCTTGAGAAATTATTTCTGTTATTTGGCAAATGTAATAATTTCCTTACAGGGTCAGGTTGGTAACTTATTTAATCAAAAAGACTTCATGTTTCATACTACTGTCAAAATAATATCTTTTCATGAAAACTCAGTTGAGGAAGTGAATGCAGTCTTTTTGGTTCCACTGTTTTTTTTCAATGTTTGGAAATGGAGGGAGTCAACACTGCTAGGAAAAGATAGATTGGAAATGTTAGGGGCTGAGAGAGAATTGCTGATGTTTAAAATGTGTTATTCACATTTATTTCCAGGTTTATTCAACATATTTCCAATTTTTCCCTTAAATTAGCCAATTAACTGTTGCTTAGATTTCATTAATTTTTCATCAACATTTCTATTTTCTAAAGGAATCCCAAATCATGATCTTGGTAAATCATAATGGAAGCCTGTTGGTGACGCTATCATTATTCTCATAGGATTGCAGCGCCACCTACAGGATTCCTTATGCATGCCACTATTTGACCCATTGTGCTCCTGGCAAGCATTGATTTGAGTATAGTGCAAAGGAGAAATGAACAAGTAGAAAAAAAAATAAAGCAAGCCAACAAACAAAACAAAATCCCAAAGGAAACACTGAAATATTATCATAGGTCTTCATGTATGAACTTTCCTGAACTATTTTAAAGCAAGTAATTTTTGATTTCCAACTCCATGGGGAAAATGCTTTGAAAAACTAGATTCTTTATAGGATTGGACTTTTCACGGTGAACTTAACGTGGTATATATATTACTACTACATTTTTAAAATAAAAAATACTTTCATTTCTTTTCAATGTGTTGAAATGAAATCAGTGACAAATGTTTAATAACACTGAGTTTTGAAAAATCAGTGCAAAATCCTATAGATCAAACTGATCTGGGATAAAAAAAATAAAACAAATTCACAAACCACTATCAAAATAAAAACTAAACAAGAAATTGCTTTAATTTTCCCAAACACAGGTTTATTAAGTCGAGGACCTTCTTCTTATATTTTTTAAAGGCCATAATTTTCAAGGTTTAAATTTCAAGCTTCCTATTTTTATAATGACGGCAGACACAGAATCAAGTTTATGTTCTTGGCCCCATGCTCCACTTCTTTATGCATGTAGACTTTACTAATGGAAAACTGTTGGACACATCAGCACAAAATAGTACCTGTGAGGCCACTGAAGAAAGTCAAAAGTGGATTTAAACCAAGTCATCAGACATGTAGTTGTTAAGAATGAAAAATACTGGCATTAAATTATCTACCACTATTCTCTTGTGGAAAAGACATTTAATATCTGAAGACCCAGTCTTTATACCAGCTAGAGGTAAACCCTGGTAACTCACCATTGGAATCTATCTGCCCACTTCTCATGTGTGATGAAATGGAAGAGAACACTATCGGAGATCAGTAATGGAACATTCCTTGGTTTCCTTTTTTGTAATTGTATGTGCCATGAATTAAAAACCATACCTTGTATGGTTTGTATGTCCCAATTTGGGGAGGAAATGTAGGAATAGAGGTATTTTTAGAGTGAAAACCAGCCAACCAAATTAAATCAAACCATTAAGACTAATGGATTTTGAGAGATCAAGGGGCGATTATTACTTGAAAATAATGACCTACATTCAACTTCAAGAAAATGTATAAAAGTAGTATTTCCCCAATTTCCCTCAGTTTCTCTCTCTCTCTCTCTCTCTCTCTCTGCCCCTTCCCCCCCCACCTGTGCTTAACTAAAGAAGGACAAAGGCACTGAGTTGGTTGAGATCAATAACCAAATACACAGCATATACTGACCATGTGGTATATTATATAACTTAAATATCTATAGTCCCAAAATATTCCCTCTGATAGCAGTAAAATAAAACATCAGAAGTACTCATATGGAACCTTCTAAGAATCCAGGTAAAATAATTCTCATAAAACTTGACCCTGAGGGTTTTATAGTGATCTATGATCTGAAAGTAAAATTCTGGCTCTTAGGAATAGTGTCATGAAAATAATTTAAAGAACCTAGTGGCTTTCATGGGTGACATCAGTCTTGAAATTCATGGGATAAACCTTATCTTTGCTCTGTTCATTGTACTGCATGGGAGAAACTTTATCTTTGCTCTGTTCATTATGCTGAATTAAGGCATATAAGGCACATTACATTGCTCAGTTTAGGAAATTCTGAATTGCCAATAGGCAAGTAGGCTGGAAGTAGAATTATGGCCTCATCTTTGTGATCCATCACTATGTATATTTTAAGTCTTATTAACACATAAAATAATATACTAGACCATTAAATAAAACCCTCTCCCAAGTTTGCAAAATTGTTTTAGTCACATTAATATCTGGGTTATGATAAGGTGAATATGACTTAAAATACAGATTTGATGTAGCATACTAATATAATACTATTACTATATAATTTTATAGTACACAAACAGAAACTTCTTTCTCTTCACTTTAAGTTGATTTCAGAATTAGAATTATCTGCCTAGTAAATACTGGAAAACTATAAAATATAGTATAAATTTTCTTTAACTGTTATTTAAAGTTGTGTATATCTAAACTTTCATATGATCTTGGAAGGAATGTTTAATAAATGAACAGTCCAAAACATTCTGTGATTTGAAAAAGCAAAGTCTCTTTTAAAAGGGAAATATAAATCAAGAAGAAAATCAACACAAAAGAAGAATGTATTCAGTCTTTGCTTGGGATCAAATTGCATTTTTCACATAGTTTAAACAAAATTCACAGAGAGTAAGATGCCAAGTTGATGCATGACTTGGAATATATTGGAAGTTATAAATTCTGGAACACTGTTGAAAGGAAAAAGAAAATGCTAAATTTTTTATGTTGCAAATGGAAATGCTTTATTATCATTTAACATCTTAGCCTAGAAAGTGCACCTGAATAAAAATAAGTATGCTTCAATCATTTTTCTGGATATCTTCTTTAAGATTTAAAAACTTCAATCATGTATTATTTTACTAAGATACATTATCTTTAATTCCCTCCTTGAAAAATATATTTTCAAGGATCTCTTTGGTAAACATGCTGAACTATAAATTAATTTAAATAAAATGAGGACAGGAGAAGCTCTTATTTACTGAGCAATGAAATCACTTTCCATTAAAATGATTTTATTTCTATCAATCTACATAAAATATAGCATGGACCGGAGGCAGCATGTTTTACTGACCGACTTTAAATCTTGGCTATCCTACCTATTAATGGTTGACTTTGGAGAATTATTTATCTTCTTTGAATCTCAATTTCCCCAATAGAAAATTATAATGATAATAATAACAATAATACCTACCTTGTGGGATAGTTTTGTGTATTAGATGAGAAACAAGTGTGTATTTATGCAATACAGAGAAACCAAACTAAGGGACAGATTAAGACAAGCTGAAAAACTAACACTTGAAAGCTGACTCTAGAACTAAAGAGTACAAGAGGGAGTGTGGGGGAAGGTGAGAACAAAGAGAGAAGGGAGAACAGTGGAGTGTTATGGGGTCTATGAGTGATTTGGAGGTGGGTGTACTACAATAGTGATACCTGAGGGGGATGGGGATCCAATACTTCCAAAATACCAACAATATTATAAGTCTGTGGGCCTCAGCGCTATCACTGCTAAGGCCTGAGTCCAATCCCCTCCTGTCTCGCCCGCTGCTCCCCTCAGCAGTGTATTTTAGTAGATCTGTCTGTTCTGCTCCCCACTCTGTCTCTGGTGAATCCACTCACTCCCTGCACCTCTGGCCTACACCCCAGTTCTTCTATGCAAAAATAAATTACAAACCTTTAAAATTAAATATTGTAAGCCAAGATTATTTCAATTAAAAAAATTCCATGTGGAAAGGTCATCAGAGTTGACTATTGATTTACATTTTTAACAGCTATTGCTATTAAATAGCTTTGATTTTTAAAAGTTTACTCATGTGGAGAAGTAAATTCATAAAAGAGGAACTGTGATGGTCACTTTTCGTGTCAAGTTAAGGAGGTCTGGAGGTGCCCACAAGTTTGCTCTGCCTCTCCACTGGGTGAGACCATGGGGGCTGTTTCTGGAAAAGATTAGCATTTGTATTGGTAGACTGAATAAGAGGAAGCTCCTGCCAGAATGAGATGGGACACCAGTCTTCTCCTGCCTAAGAAGGAGACCAGGAAAACTCACTTCTTTTAGGCTTTGGGCCTGTCAGTTTTTAGGCAGGATCTACAAGTCAACTGTCCTGGTTTTCAAGTGTTTGAACTTGGACTGGCTACACCATTGCTCTATTTGGTCTCTAGTTTGTTGACTGAAGATCTTAGTCCATAGTCCATAATAAATTCATTATAATAAATCTCTTTCTAAATATGTTTGTATATTGCACTGGTTCTGTTTTTCTGAGAATTCTGAGTAATAAAATAACAAAAATTGTTAGCATTCTTTCTTCTACTAGATGCTACCCAGATGCTTTATATTTATTATATTAATCTAACATATTAATAGTGTATTACAGTAATAAACTGCTGTAATCCTCACAAGGACTCTATAACAGATATTATTACAATCATCGTTTTAAAGATTAAAAAAACTGATAAAAACAAGGGGGTAAGGTTCAAAATTCTTACTCATTTAGTCTACTTCCAATAACCCTTTACCCTCTGCTCTATTCTCCATAGTAGCTCAAAAATGATATGGGTGGGGATGATAATGGAAGCGGAAGGCTGACAAGGCTCTTGCCAGTCAGGCAAGAGATGATGGCACCTGGGGTTGGCTTAGAGCACATTGTAATCATATATTGAAGATGTGGTACAAGTGACCGACACAGCTGTGGATATGTATCATGTCAAAAAAAACACTGCAATTTTTGGAGTTAACTTGTTTCCTAAACTATCCTTTCCATACAACTAGCTTGGCTGTAATTCATTCATTATAATTTTGGTTCTTTTTGCACATCTTTCAATGCATTTGAAATTTTATTTGTTAAATATAAAATGCATATTCCATTTGAATTTATATGTATATGGAGGGAACGAGAGGGAGCATTGCTTATGTTGGTACATATATTTTATTTAGAGGAGCTATAGTTATCAAATATTCAGAAAAACTCACATAAGTTTAATAACATGGGTTTATAGGGTTGCCATCTGAGTCACTGGGGTATAGTACAGACATATGAACCCCACCAAAACCAAGGAATTGAGTAGAACATTGATTGCTAGGAATAAAAATTGCTGGTAGCTTCTGAAGTAGAGCAGATACTGAGTGCCAGTGATACATGGTATTTATTAAGACAGGAAGACAGGGATAGGAGAAGGTTTGTATAGAAATAGGGGTATTGGAACAATAAATCAGGAGTTCTGCTCTGAGCATTCTGAGTTTGAAAAGCTTTTATGGCCTTGTAACACTTCTAAGCAGAGAGGCTGACTAAGTGATCTCATATAAGCATTTGAAACTCAAGGGAGAGTTTAGTACTAGAGATATAAATTTTGGAGTTATCAGCTTATGGATGATATTTAAAGCCATAAGACTAGAAACCACCACACAAGAGTGCTTAAACAAAGAACAGAAGGCAGTTCAGAACCAAGTGATTCCAACAACTGAAGCTTTTAAATAGGAGGCAATATTAGCAAAGGACACTGAAAAGGAGTGGATGGAGAGGTAAGAGGTAAGTCAGGAGAAAGAAGTATTTCAAAAGGCAAGGGAAGAATGTTCCTTCAAGGAGAGCGAGAGAGTTCTGTGGGAAATGCTGCTGAGAGAGCAAGAAAGATGAAGGATGAGAAGCGACAGTTGGCAAGAACGAGGCTGAGAGTAAGCCAAAGAAGTACTTCAGCAGAGGAAATTGGAACAAAGTCTCACTGAAGTAGATAGTGAAGCATAGGAAAAACAGACAAGAAGTGGACACACTTAAGATAATGAAGCTTATAAATAATTAAAATATGCATATTATTGGTAATATTTAATGACAATTCAAATCCCTTCTCATTAAATATCTTAAAATTTTCTAGCAGGAGAGTATTAATTGAAACATTGATGTGAGTGTGCGTAATTATGTCTAACTCTTCTTTTGTTAGATATTTGCCATCTAGCTCTATCTATGTTTGATACCTCCAAAATCACAACAGCTTTGGTGATTAACCACAGGACTCAGCATATAGCCAGTTATGTCTATTTGTGATGATGAAATGGTGCAGAACAATATCAGCAAAGGAAAAAGGAGCATGTGGCAAAGTCCAGAGGAAGCCAAATATACATTTCCAATAGTCCTGATACAGTTGAATCACACAGGAAATGTTTTGATTTCTACAGCTTCGAATTATGACTGCATGCATGAAATGTCAACCAAAGACACTCAATAGAAACTCATTATCCGGTTTTTCTACTGAGGTCTACCTCTCAGGCAATCTCTGCCCAGCACATACCAAAATTTCAGACTTCCAGATAAAAGCAGATGTTCAGGATAAACCACATTGTTTGTACAAATAGATTCAGCTGGGGATTGATGAGTTTCCTTCCAAATCTCAGTTCCCAGACATCAGCCAAGAACCAACTCTTTCCAGCAAGACTTTCCAAGGATACCTATCTTAGACCTGCTATGTTAACTTTTTTTGCACACCATCTTTTATGGACTGAATATGTTTATACTCCCTAAAACTACATATATTGAAGGCTTAGTATCCAATGTGATAACATTTGGGGGAGGGGAAAGACCTGTTAGGTAATTAGATTTAGATAAAGTCATAGGTATGAAGCTCCAATGGGATTAGTGTCCTTAAAGAAGAGAAAGAAATCTCCCCACACACTTATAGGAAAAACCAAGTGAGCACACAGCAGGGATGACATTGTCTGCAAACCAATAAGGTCTCATTGGAGCTTGACTTCTTGACTCCAAAACTCTGAGACATTAAGGCCCATTGATTAAGCTACTCAGCCTATGGGATTTTGTTACAGCAGCTCAAGCATCCAAAGTGAATTTTCCTTTTCTAGCCTGAACACTTTTTAGTGGTGTTCTGGCTTCAGGTATACCCATCAGAGAGGTTGAGTGTGGAGAAAGGTGAGTGAGTGGGCAGAACAATGGTGCATTTCAACCAAATTATCAGTGTGTCTGGCAACTGATAACCAGACCCAGATACTAAGCTGTGAGCCAGAGGCATGGCTCTAGCTCAGAGTAAAACTGCAAAGACATGAGAGTCAGAACTTAAGGCAAATAAACACTAACATTATTTTACAGGATGAACTAGCAGATTATCCCTGCCTTTTACCAACATACAAGTTTTTCCAATTGTTGGAAATAACATCAACCACTAGCTAGGAACTAGAAAATACTGTTTACAAATGTCGAGGGAAAATGAAGAGAATCCTTTTTTATCATTTGCAAGTGAGCAGTTTGTCTATAAACAGGCCATCTACAAAACCTAGGGCATCTCGGTTAAAACATTATCCTAATAAGCCTTATGTAGGTTCCATTTTAATAAAAAAAAATTACTGGATGACAGTAATTAATAATACCCTTGCATTTCTCAGTATTTCATGATGTTTGTTTGAAAGTGCATGAGGGCTGGGATCACTGTCCTCTTAAGAGGGGCTTGTCTCTTCTCTTCCTTTTGGAGTAAAATTAGAAAATGGAGGCAATGGTATTTCTCACACTGTAAAGTACAGACCCATGGCAATGATGCTGACTCAAACCATTTCATTTTCCACACTAAGACAGATTTTTATTTTTATTTATTTATTTTTTTATAGAGGCATGTTTTCTTTCTTTCTTTATTTGTTTGTTTGTTTTTTGTTTATACATGCACTGGGTACAGTCAGAAGCGTGGAAGGGTGAGAGAATTCACCAGAGCCAGAGCGGGGAGCAGAACAGGCAGAAGGACCGAAGTACACTGCTGAGGGGAGCAGCGGGCGGCAGGAGAGGTCTGCGCGCCATGCGGGACCCTCCTCCGGTGGCCGGGAAGCAGCCGGGGATCGAACCGGCGCCGCAGAGGTCGCGGGCAGCTTCGCAACCCAGCGCTCAACCGCTGCGCCACCGGGGAGGCCCACTAAGACAGATTTTTAACCCCAAGTTTATAGCAGGAGTGGTATGTGCTGTTTTACACAAACAAGGAATGCCATGTGTGGCAGGAGCTTTAATTTTCTAGCTTAACTTTAATAGCTTCCATGGAAAACTTCCTTTTCTTAGACTCCTATTCACCAGGAAGGCTGCATGGCAGATACTTCACCTATATATGGATATTCAATAGTCAGTAAGGTAGATCAACAGTTGTTGATTTGACTTAATCCTTTCTGGACCCAGAAAATATTGCCACTTTACTTGCATCACCTTGCTCCAGAGCAACACCAGGACTGTGGTGGCAGGACTGCCCAGTGGATTCACTACAAACCCTCTAAACATCACGTTCAGGTTCAAGCCCTTGACCCCTGACCTGAGCCAGGGGCACCTGTCACTGTGATAAAGTGACCCCTCTCACAGAAACCTGCCAGCTTCCAACCTTCAGTGAAAAACCAAGACAAATATAAAAGGAAAATGATAGTTTAGATTTTCATATTTTAAGATTTCTTCTGCCCACATACATTTCTCCTGATTAGAACTAAATGATCCAGTTAACGAGGACTCTGGTCATTTTCAGTGAAACCAGCCAGCCTCTGAGACAATTAAATGAGAAATGTTTCCTAACATTTTAGGGACAGAATTGCTCCTTCTTTGCTTTGGGTTTTGGTTTGAAATCTACAGATGAGACTGTTGGTTTTCTGCCAGTGCCAGAGATGAGTTTTACAGAGATTCCATGCCAAATTTAGCAAATTAAAAACAAATGCCCAATTAAACAAGAATTTTTGATGAAAAAGAAAATATTCTCATTGGAGTAAGTATCATGCAATATTAAGGCTGCTTATACTAAAAATTACTGTTTTTCAGGAATTTAAATTTAACTGGGCATTTTATCAGTAATCTTAGTTTACATGTCTTTAGATATGTGCTATATTTCTACAATTAAAACTAGAAAGTTCATAGGTGCTGGGATGGGAACGTGCCAGCATGTTCCTGGGGACACGATGAGGGATGAGTAATGGAGCAGGTTTGCAAGGCAAGACTCTGCTGCTCACTAAGCAGCCCTCTCACTATTTATTAGCAGTAATAAACAAGCATGACTGATTATGTGACAATGGCAGGAGAAGCAGGGTCCAGAGGAGACAAAGAGAAATCAACTTCATGGGGAACAGGAGGGAACATGTCAGTCACGTATTCCGGGAGGACTTCCTGTACAGGTACTTTATGTAATTTCTGACCTACTTCCAGACCACCTCAGACCATGGCCACACAATCTGTCAATGGTTGCCTAGGCACCCCCAGCTGCCTCCTGATGTGGGCCATTGTCTTAAGGCAGTTATGCAGGAGTGCCTTATCCAAATCCTTCACACACACACAGGTGCATAGAGAAGCCATACACACACAGGTGCAGAGGCCCCAAGTGGTAGAAAGGCCACAATGGGAATCCTATAAGAAGAAAATATCCAAATGGAAGAAACTTTTTAAATGACATAGTTGTCATGTAACAAAATCCTTATAAATAAACAAAAACAAATATTATGTTAAATTATCTTTTCTACTCTCAAAAACTATGGTGTTGATTGGAATGTAAAAGGCAAGTCACTGACTGAGACTTTACAAAACTTTAAGAAATGAAGCCATAAATTAGAGAGAAATGACACCTTGTTTATTTTTTTTAATTTTTTTTAAAATAATAAATTTTATTTTTATATTCCCCCATACAATTGCAAACGCCCCATTCTGACCCCAATCCTTCCCCTCCCGCCCCCCACCCCCCAAAAAGTGTCTCTGGTTCATAGTTTTTTGTTGATTTTGATTTTCACTTTCTTATATTCATTTTCCTGGTCCCTTATTTAAGTTTTCTAGATTCCTGCTATGAGTGAGACCATCCGGTATTTTTCTTTTTCTTTTTGGCTTATTTCGCTGAGCATGATCCCTTCCAGCGCCATCCATGTTGCTGCAAATTGCATGTGTTTATCTTTTTTGAATGCTGAGTAATATTCCATGGTATATATGTACCACATCTTCTTGATCCAGTCATCTATTTTTGGGCATTTGGCTTGTTTACTTTAAAATAACAGAAACTATCTTAATAAATAAAACAGGTCATAGAGAAACAACATGGTTGTTGGACACTTTTAAAATACAGATCAGTGATTAAAAATGTCATATTGAACATTCATTAATCATCCCAGTATTGTCACATGCTGTTAAAGAAAGACAAATCCTAAGCAACAACCCCAATATCTACAATACATTGTAGTGTATTAAAGTTATTAAAATACACTATTCATTTCTTATAACTAAATGAAACATTAGTAGGTTACTGTATATGTTTTACACATTATATATATATTTAGTTATGTACATATATATACATTTGTGCATATGTTTATATAGATATGGATGAATAAATATGTGTGTATGTATAGGCACCTATATGTATGTGTACACACACAGAGACACACACACACACAGTCACTTTCCAGAAGCAAAAGGGGCAACAATTTGTCACAAATTTTATATATGGGCCAATATTTAATATTGTTTAATGCAATAGAAACAATAGGAAAAACTTCATTTGACACATAAAAGAAATATAATTTCATATTTATTTAAATATTTATATATTAATCAATTTTCAGCATTTTCTATGTTCAAATCACTATAGATACCTACCTAAGAAATATTAACTTCATAGTGCATCTTCCCTTCCTCTTTTCCTCTTTTTTATTTTCTAATTATTTTACAGGATATTGCTTTTATCTCTTTTACTAAACTTAACCATTTCGTGGAAGGCATGTGTTACTGTGGAAATAGTGAAGAAAACTCATTTGAAACAAGAGCCATGCACAAGCCTATAAAACTAGCTGTATTAAAAAGAAGATGTGTTACCAGTGAGAATGGCACAGATTAAAAAAAAAAACAAAAATTAGCAACAAATATTGGTGAGGATGTGGAGAAAAAGGAAATCTCCACTGTTGGGAATGCAAACTGGTCTAACCATTACAGAAAACTGTGTGGGGTTTCCTCAAACTACTAAAAATGGAGCTTCCAAATGATCCAGCAATTCTACTCCTAGCTATCTACCCAAAGGACACAGAAACATTAATTCAAAAGGACATCTGTACCCCTATGTTTATTGCAGCACTATTTATAATAGGTAAGCTATGGAAACAACCCAAATGCCAAAAAAATAGATGACTGCATCAAGAAGATGTGGTACATATATACAATGGAATATTACTCAGCAATCAAAAAGATAAACTCATGCCATTTGCAGCAACATGGATGGAGCTGGAAGGGATCATGCTCAAGTGAAATAAGCCAGAAAGAAAAAGAAAAATATTGGATGGTTTCACTTATAGGAGGAATGTGGAGGAGCCAATAAGGGATCAAGAAAAAGAAAATAATATAATAAATTAAAAATCAAAATCAACAGGCAACTGTAAATCAGAGACATTCCACAGGGGAGGATGAGGGAAAAGGAACAAAACAGGGGTGAAAAGAATACAAGGGGGCCTCCCCGGTGGCGCAGTGGTTGAGCGCTGGGTTGCGAAGCTGCCCGCAGCCTCTGCGGCGCCGGTTCGATCCCCGGCTGCTCCCCGGCCACTGGAGGAGGGTCCCACATGGTGCGCAGACCTCTCCTGCCACCCGCTGCTCCCATCAGCGGTGTACTTCTGTCCCTCTGCCTGCTCTGCTCTCCCCTCTGGCTCTGGTGAATTCTCTCACCCTCCCGCCCTTCTGACTGTACCCAGTGCATGTCCGAACAAACAAACAAATAAATAAATAAATAAAAATACATGCCTCTTTAAAAAAAAAAAAAAAGAACACAAGGGACTATGGTGATGGGACACAGATAAATTATTGGTGGGAATTTCATGGGGACTAGACATGAGAACAAGTATACATTGTTCAAAAATGAAGAATGATTTAAAAATATCTAAAATAAAATAGATGTTAAACAAATTAATAATATTAATAACAATGTAAGTTAAGCTTTATCCTAAATAAAAGGATACATAACCTTAGAAGCAACCATTTGAAAGCAACAAGCATGACAACAAAACTATTCTGTTAAATCTTCAGAGGTCAATAATAACACATTGTTCAGCTAATTTGCATTCTTATTATGGAATAAGATAAATAAATCCAAATTTATTATGAAAATATTCTGTAACTCTAGCTTTTTTTACTTCAACTTGATTTTTCCTACAACTAGAATGAATTAGAGAATTTTTGATTTTATGTGAGAGAGAGATGCTTTCACAACTATAAATTACAATTGTTATTATAATCCTATGTGTAAGTTTGATTGAAGGGACTGCCCATTAGTAATCTTTTCTTGGATAAGACAAAGAAATTTCTTGTCTTTGCTTTCTAGGGAATAACTTTATCACTTTAAATATACCTCTTTTAAAGTATATATTCCATTTCCTATTTCTGCTGCCTTCACCTTGTAGCTATCACATGACATGCTATTTCATATGCAGTTAATCTTGAGAGGAAAAGCTGTAGATAAGTAGGTGTTGCCTTGAGTACTAAGGCTTTAGAAAAATTACAATTATACTGGTGGAGATGAGGTACAAGAGGAGGTGATATTTAACTAACTGATAATTTATTTTGTTGAAAATTCAAAACCCCATTAGAGATTTTCATACAGTTTCACACTCCTAACGATCCTAACTTTTTGTGCTGAGGGGAAAAGTTCCTATTTAGGTATCTGACAGTAGAGTGTGGAAAGGCCATTTGTCAGCAGGGTCACTAAGCTGTAGAACTTGTTAGGAAAGCTTGATGCTGCTAGTCCCACATTGCTGCTGTCTGAAATCCCACAGGCACCTAGCAAAGGCAATCAGGCAAATTCTGATTTAGCTGAGATCCACCCTTTCAATATTTTGAAACATGCATAAGTGCTGTCAAAGTGACTGCATATACTCTGTGTTAAAGATGAGAGGAGATGCTACTGGCAATAATCCTGACCTCCTGCAGAGAACTCAGATTTAAGGTCATCTCACCTTCCTACTAAAGCTTTGCCAGGAGAAAGGTTATTGAAGAAGGTGGAGATTGATGTTCAAAGTCTACTATTTAACTACACATTACACAGATCTTTGCATCTATTCTACCTCCTGTATCCTTGTGTTCATTAAATTATAGGTCAGAGAGGACACTAGTGTCCTTTCAACATTAGAGCTCTTTATATGCCATCTTATGTGTTAATATATTTTAGCTTAAGTGTAAAGTCAAAATTATGTTGCAAAGTGTGATTGCTGAGAGTACTTTCTCTTTTATTTTAATGTTTTCCATTGCCAAATATTTCATAAAGGGGTAAGAGAGTGTGCATGTGCATGCGTAATGCACTGACTACATTTCCTATGTTGAAAAGCTAACAATAAAGAAATATTATGAACACTTTTATTCCTATAAATTTGAAAATCTACATGGACTAGACAATGACTTTGACAGTCACAAATTAGAAGTTGACTGAATGAGACATAGTAATGTAAAAAAAAACTATATGCAAATAAAATTGAATTCTTATTTAAAAGCCTTCCTACAGAAAAAAATCCCAAGTTTAGAGTAATGCAATGATGAAAGAAAGGGGTTTTTTTTTTTTTTGGTTGTTTTGTTTTTTTGGTGGGACCCTCGCAGGCGGCTGGGGAACAAACCGGCGCTGCAGAGGCTGCGGGTAGCCTCGCAGCCCAGCGTTCAACTGCTGTGCCACCAGGGGAGGCCCGAAAAAAAGGTTTTTTAAATAAATCATGAAGCAATTGCAATCTGCATGCAAAAATAAGGGGTGCATGAATTTTGACACTTACCTCATAACATATACAAATATTAACTTTAATATTAAGAATAAAATGTATAAAATTTTTAGAATGAGATAGAGCAGAGGACTTTTCTGTCATAAGGTTAGATAAAAATTTCTTATATACAAATCATAAAAAACAAATAATCAACAAATCAAATTCTGTAAGTTTTGTTTAGATGCTCTTCAAAATACACTATTAAGAAAATACAAATGCATACCATGAGTGGTGATATAAATTTACACCACACCTATCTGATTAAAAACTTCTATACAGAACACATAAAGAATTTTTACACATCAACAATAAGTTTATTATTTTAAAAAAACAAAATTTGAATAAATACTTTACAAATAAGATACATAAATGGAAAATAAGCAGATGAATAGCTGTTTAATATTATAGGTCATCAGAAACTGAGAATAAAACTGCAGTAAGATACCACCATATAGCCAATAGGACATTTAAATTTAAACATGGATGTACTAATTGTTGGCAAGGATGTAAAACAACTCAAATACATTGGTGTTAGTGGGAATGTAACATAACAGACCTTTTGGGAAGAGTTTCAGAGTTTTTCTTAAAAGACAGAAATATCATAAATATCCACCTACCAGATGATCATTCACTCCACTCTAGATATTCTTTAAGAGAAATGAAACATATATGGGCCTCCCTGGTGGCGCAAGGGGTTAAGCACAGCACTGTGAAGCTATCCGCAACCTCTGCAGCACCAGTTCGATCCCCGGCCTACCAAGGAGCTACCCACATGGCACAGCAGACCTCTCCTGTCTCGCCCGCTGCTCCCCTCAGCAGTGTATTTCAGTCGATTGGCCTGTTCTGTTCCCCACTCTGTCTCTGGTGAATCCTCTCACCATCCTGTACCTCTGGCCTGTACCCCAGTTCTTGTATGCATAAATAAATAAAAATCTTTTTTTAAAAAAAGAAATGAAATATATGACCATAAAAACATAACTGTATGTAAATGCTCATAGCAGCTTTACTCATTATAGATCCAAATGGGGTCTAAACAAAATAGCCATTTACTTATGAGCTGAAAAACAATTTCAAAAAAGTACTATTAAGCAATATAAAGAATGAATTACTAATATATACAACAACATGGGTAAACCTACAAAGTATTTTGCTAAAAGAAACAAGCCAGACAGCAAAATAGCACATTCTTTCAAAAGATTTAAGTGGTTGTGTTCTCCCCAAAATACCTATATTAAAATTCTACTCACAATGTGTTTGTATTAGCAGGTAGGGTCTTTAAGAGGTAACTTGGACATGAAAGTAGAGTCGTGATGATGGGTTTAGTGCCCTTATAGAAAGGGACCCCAGAAGGCTCTCAGATCCTTTCTCCACCATGTGAGGATACATCAGGTGTGTTTTTCAGATTACACCTGAAAAAGTAACTCTGCAGAAGCCAGCGAAACTGGCACCCTGACCTCAGACTCACAGCCTCAAAACTGTAAGACATAAATTTCTGTTTTTTATAAATTTCTCAGCCTGTGCTATTCTAATAGCCTGAACTGACTAAGACAATGCTATGTTTCATGTAATTCTAGAAAGCAAAACTGTTGATAGAAAGCAAATAAGATCCCAGGAGTTGGGGGAGATAAAGATATATAGGGACACAGTTCTTGGATCATGTACATTTGCCAAATAATAATTTTAGTGATGATTATATAACTATATGAATCTGTCATCTTTTTGCACACTTTAACTTAGGGAATTTTGCTACATGTACATTGTTTATTACTGCAGTTGTCTATAAAAAATGACATGTTGGAATTCATCACAAAAAACATTTTTCTAGAAATTACATATCAAAGATATATAATATATATAAAATATCCAAAAGGGACTCTGTCATTCAGAATAAAGTGACAGTATGTGCTCTGTTAACTTTCACTGATTTTTACAGTCCCTGTACTACAATATTATTGGAAAATAAGATTGCTTCTACTTACTTGATAAGTCGAGCATAATTGATCGAAAGCAGAACAAGTATACCCAAAAAGCATAAAGTGTTTTCCAGTAACATAACTTTTTGTTATTTAAATCTTTGGCATCCATGGTTTAGTCTGAGTCAGAGCTGAGAACACAGATATAGAGGATATGGTAGAAGCTACAGAAGAAGGATTCAAAGATGCCCCAAGCCTATTGGGAAGGATTATATCATTATGGTCACCTGATTCTAGATGTATTGATGGGAAGTTCCTATTTCAGATCATAATGAATTGCTTTAAAACAGTGCTATTTCATCAGTTGGTCCTTTAATATAACCTCTATAAAGAACAGAATAAACATGCTCTATAAATCAGACCTTCAAGATAGCAGTTGTTACTTTGATGACTGTTTCATGGAAGTGGAGTCATACGTGTCAATAAAATGAAAATGACAACATTTGCTTTCACCTCTTATGAAATTCCAGAGATTCTCTCTATATTTACAGAAAAAAGAAAAAAGAAAATTCATTTAAATCTTTCATTTCAAATATCAAACACCTAGTAAACGCTACACACCAGGAATTCTTGTCTGAAAGTATACAGGGAAGACTTCTTTAAATACAAAATCATTTAAAAGTCTTTCTATTAAAACCTTGTACTTTATTTTTTAGGTCTTTCTCAGAAGAAATTTGAGAAAATTAATAACAGCATGTCAGCTTTTCAGGTAAACCAATCCGTGCTGGATTTCCATTTCTGCTACTTCTGATCTATACTCTTGGGAAATGCATTATGAGTTTCAATCAATTTTTTGTAAAACTAAGGGAAAAACTCCTATTTTTCAATGTTGTTGGAATGAACAGATATCAGATACATAGCATTTAAAATTGTTAGATACTGTATTTACTTCTTAATCTAGGTATCTATTTAGTCCAAATCTCCATGCACAGCAAATTGAAATAACAAATAAGAAACAAAGAATGGGCAGAAAGAGTAAAAGATCAAATAAGATCTATGTAATGATTCAATTAAACTAATATTTCATGCATGCTCAAAACTATCACATATTATGTATGCCAAAAATGATGATGGACCAGAATTCATTGAAAAAATTATATTTCATTCCCAATCCTCCGCTTGGTCAGAAATGAGTCTTGTATAAAAATGTGAGAGGAATCTATAGAGGCTTATTTTCCTTATATTTCCAATTAAATTGTTACTGAACAGTAAGGAAAATTAAAAAAACAACTCAGTAGTCAACACAACCACTATGAACAAAATGAAGAAGTGTACAAACCACAATTTAACTGTAATTCAGTTACTTGCATGATGGATAGAGACACATATTTGTTTCATATGATTCAATATCAGAACCAGAACAAAGAAGTTATAAATATATAGCAAGTAGGAACTGAAAAACTGAAAAGGAGGAAGAGTAGATGGAGAAGAACTTGTAATATAACTATAAAATATTCTTACATAATATTGGGTCAAATAGAATGTTAACAATAATGTTTCTTGTAATTTATAAAATATGACCAACCATGCAAAATCTTATTGGATGTCACCAAACTAATAGCAAATAATGAACACATAATTTTGAAATAATTTGATTACTAAACATGAGAAAAGTTACCCAATAAATGCTCACATAAGATTTAAGGAAAAATAAAAAACAAACTCAATGAAATGACAAAGGATTTAGTGAAATAAGTGCTGAACAAACATTTTGTTAAATGTTAACCTTTGCAAAATGTATGAGCTAGTATCAATTTTTATTGAAAAATGAATAAAATCTTAGGCAAGTATATTAAGAAGAGAGGAACCAAAAACAGGAGAGATAACAAAAAATTAGAGCAAAGTTAATAAAGTATGAATGTATTTTCAATATAATTCTAATACCTCAAAAATAAATTATGAAAAGATAAAAATTACTAAAATTCTTAAGGAATGGAAACCATGAATATGGTAAAAACCACATAGGAAATTCAGCAAAATCACCTCCAAAAAAGTAACTGGGATTAGATGTTTTATGTATTAGTTTCTTTATTTAAGAAAAAACAACAACAACAATACCCAGGCAGTTCTGTTTTTTATAATCTGTACCAGAGCATAAAAATGTATAAGAAATTCCTTTCAGAACTACACTTTCCCAGCTATCCTACCAAACAATACTTTCATATTGAAAATGTCACTATTTAAATACACCAGGTAAAAGACAGATTATCAAAGTGGATAATGAAATAAAATCCAACTATTGATTGGATTATTCATTATTCATACATCAGTCAGAAAGAAGGAAACACTTAAAATGTAACAATCCACAAAATTGAAAATAGAAAAATAGAGAAAATCAACAAGCAAAAGCTACACTTTGAAAGGATCAGTAAAATTGATAAACCTCTAGTCAAGCTAGTCAAGATGAAAAAAGAAAAATAACACATGGAAGACGGGCTATTACAACCAATTTCATGTGATTTCTGAAAAATGTTATGGCCAGAGATGTAATTTAAATAATGGAAATGAAAAATCACCTACGTTTTCAAACTTACTATTATAGAAACTAAATTAGTTATTTTAAATCTATAAATAAAAGTGCCAGGTACAAATATCTTACCATGAATTCCATAGAATATTTAGAGAATAGTAAATACTTTCTGTAATCTTTTTTCAGAATACAGACGAGGGGAATTAATTTATCTCAGTCTATTACATATATTTTTCTTAACAATGTCTTTCACAAACCAAGAATTCTTACCTTTTTTTAAACATTTTTTAATTAAAGAAACACCACATTATAAAATTATAGAAATTTTCAGGTGTGCATCATTAAAATTAAATATTTTTGCTTTCAATAAAATTCATCCTAAATTTTCTTCTTTCATTGATTATGTTTTGGTGTTAAATCTCAAAATTTATCTCATCACCAAATTGAAGGTCACATAGATTTCTTCTAGAAGTTAATTTTGAAATTCATTTATGGTCTATACTCCATTTTGAGTTAATTTTCATCTAAGTTGTAAAATTCGTGTTTAATATTTTACTGAGTTAACGAGAATCTTTCTACCAAATTCTAGCTAGCAATAGAAATAATATATATGACTGCTACATATTTTTAAAACTGTTATTAAAATTGCTCTCAAATTATTTTTTTTTCTTTCACACAAAGTAGATATTAGTGTTACCATCATTTCTAGTTCTCTTTTTCCTTCCATAAGAGGATTATACTTCTAAAACACATTGTGATACAGACAATATGACTTTCTTTGATCAAAGAATGTGAGTTGACTTAATGAGTGTCTCTTCTATATGGGACCATTTTCAAGTCAGTGTGACTTGCTTGACTGGCCAGCAAGATTCAGATTTTGCAGCTTTAGGAGGATGCAGCCTCTTTCATTCTGCCTTACTAAATTTCCCTTATGACATCAATTGCCTAGAAAGACCTGGACTTTGCTGAAATGAGAAATTTTAAATATCTTAAAACACTGATTTTTTTTTAAAAAAAATTGTTATTATTTAGCTTCATTTTTTTTTTTTTTTAGTTACCATAGCTTAATGTAGTTGAATCTTACTAAAATGGTATCAATAAAATACTAAACTGTGGTACCATGGAGATCTCTGTCCTTTAGGAGTTTACAGAGTAGCAAGCTATTTCTAACCTGAGAAAGCAGATTCATTTGTCAGTAGGATGTTACAGATTAGCAAAATCATAACAATCAAAGCATTATGCCAAACTCAAATATATTTATTTTTTATTTATTTATTTTTTTAAGATTTATTTATTTATTTATACAAGTACTGGGTACAGTCAGAAGTGCGGGAGGGTGAGAGAATTCACCGGAGCCAGAGCGGGGAGCAGAGCAGGCAGAAGGACCGAGGTACACTGCTGAGGGGAGCAGCGGGCGGCAGGAGAGGTCTGCGCGCCATGTGGGACCCTCACCCGGTGGCCGGGGAGCAGCCGGGGATTGAACCGGCGCTGCAGAGGCTGCGGGCAGCTTCGCAACCCAGCGCTCAACCGCTGCGCCACCGGGAAGGCCCTCAAATATATTTAAAAACAAACTCACACCTAACTATGTTTTGTAGAAATATCAAGTACTAGCCAACCAAGCCCAAGAACACTGGCAAGACTTATTCTTTTATCTAAGAGCAAGATAAATTATAATGAAAACTATGGTTATGAGACATGAAGGTAGTGTCTGGAGATCTGCTTGCCTGATCTTTATGGCTGCAGAAGATGTTTCTCCCTAGCGTGGTGGAGAAGGCGGTGTGAGCTATTCAATCATACCCCAGGTCAGAGCATGTCTCTCTCCTGAAGGGAACAAATCACTAACATCACTGATTAATTTATAAATTCCTTTTATTGTCCAAATTATCTTACATTTTTTGTTTTTTTCAATATGAAATTATGAAGACAACTAAAATAATTTCTCCAAAGAACTCATATTACCCACTATATGTTAATTATAATTTTCCAGATTTTGCAGATTGAGTAATGCCTCACAGTTGCCTCATTTAATAAATATTTATTGGTCACCTACTATATATATCATGCTTGATGGGAACACAGTGGTAAATAGCTGAAGTCCCACTCATATATTTTGATGAGGATGGGGGGAGAAGGGAGTAGGATCAAAACAAGGGGGGTGGGAATTGTACGGGGACTATAACCAAGATGAAAATGCATACATTGTGCAAAAATGAAAAAAATAATGTAAAAAATATATAAAATTTTAAAAAATAAAAAAATAAAGAAAAACTAGTGGACACTAAAAAAAACAATTAAGCACATAATGTACAGTCAGTATTGGAAAATGCTATAAGACACTTTCGCAATTAATCTTTTGCCATCACATTTTATGTTCAATGGTCATTGAATTCTTTTTTAAAAAATTTATTTATGCAAGCACTGGGTATAGTCAGAAGCGCGGGAGGGTGAGAGAACTCACCAGAGCCAGAGCGGGGGACAGAACAGGTAGAACGATGAAGTACACTGCTGAGGGGAGCAGCAGGCACAGCAAGAGAGGTCTGCGCATGTGGGACCCTCGCCATTGGCTAGGGATCAAACCAGCGCTGCAGAGGCTGCACGCAGCTTCGCAGCCCAACACTCAACCGCTGCGCCACAAGGGGAGGCCCAATTGAATTCTTTACTACAGTCTTTTAAGGAGAAATGAGAAATGTGTTTACAAAGTTTAGGAATATTAGCACATTTAAGGAAACACTAGGTGTTTGTTAGTTGTGCTTTAAAATACCTAGTTGTGCTAGGTATTTATTCAGAATGCGATATATTAAAACATTTATTCAGAATGCAATATATTAAAAAAATGCACAATGAAGTTATCTTTTCTCCTAAATGTATATGAGCTAAGAAGCATTCTATAAATAGAGTAATAATTAACACATTGCACAAATTTAAATTCAAAACACTTACAGAAGTGCTTTCACAGCTCCAAAGCTGTTCCTGTGGATGAAACACCTAAGGAAGATGCTCTAGAATGTAGCCATATTGCTTCTTAATCCTACTTTTTCTGTGCTATAGATAGATTCAAAAGGAGTTCACAAATAGCAATGCTGCTATGCCATGCTGATTTCTACTGGGAAAATTATTTCCCCATATATAAAAATATTCATTTTAATCAAGCATTACTTTAGGACAGCAGTGTCTAGAAGATAAGAAATCATATCATTAAACTATCTGCTAGAAAATAATTGGTTAGGAAGTAGTCCTGTATCAGATAACAATCCTGTATCTTAAATCACAAACAAACAAAAAGGATGGACCTCCTTCCTGGGGCTTCTCTCGGGGCTGGTTTAAAGCCAACCTCTTTGTGCCTTTGTTTGTTAGTGACAGAGATGATGCAAGGAGACCATCTCAACCTGCTGTCTCCACAACCCCCACTGGCATATTGGGCAGGTGGGTGATGAGTAATGGCCTGCTGTCTGCAGGTGGAGGTGATGTCCCTAGTCAGTGCCACAGGTCCAAGTGGGCACAGTGAGAGGTAACACCAGAGAGGGGTAGGGGGGCACTGGTACAGGGGCTCACTGGGCCTGGAGATCAAATACCATTAGCCTGAAGCTGTTGGAGCAAGGGCTTGGGCAGGGCACGGGCCTACAAGCCTTTGGTGATTAATTTGTTACCACTTACTGATTTTTAGCATATTACTTGTAAAACAAACATTAAAGGTTAAATTAAATTCACCTCTGAAGATGTAAACAAGCCCTGCCTGGAAACATTGAGATCCACAGATCCCGTTTGTCTCCCAAGCTCAGAGGCATCTGTGCACCATGTGTGCACAGTGCACATGCTTGTGTGCGCACAGCGTGTGTGACAAGGATGGCTGTCAGTAATTTTTCCAGCCCTATTTTATTCTCACATGTTTGCTCATTACATTTGATCATGTGGGTGTATTTATAAGACTGCCATAATATTGAGGTTCCTTTTGCAGCTTGGGAAACAATCAGCAGTTGATTCCTTGAATGACTGTTGGGTTCTGTTCCTCCTGGTGGAAGGAGGGCTTGAGGGTGAAGCCCAGGAGACAGGCCCTGGAGGATGCTGGTCTGCAGGGTACTCTGAGCAGATGGGTGACTTCTCTGCTGCTAGAGTATCTTCCTGGTGGATGTTTTTCAAACCCCTAGAAGCCTGTGTTTTAAAAACAAACACTACTCTGTCTCTGATGAATCCTCTCACCCCCTTCCACCCCGCACCTTTGGCCTTTACCCCAGTTCTTGTATGCATAAATAAATAAATAAATAAATACATTTTAAAATCAAACAACAAAAAGAATGAGCTTGCCTTCTTAGCTAGTTTCAGGCCTGGGTTATTGAAGACTTTAGTCACAGTCTTTCAGTTTGAAAAACAGGTGGATTTACCACACAGCATCCAAAGGGAAATTCTTAGGACTCCTCATTAAATTGACATTTTGATTCATATGGAATCCTTTTCTTTAAGTGGTGTGAAAGGGGGATGCTGCTGTCCCGTCAGGTGGTGTCACTTTTATGAAAAGTCAATGGCAAAACCCATTGACTGTCAAAGGACCATCATGACATTGCTGACGCAATCTGGGGCCACTATTTGACCCACAAATTTATGAGTTGGGGGTGAAGGGCAGGATCATTGGTGCAGGAGTGTTTGCCTGTGAGAAGAGGCGAGGGAATCCTACCTCCTGTCATATGACAGCTCACATCTGGATGCTACCTTTAGGCATGGCTTTAGGTGTGTTTTTGAAAGTTGTATTTTAAGTGATATTGAAACTGAGGAATATAATAGTTCAGTAATTTAAATGTTTATTTTTATGGAAGGATTTTAATTAAAAAGAAGCTAAGTGACATGTAAATATCTGAAATTTCTTACTTGCAAGGAAAGTGAATATTTTGTATTTAAGTACTATAATTGCATATTTTAAAAGTAAAAACAAATCTGACATTTGAGGGGGGAAAGATGAGCCACTGTGCAACTTAAGGGACCTCCTAAATCTCTGGTAATTGATATTGTCCTCCCTAAGTACTTCTGGAAGTGTAACTTCAGACATTTCTGAAATAAAACTGTTTTGTAAGGGTTACAAAAGAGAAGGACAGGAGAAAATGTTTTACTCTTTTCAAGAAGGGAGAAATTGAAAAGGTTAGAATAGCCCAGGTCTGTTTGAGAATGTTTAAATCCAGGTATAACTTTAAATTTCATCTCTAATTCTATCCTCCAAAAGCAAAGAGTACTTGACATTCCTTCTTTTTCTTCACACATTTTTTAAATGTCAGAACAAGAAGAGTTAACACACAACCAACCCCAGGGAAATATGTCTGTATCAAGAAGTCAAAAGAAGAGTCATCAAAGAAAAGATGGCTTCCAAATTGGGAAATTGAGTGAATGATGCCAAAATAAGATTGTGACTCAACTATAAATACGATTTAAAAAAATAAAAGCCAACTATTCCAGGATGTGGCAGCTGTGTTCTGCATATTTTTGGCTTTGTAGGCCATATAATCTTGGTTATAACTAGTCAACTTTCATCATAGTGTGAAAGCAGACAAGAAGGTAATACCTAACTGACTGAGGGTAACTGTGTTCTAATCAAACTTTACTTATTTATACATATAAACTAAATTTGATTTCATAGGATTTCATGTGTAATGAAATAAATTATTCTTTTACTCTTTAAAAAACATTTTAAAATGTGCAAACCATTTTTAAATAAGACATATAACAATATGCTATATGCCAGATTTAACAATAGCTTGCCAACACCTGCGCTTTCCTAAGAACATAAGCAGATTTAGGGTTGCATGATAATTTACATTTTATCTTATGGCAATCTGAGTAGTTTTTTAATTAATAGTATCAATGGTTCATAATAGATGGCTTAAAAAATAAACAGTGGGGGGCCTCTCTGGTGGCACAAGGGGTTAAGTTGCAACACTATGAAGCTATCCGCAGCCACTGCAGCACTGCACAAGTTCGATCCCCAGCCGGCCAGGCGCAGCAGACCTATCCTGTCTCCTCTGCTGCTCCCCTCACCAGTGCATTTCAGTAGATCTGCCTGTTCTGCTCCCCACTCTGTCTCCAGTGAATCCCCTCACCCCCTGCACCTCTGGCCTATACCCCAGTTCTTGTGTGCTAAATAAATAAAGTCTTTTAAAAAAAAATCTTCAAGTCTTCATCAAGAGTTGAGTTCTACATGTTTATACAAGTTAATGCATGTTGGATTTCCTAGTTTCCTATCTTTAAACATTTTTTTCTTCCCAAGAAACCACAGTACTAGAGAAGAAGGTCTTTTTTTCCAGGGGCAATTCCTGTCCAACCAGGTGTAATCTGGGGGCCTGAGTCCTAGGGCTTCATGCTGTCTTCCATTCAGTGATGGAAGGATGATGGTTGCTGGAAGATCAAACAGTGAAAAAGCCTTGCCAGTAATTTTGATGACCCTTTTATCTAGGAAGAAACTAGCTAAGGTCAATACATTTAATTTATATATAGAGGGAAAGCATTTCTGGAGGCTTCACTGTGCTATAAAAAAGCAGCAAATGAACAAAACAGAAGCCTCATCTTTTAAGAAATACTAGATAGATATCTAGCCAGAAAACTCCAAGCTCCTTGTAAATTAATTTGTTTGTCATTCCCTTTGTAAAATCTTCATGTCTAACTCAGTGGTTTTCAAATTTTTCTCTTTTTTTAAGACACAGTTACATTGCTTTTAAAAATCCAAAAGAAAATCTCAAGCTATAAATCAGTCAACAGCAGGGCTGCTCAGGTTGCCTCTGGACAAGGTTACTGTTTGGAGTTCTCACATCTAATTCTGTAGCTCCTAGGGTTCCTTGGAATAAAATTTAATAATTCCAAGTCTTTACTATTTTACTGTCCATTTTACCTTTGCTCTGCAAGGTCAAGTTTTTCTTCATCCATATACAAATGACATTCTATTAAATATATCTTTCAAAATAATCTTCTAGCTAAATTTGTTACACGGTTACTGCAAAATTCAAATGAGATCCATCCAAGTCCCTTCAACTTTCCACAACAATTATGAATCCTTCAGTGTTGCTATTGCAAAGTATTGTGTTGTCTAGTTTCTCTTTTGGTTGCTTTCTGGTAAACTTTACCTGAATTTCAAAATATTCAGCTTTGGAAGTATCCATATTGTGTATTTATCAGTAATAGTGCTCATGTGCTCATGTAGATCCCTACCAAATGCAGAAGCTTTAGAGTGGGGGTGGGGACAAGAGGGGGAGAGGGAGAGAGAAAGATCTTCCTAATAGGAAGCATCTCCATGATTCAATTGGGAAAGTTTCTAGAGAAGGCAGTGAAACCAGTGGTAGAAAAGCAACCCCCAACTGTGAATAGTCATGGGAAATTGAAAGATAGGAGGACATGCATAATTTAGTCTGGCTGACAAATTAACATTCACTCCAGTCCATGAATGCACTGCTTTGGCCTGCCCACAATTAAAGTGCCAGTTTAGCTTTTAATTCAAGGGACATTATAAAGATCAGAAGAAAAAAATAACAGTTTCCAAAGTCTTTTATTTAGGGTACTGAAAACATCTTGAATTAAATTGAAAGAACAGCTCATTTACTTTCAACTACTTTTGCCACTTGTTTCCATAAACCAAGAAATGCAACATGGAGATTGCTCAAGACATTTTTTTTTTAGGCTCCAAGAATTATTGGTGTGGCTGATGATTACTTAGTATAAATTTTTAAAACATTAGGACTACTACAATTTTAATTTACCCTGATCAATGTAAAATACCATTAACTTAGTTATTTAAAGGAACACAATCTTTGAATTTAAGAAATGTTGCACAAAATAAAATAATTTAGTAGCTTCTAGCATAAACAACCTTTTTTTCAAATTAGATAACTAATCCAGTGGAGGTTTGAAAATGCAAGGGAGAACACATCTGGGGATGAAGTTATATGTTAATTTGCTCCCTGGTCTCAAGCTGCTTCAAGTATGTAAGGATTTCATTTATTGTAGATTATTTGGATTTCTTTCCAGGCTTTGTTTTCTCAACCTGGGAGGTCAGTCCTGCAGGGGATGAACAATAGTAGTCAGTTAGGGAGTTGTTATATTTTTTTAGAATAGAAAACTTGTGAGGTGGTATTTGAATCGTGTGTGTGTGTGTGTGTGTGTGTGTGTGTGTGTGTGTGATGTAAACTCACATTTCCAGGATATACTTTAACCCTAAAATCAGGATCTCCTGAGGATGGATTTGATGACAGATAAAGGAAGATTTACTTATTGATTAAAAGTTTCTTAAAACCCAGTTTCCCTTTTTTTTAATAAGTTCCCCAAATACCAAAAGCACACTTTACATATAGATGTGTGCATATATATGAATATACATATATTGTTTATCCAAAGTTCACAGAAAACATATCAAGAAGACACACCAATCAAATAAAATCTTCACTATCCTCCAGAAATTGCTAGGAATTAAGGGGAAAATGCATGTCTATTGTTATAAGAATCAAACAAACATGTTAATAACCAAAGAATAATTACAAGAGGTGAAATGTAAAAGGTACTATAATCTAGATGATGGGGCTTTCTTTCAAGAACTTAATTTAATATCAGAGAGAAAATTATGATTTCAGCTTCTAAGACATTCCTACTTAATGTTCCCTGCTCTCTAAGAATTCTACAGCCTTAGTAGACAGAAAGGAATTGTCATAAGGGATTGATGTGGTGGCGGTGGCAAAGAAGATAAATTTAATGTTACCTTCTCACTTTTAATCCCCCAAATATATTTGTGTAAAAAAATGATATAGATTAAAAGCTAGCTAAGTCAAGTCACTGATTTAATTATCATGAGGACAAAAGTTCAAGTTTCCCAAGACTGGGGCACACCCAAGAGTGTGCTGCGACAGGATTACCCCTGGCCTTGGAGATGCTCAGCCTCTCAGTACTGTGCAGCTGGGTAGACTTTGCAGAAGTTGATACCTATGGTCAGTAATTTTCAGGTGTGAGCAAACTTATTTTGATTTCCTTAGCCATCATCCTAAACTGGACAGTACTTCCTATGGGTATCACAATTTGTGGAATGGGATTAGGAAATTCTCTAAGATACATTTACTTGTGAAGTCAGCAAAAGTTTGTAGGCTGCTACTGCAAGACTTGATATTCCAGGTTTTTATAGATGTCCCTTATTAAACTGCAGATGGTTCACCTCTTTGAGAGTTTTTATCATGATTGAACATAAATAAATGAATGAATAAATAAATCTGTTAATATATAATATTGCTTAACATGCATTGATTTTCAAATGTTAAACTTGTGTTCTCTGGATAAGCTCCACTCATTCAAGATGGACATTTATTTTTACTTAGATATAGATAACATATAAGATTATATTAGTAACAGTGTATTGATTAAACATTTTTATATACTGAAAAAGGAATAAATAACCACAGTTAGTCTAGTTAACATCCATCACTACACAGTTACAGATTTTTTTTCTTGTGATGAAAACTTTTACTCCCTTAGACACTTTCAAATATGTATACAGTATCATTAACTATGGTTGTTAGAATGTACATTTCCTGTCCATGACCTTTATTTGTACCTGGAAGTTTGTGCATTTTGATGTCCTTCACCCAGTTCACCTACCCCTTTCCACACTTCTGGCAACCACCAATCTGTTCTCTATATCTATTAGCTTAATTTTTTGTTTTGTTTTGTTAACTGTTATATATTGTTGGTCCCTTTTTTTTTACTAAAATATACTTTAGAATTTTTGCTTCTGTGTTAATAAGAGATATTGACATAATAGCTTTACTTTATCTTTTTTAGTATTAGGGTAATATGGTCCTTTAAAAAATGTGTTGGGAAGAATCCACTCCTCCTTTTCTTTTCTGGAAGGGTTAGCATACAATTAATGTTATTTATTCTTTAAATGTTTGAATTCTGTAGTGATGACCTCTGGGCCTGCCATTTTCTTTGTGAGAAGGTTTTTAACTTCAGGTTCAATTAAGGCTACTCAGGCTATATTTTTTCTTGGGTGATCTTGGTAACTTGGTAGCTACCAAGGATTTTAAAGGACTTTATCATTTCATCTAAATTTTTATTTTTATTATCATAAAGTTCACCATATAATATTTCTTATTATCCTTTCAAAGAGCATAGGACCCAATATGTCCTTTTTTTAATGATATTGGTAATTTATGTCTATTCTTTTACCTTCCTGACCAATTTTCCTAGAGACTTAGATAAATTTACTGTCATATTTTGTTGTTTTTTTTTTTATTTTTTTTGGCTTTGTCTACAGTTTACCTTTGAGTCTGCTCTTATCTTTATTATCTATAACTATTTATTTATATTATCTTTATTATTTATTATTTTTATATGTCATTGTTATTTTTATAATTTGGTTTAATGTGCTTTTCTTAGATTTTTTTACGTGGAAGCTAAGGTCTTGATTTGAGACCTCTTATCTTTTGTAAAGTAAGTGTCTAATTATTTTGAAGTGTTTAATTTTCTTAACACTGTTTAAGTTGATTTCCTCAAATTTTGATATGCTGTGTTTTCATTTTCATTCAATTTCAAATACTTCTTGGTTTCTTTGTTGTTACAAGTGTTATTTAGATGTAAGTTGATTAATTTTCAAATGTTAATGGATTTTCAAGATATAATTTTGTTCTTGAGTACTGATTTAATTCTGTTTTGTTCAGAGAACATTCTTGAATTGTTTTAAATGTTTCGAGACCTCTATTTTGGATCAGAAAGTGATCTATGTTTATAAATGTTTCATTTTCAGTGTAAAGAATATAAATTCTTGCTATTTTGTGGTGGGATATCTTAGAAATGTCATTAAAGTTGTTATACTGCTGTTCAATTGTCTATATCCTTAGAGGTTTTCTGTCTACTCATTCCTTCAGTTATTGAGAGAGGGGCATTATACCTGATTGCAACTGTGAATTTGTCAGTTTCACTTTTTTGTTCTATCAGGTTTTGCTTCATGTATTTTAAAGCTCTGTTATTATGTATATAAACATTTGAACTCGTTTTGAGTTTTTTGATGAATAACCCCTTTGTAATCAAAAAGAGACCCTCTTTATCTAATGCACACTTTGCTCTGAAATCCACATTTTTATAGGAATATAGTTATTTCATCTTTCTATTGATTGATATAAGCATGGGATATCTTTCTTCAAACTTATTCATTTAAGGTATTCATATTTTTATTTAAAGTAGATTTATTACATACAGAAAAATATCAGCCTTTATTTATCCAATATGATAATATTTACCTTTGAATATTTGGGTTAGAATATTTGATACTATACTTTCAAGAAATATTATATTTCATGTATATATTATTAGACCTATAAAAAATTCTTCCACTTCCCTCCCCAGACTTCTTTCCTTTATTTTCTTATACTTTAACTTTTATGCACTATTCACTCTATTCATAGTGAAAACATATGGCCCTAGCATTTTCTTTGTGAGAAAATTTCTAACTACAGATTCATTTGGCACTGTTAAAAAAATGAAAAGGCAAGCCACACACTGGGAGAAAATATTAGTAAAACAAATCCCCAGCAAATGACTTCGATCCAGAATATATGGAGAACTCATTTAATTTAGCAATAAGTAAACCAAAAGTCCAATAAAATGTGCATATTATTCAAATGCTTCAATCAAGAAGATACAAGAATGACAAAAAAGCACACACAAAAAAATTCTCAATTTGACATTAGGAAAAAGCAAATTAAAGTACAAAGAAAAAATACATCTATTAGAATAACAGATTTTTCATGCTAAATATTAGACAGGATGTAGAGAAATTTGAATTCTCATGCACTGCTGGTA
Organism: Talpa europaea; assembly: GCF_964194135.1. Lineage (NCBI taxonomy): Eukaryota > Metazoa > Chordata > Mammalia > Eulipotyphla > Talpidae > Talpa > Talpa europaea. The sequence continues at coordinate 40,211,797 of NC_140068.1, forward strand.
GAAATATAAAATGGTACAATCACTGGGAAAAATAATCATCAGGTTAAGCATACAGCTACCATAATATTCAGTCACTTACCCATAATTTTGCTCAGTGAAATACTGTATAATAAGTTCACATAAAAAATTCTAGAAAATGCAACTAATCTATAATGACAGAAAACAAATAAATGATTACCTGAGGGCACGGTGGGAAGAAAGACAAGGATTATGAAGATAGGGTTTGTAGGTGACTGATATGTTGATTTTCTTGATTGTGACAATAACAATTATACACTATGTTCAATTTCTTGTACATTAGCTTTTTCAATAAAACTGGACATAAAGTAATTTACTTGTATATTTTTAAAATTACAGAATTTGAAATACATTTGTATTGTGAAATTCATTACCTTTACTAATAAAAATTGAAGAACTTGATATTTTTAAATGTATTTCTGATTTTTTTATCTGTTTAATGACATTAAATAAATGATTTCACATTTTCGGTCAACTCTTTAAACACTATGTCCCATCCATTGTGGTCAAATATTATATTTCATGTATATATTATTAGACCTATAAAAAATTCTTCCACTTCCCTCCCCAGACTTCTTTCCTTTATTTTCTTATACTTTTATGCACTATTCACTCTATTCATAGTGAAATTATATGGCCCTAGCATTTTCTTTGTGAGAAAATTTCTAACTACAGATTCATTTGGCACTGTTAAAAAAATGAAAAGGCAAGCCACACACTGGGAGAATTTTAAGACATCAGGCTTCAATATTCTGATTAGAAATTATAGGTAGTTATTTCAAATATAATATTTATTTTAAAAAGGTGTGATTTTCATAGAAAGCTTTTATTTGAAAGTTGCACATGACTTTATTTGTTTATCAAAATTATTTAATATAAGGTCTTTGTTCTCCAAACCCCAAGTAAATGGCCCAGATTACCCATTATTTGCTCCAATGTGCTATACAAAAATTATCACATTTTATGTATGCAATTAATTATCTTCAGAAAGACTACTTTTAATGAACTAACATAAATTTGTAAATGCTACCTTTTAAAAAATATGTTACTGAAACTAGATGTTTATTGAGGGAGACCTTTTCATTCCCATTATTAATTTAAGACATCCACAGAAAAAATGAACTTAGAAGTTGAAATTCATATTCCATCATTAAAACTAATTATCAAGGGAATCTTTATTTTGAGGTTGAATAAGGTGTTTTCCCAAACCTATGCTGCTACCTCTTTGAACTTTGAACTTTAAATACACACACATCACCATACATATAAATATATATATATATATATCTCACCAAATTTTAAATAATGTTTTGTAAACAGTATTTTGCAATTGAATTTTGGCAATTCTACCCATACTCATTTCACTCGTCTTACAAATTTAACCCTAAAATTTATTGAGCAACAATAAGTTATGTCACTGCCAATTGACTCACCTCATTTTCTAATTTAATATCACAATAACCATCTCATAAAGACATTATCATGCCCATTTTACACATAATGCAAAGTAGAATCTAAGTTCTCAAGCATCCTAGAAGACGCAAAGTAAGAAATAGAGCTTAGATTTTGAGTCAGAGTCCTGTATATAAGGTAGTAGTGTTCTGCCATGTGTCTGCATGTATTTTCAGAATTGGGTGACTTTTACAATTCACTTTTCTTTTTCTTTTGTGATCAGTAAAATAAGATAATGATAGCCTCTAACTAACATAGCCAAGAAAGTATTAACTTACATAATAAGAAAGAATTAAATAAGTTAATAATAGTCCTATAAAGTACCTGCCCCATGATACATAGCTAATAAATAAGAATTTTTCTATTCTTTGTCAAAGGTAGCACAAATAATAAATATCAAAGCATGACACAAACCCAGATTTTTTTGACTACAAGACCAAGTGTTGTTATCCATATGGTTGATGCAACCTTCATTCATAGTTAATTAAATGAAAATGTGTACTACAGTCAATCAGAGCATGTCATGCGGGGTAGTATATTGCCATGTGTCCGCTTGATCAGGCTCATTTTTGCAAGATGCTACACAAGAAAAAGCTGTCATATCTTGATTTCTGGATCATAGGAAGCTATATACATAATCTATTTTCCCATTTCTGCTTCTTGGCAGTATGTTGGACTTTTTTTTTTAACATACATGAGCTTGTAAGCAATACATACAAAGTGAAAATGCAGAATGTTAAATGTATAGACTTTTTTTTATCTGTACAAAAAGGGATAATGAGCTTCTGATAGCCAAAGCTCTCTCTTGCAACAACAGTTTCAGTATCTTATAGGGCATTAGATTCCAGTGGAATTAGTAAATTTTAAATATTTCTCACATATATGTGCTGTAACTGTGCCTATTATTTGGCAGCCACTGAACTACACATGGTGACACAGTGGGCAAGAGTAATATATGATCTTACTTGGAGATATAACAGTGTCAGTGGGGAAGACAAACATCAAATAAATGTCAGTTGTGAGAGGTGTTTGAGGCTGATAGAGGAGCTATGAAAATCTGCAGTAGAATATTTGGCTTAATCAGAATAGTCAAAAGAGGCCTCTAGGAAGGAGCAAAGATTGAATTGCCCTCTGAAGGGTAAGTAGGAATAACTTAGTTGAAAAGAGGAAGGAAGTTCATTTTTATGAACAGAGTAGAATGTGCATAGAAACTGCAGCAGAAGAAGCAGGATATGTATGAGGGATAGAAAGAGCTCAGAGTGGCTAGAGTAGGCAAAGTAAAGGGGATACTTGGTAGGAAATGAATATCACAGGAACTATTCAGCACGTGCATTCTATTTAAGAAGGATGTCTTAACATTTTGTTGTTACTTTGGCTGAACAGAAGAACAGATGGGAGAGGGACCAATATGGAAGATTGGAAACATGCAGTAGGAGGAATTGGGGATAGGGGAACACATCTGAGAAATTTCAAACTTTGGTAATGAATGAGATACAGAGCAGAATGGAAGATGCAGCCTTCAAGGATGAGTTCTAGGTATCTGACTTGTGCAGAATTGCTCTACCATTACCTAGCCAGCACAGTTGAGGGAGTATGCAATATTCTAGTCCATCAGCTCCTCATTCCATGGTGGACAAGTTCCATGTCTGCTGAGTGAGTGCCTGCCTCCTCAGAGGCATTTGAGTTTAAATCTACTAAATCACATGCCTGTCTTCATCATTAAATGCACAGGTGTAAATGCCTGCAGGCTCCTGTTATCCCCTACAGGTGGATGCAGTCCCTTGAGGGATGGGATCCATCCCCCACCCTTTGACCATACACTGTATACAATACACAACTGCTCAGCCACAATAAAAGTGCTCTCTCCTCTATATTTCACATCCTCCTCACATAGTCCCAAGAGCCAAGTAGTATCCTTGTATTCTCTATTTTGTAGCTCATTTCTTTGTTTCTGCAACTACATTTTTTTTTAATCTAAGATGTGATTGACTCTATGAGGACATCTTTTATGTAGCCCTTTCTGGTTGTGTCTAGATATTTTCTCATAAACACAGACCAGAAAACCAGGACTCCATTGGCCAATATCATATCATTACTCTTCCATTCTCTTCAAATAAAAAGCCTAACTCATAACTCCTTGGAGATTTGTACATTATACCATCATAGATTAGCATAGAGTCTCTGAAATCTAACTCTCTGAGTTCAGATACAAGTTCTCTGCACTTATTTGCCCTGAGAGTTTTGTCAAATTATTGAAACTTTCCATGTCTCAGTGTTTTTGTTTTTTATAATGAGAAGAATAATTTCAAATGCACAGGATTATTAATAACGGTAATAAAACAGTATATTAAAAGAACTTAAAGCAATTTTTCATGTAAGTTACACCCAATATTTTACACCCATTATCTTCCCTACTGTGTTGCTGTTCACCAACAATTTCAAGAAATTCCTTGTGACTCACTGAACACCTTATCAAAGGAATCATGACTCTCAACATGCTAGCTGACATGGGTATCTACATTGCAGGCCACTGCAACTTAAGACCCAACATGCTCTATTCCCTTCATAGCCACGTCTTTAGCCATGGCACTACAATAAAATTTCACTTTTCAAAATCACACATTCATCCATCTCATTCTTTGACTAAAGCCTACATTTATTTTTTTTAAATGCAATTGTTCTATTCTGTTTCTTGACCACTAAGGACTGTCTATATAGTGACTCCTAAATCAATAGTCCTTACCTCTCTTTACTTCCAGAGTATAGCAGGTTTATGTTTCAGAATCTATTATTTCACAAACCTTCATACTTTTTACCATACTCTTCCTTCAGAAAATGTCTGTTTGGCATAGGATTCTGAAAAACCACAGTCCTATATTAACCCAACATAGTTTTTGTGCTAGAGAAAATCACAGGAACCAAGGAAAAATGACTCCATTAAAAGTCAACAACACCAATATCAAATAGACTCTCAATATTACACACAAATTTCCACAACATTATTTCAAAGTACTTTCACCTGACTCTTTCCATTCAGCCTTACTTACAGTATTCTGTGGGATGATAGGTTTTTATGTTAGAAATGAAGGGGATTTTCTCATCTGGCTTATATTCTTATTCCTATATTTCATTGATTCTCTAGTGATCAATGGTCAAGTAGACAGCGATGTCTGTAAAAGATGTTATAAACTAAAAGTCTCTCTACACATTTTAGCAATGACATTAATGTGTCTGATGGTTTGTGTTCTAAATAGATGACAGAAACTTTTCTGAGACAGGGGACAATGAATTTGGGATGGTGGTAGGAAATAATAAAACATAAATAAGTTCTAGAACTATGCTACAGTTCTAGTCCTAATATTTAGTGATGTCTCCTTGCTAGAATTCATTTGATAAATAAAAAAGACATCAAAGATTACTTTAACATATCCTTTGGCAATAGTCACAGCAGAATCCCTGATTAAAATAGCCAAATAGTTTTTTCACTCATAGTAAAAGGATATTTGACCACAGTTTAGATTAGAAAAGAACATATTTCATTTTCATTAAATATCAATGTGATAGTTAGTCAGTCTATGTTCTACTGTGTTTTGACAATAATGAGGCAGAATGTGATCTTTTCGTAAGATCTATGGAAGTATAATACTAATGACACTTACATCAATAACACTTGGAGATGATTCCTTTTCCGAGATACTCAAAATACTTAAAATATAGTTACCCTCCTAAGAGGAAGAGTTGAAAGAGAGCAAGGACTATTGATAATATTCAAACATAAAGCAATTTAAGCACAAAGAACATGATTTATCCAAATATGCATGAACAGCAACTAATGGAACTAAGAGCATAGTTTCTTAGGTTCCCAGTCACTTGTAAAAAAGTATTTTTCCCCCAAATATCACCTTTTCTTTCTTTAGAACTGCCATTTAAAATGACAACATTTGGCTTCCAAGATCATTTTAATTGTCTATTATTAAATGTCACTGAAGGAGATATCCTATTCTGAAAAAGAAGCAGCTAACATTTTGCTCTTGACCTATCATTCTAAGACAGAAAGGAGAAATTTCTAGATAATTGTCTATATAATAATTATTGATTAAACACATATTATAAAGTGTCCATCTTCTCATCATGTTTCCATCACATGCTCTTTAAATACTTAGCAAAATTACCCCACAGGTGCTTCTCTCACTAAACACAAATATAAAACAAGAGTTTTATAAGCCAGAGTTTGAGTCAAATATTCTCTTATCCGATAGTTGCAAATTACAGAGAGATGCTTGTCAGAAACTCCAATACTTCCAGATTTTCACTTTGTACAAGAGATTGAAAGATAGGCAGTGCATGGGCTGCTTCTTATTTTCCTGCTATACCTTTTCTGCAGTATCTACTTCCAGATATCATTTGTTCACTCATTACAAGAAGAAAAAATGGGGAGGGGGAGAAGGAAGGCACTGGCAGATTGTGGGCGGAACTTGACTTTCATAGCTGCCAAGGGAGACTGGGAACTTAACATTGCTTTTCTCTTAGCGGTGTATCAGGGTAATCCCCAGCAAGAGGGGAGGTTTGTTGCCTCAAGGCCTTTCTATTGAGGTTTGTTGCCTCAATAGAAAGACTGTGGAAAGGCATTAAATGAGCAAACCCACAGTGTCTGTTTCACAGTCTTTCCTGCATTTCTGCACAGTTCTATCAGACACTCGCTGATTCAGAGAGGAAATTGGGGAGATGTTTTTTAACCTAAAAGGCTCTCCTAAATTATTTCTTTCTCTTAAGTAAGGCCTGTACAAACGCTCTGGTTCCCAGAGTCATAAATTGAATTTTTTTGCAATGTCCTCAGATATTGAAAAGATTAATGAAAGGGCTATACACATTATACTAAAAAGCTTTTATAATAGGATGGCTGTGATACCCTTCATGTGGGGCATTTTAAGTGACTGCTGCTGCATTTTTCACACTCTCACCTTGCTTGTTTGTGTGTGTTTAACAGTAAATAGCAAGGCCACTGAGCTATCTCCTGAGGATGTTTCTATCACATTTTAAAATGACTTACTCCTCTTTTGCACTCAGGATTGCCCTAACTCTAGGAAAAAGACTGAGGTCACGATCATCAGCATGCTTAGAATAATACGAGACAGAATGTATGACACTTGCTGTGTGCCTTGAGCAAGATATTAAATCTTTCTGTAGGGTACTTGCATCACCTATAAACACGGCATTTATATAATATATTATGCAAATATATATGCCAGAAAGAGGCTATGAATGTCAAATTCTCACAGGGCGGTCCCCAGGGAAAGAGGAGGTTCCAGGTTCCCTGCGGAGGAGAAACTAGAGAGGAGACTGAACAGGAAGCAGGATGGAGAGCCAGAAGGAGACCTGGAGGAGGCACATGCAGCAGAGAGACATGGAAAGAAGCCACTCTTTCTTCTCAACCTTGGGCTTGTACCAGAGACTTGGGGGACATAGAAGGAGTCACTTGAAAGAGACATGGGTGAGAGACTCATGGGAGGGTTAACAATGGCAGCGTTTATCTTGATTTTGATTTTGCTCTTTTCCTTTCAGACCTGTTTATCCCCTTCTACCGCTTTCCTATTGGTCCCCAACAGAAGGTGCTTTAGACTTGCGGCAAATTTTGGGGCCTTAGCAGTCCTGCTTTGGGCTGACCCTGTTTAACAGGGCATTTACCCACAAAAGGGATGGGTAACTTCAGGTGCTTGATTTAGAGACTATTTTATGTTTTCCCTTCTCTTGTCTTTATCACACACTAATTATATTAAAAGTTTTTTTTCCCATTAAAGGAAAGGAACTAGAGTATGATTTGTCTTGATGCGGCAGATGGCAAAATCTATTTAGAGTAGATAGGTTTGGGGGTTCTGGGGTGCCCCTCACCCTGCCCAGTTACAGAATGAAACAAAATTTGCCATTGTACATGTACAGAATTATTACCAATACATTATTGCATTCTTAGAGAATACTTTGAGAAGCTTAGTTAAAAAGTTCTGAATTTGTGAGACTAGAGGGGTCACTCACAATAACATTGCTCATTCTCTTGGGGCCAGCATGTGCCAAAGACAATAATAAGAATGAATAACACTGTTATTATTATTGTCATCATCGTTATTATTAACTGAAAAACAAAGTCTAAGGTATAATTAGACAATGAATTTATTAGACAAAGTAAGGATTCAAACCTGGGAAGCAACTCAGGTTTGCTTACAGATTCCTCTGTAAGAGCTGTTCCATCAAACTTAATTTTGAATGTAGTTTATGTAGTTAGAAATAGAGTGTAATTGACATTAAGAATCTAATTTTCTTAATAGAAGGGGTTTCTGGTTCTAAATTGTACTGATCTACATATATGCTAATGCTAGAGGAAGGCAATGTGGGAATTAATCTCTTCCTTTCTGAATAATGCCTTGCAGAGATGCAAAGGATGTGTGCCCATTGTTCATTTTTTTTTTTTTCTAAAATGATGGACTGACACCTTCAGGCAATAGATTCCTGTGGAAGATGGAGTCTGTGATGATGACTTGTTTGTTTGCTTACCAGACCAGGGCCAGGTACAAGAAAATGTTATATTATGCTTACATTAATATTAGAATAACTTCTGTGGTTTCCCATGTGTCAGGTGCTTTACTAAGAAGATGGGATGGCAGCAACAGCGGATCTCTCTCATCCACTCTCTGCCATGAGCATTACTGTGTTTAGAAGGTGATCTTTCGGAGGAAATGAAATTCAGACTCATCAATCTGGGTCACAGTTTAACATATGGATGGGACTGAATTAATATTAGGCTGGTTTGAATACTCTAGATTAACATTCTTCTAAGAAATGTTTATTGTAGCTTGCCACTTAATCCTCCCAAGTCCAAGATTCTCATGCAAAACACCTCTTCCCAACAGTTGTTTCTAAATAATAACCGGTATGAAAAGAAGTTGCACAATTTCTTTGATTTCCCAACCCCCAAAGCATAATTTGCCTCTATGCAGTCTAGATGATTAAATGGTCTGGGCGGTCAGAGTAAATTAATTTTCATCTCTATCCACTTCTCCATGTTTGGGAAATGATATTCAAAGATATTTGAATACTAAGGCAGTAATTCAATTCAAGCTTGCCTTAAGATTCTATATAATAATAAGTTTTCTGTATAGTTGATGGAATAACTCAGGAAGGATTGATCAAACCTCTTCCTTTTCTACTTTTTTTCTAATACCACTGAAAGTGGATTACAATAAAACATATCATAAGATAATGTATCTGATCAAATGTATGCCCCTCCACTTTTTTAATCAGTGCAATGCTTTAAATAAATCAAGATTTGTTAGCTTCACATTGTACATTGCTCAAATCCAAATCAAATTTCAGGAAATAGTCTTTTATTTCACTAAAACAATGATTGTTGCATTATATATAGTTCAGTATTTTGTGCAACATTCCATAAAATGAAAAATTATAATATTATGGTTATATTGCTACATATGAAAAATGAGTGTCACCAGAATGAAGTTCTCACCCAGGTCTCCAGCAAAGTGATGCAGTCATAGCCCTCTGCTTCATCTGCTGGGTACTGAGGACACCATCTCCAGGTGGAATGTTTGGGGGCTCCTGTACAAATTTGCACCCCATTCTCAAAAACCAGGTCTTTGGATACCTGGAGACTACAATTAGAATGAAGAATTCCAGACCCTGACTACAGGAAAAAACTTAATGAAAGCAATAGAGATAGAGATAGAGGTCCAGGGAGATCTCCTTACAGAGACTCCCTAAACAAAGGCTACTTTCCAGTTATATAGCATTAAGGTGTAGGGGCAGGGGTGGGACAGGGGCCTGCAACATTCCATCAGGAGGGGGAGGTCTTGTCCATAGAATCAGGGTGCTGCACGCACAGCTGGAGATCATATATTTTTGTAGGTCCCATGTTGAGAAAATGGACAGTAAATCTCACCCAGAGGCAGAGATCTCAGGTTTATAAAGAGTTTATGGGTACGATCCATCACTCAACTCTCTCCTGCACTTGTTCAAGTCAGGTTTATGCTGATTCTATTCAGGAGTTGAGGCTTCCCTGTTTTTTTCAAACTGCAAGAATTTTATGGGTTGTAAAAGTAACTTGACATAGAGTTAATTTTATGGTATGATGCAACTGGAAATTTTTGTATGTTGTTTGTCTAAGGTACTTGAAACTATAGTTCAGTTATTTTGGGATTCCAAATCCCAGGACTCCAGTTCCTTATTCCCATTCTCAAGAGCAAGAGATATTATTCAGACAACTTATTTTCTACTCTTTCCATTAGTACTCTCTGATACTCATGGTAGCAAATAAAGCATGCAGAATTCACAGTATGAAACAATCTCTGTGAGAAATTGTCATGATTCATTAAAATTTTTATTACTCTAATTCTTCCAAACTCTACATAAACACTGTGCTAAGAGAAGCAAATTAATATAAACAATGCAGGTAAAGAGACAAATAACTACAAATCCATAAAACATATAAAGCAAATATTTGAGTTCAAAATGTTCACAGCTTAAACCATACAATTCAATACAGATATTTGGAATTATTTAGGTTAACCATCAACTGAGTAGATTTTCCAGTTGATATTTAAATATGGGGTACTACAATGTTAATTAAAGATTTTGGAGGGGATAAATACTAGCTCAAGTTTAAAATTACTAATTTTGAATCTGTAAAGCACAAAATGAGTAGTCCCTTTTGGAAGCAGAAAGAATATAACTGAATTTTGCTTTTAGATTAGAGGACATGATAGGAAACTGCTGAAAGAATTGAAACAAAATAAAATGTTCTTATTCTGTTTAAATTTTATACTTTTTTATTTTTATTTTTTTAAAGATTTATTTATTTATTTATTTATTTATTTATACAAGCACTGGGTACAGTCAGAAGCGCAGGAGGGTGAGAGAATTCACCAGAGCCAGAGCGGGGAGCAGAATAGGCAGACCGACGAAGCACACTGCTGAGAGGAGCAGCGGGCACGGCAGGAGAGGTCTGCATGCCCTGTGGGACCCTCACCGGTGGCCCGGGATCGAACAGGTGCTGCAGAGGCTGCGGGCAGCTTCGCAGCCCAGTGCTCAACCACTGCGACACCAGGGGAGGCCCTTAAATTTTATACTTTTAAAGCTTTTATTTTTACCTGGCTGCTTATATCACCTAGTCATAATTTTGAATTAATAATATCATAACTATAAATACCCTATAAGTTTTTATCCACTTTCTTCCCTGCACATACATTAATTAGTGTCTCATCACCCTATACTAAGTTAATATGTAAATGCCAGGTTACTGAAACATATGTGATTGTTTTAAGTTCATTGTTATTCACAAATCTGAAAAATAAAATACAGAGAATAGGACCAAAAAAATCTCATCTTTCTATATAGTCTATGATGTTCAAGTTAATTTTTTATTATCAGGTTAATCCATAGGTGCATATTATCCAGTTACAATTATTAGCATAATTTTGTTTCCATTTTTATTGCAAAATCAGTATATGTATTCAAAGAATACTTCTCTAACCAATGGCTTGCCTATGGTTAGTTATGGAGAAGATACTTAAAATACATTATTTATTTTGCTGTTTGGATCTTTTTATTTTTATTGAAGTAACATTGGTTTAAAACACTCATATAATTTAGAAATATAGTATCCCACCTCATTAGGTGTATGTGACCACATCACACCATTACAGCAGCCACGTTCTGTGCCATCAGAAGAAAAAACTTCTTTCACAAATCAGAAAATTCTAAATTCCAGAATGAACTTTGTAGTTTGTTATTTAAAATCAATGCTTGGAAGTGAGGAACATTCAATATGAGTATTCTGGATTTTTTTACTTAGGACCTTCTTTTAGACCATGCCTCCAATTTAGAACTGAGTCAACACACTCAAGTCATGAGCAGACTTAGGTGAGTGGCTGAGAAAGTGACAGAGGAAGGTTTGATGGAACAATACCCTTCCTGGTAACTTTGCATACCTACTTGACCTCATCTGTTTCTTCTGATTCCCTCCACTGAACGGTATTCTCTCACCTCCTCCTTGTGACAAATTATTGTACAGATGTGCAAGGTAGAGAAAATGACTACTTCTTCCTCTCTCCTGCAACCTTGTCTCTCCTTTGTTCTACGCCCACGATGACACCCCCACCCTGCCTATCACTCATTCTATGCCCATGATATCATGTAAAATTTTCTATGGACTAGTGTTGAAGGAGGAGGGGGGTATCTATGAAGGTCCCCAAAGACTGTCAGGCCATCCTGTAACTTAGTTGGAAGGCCCCACAATAATGGGAAGGTGTCTTCCATATCAGCTAGTTTCATATCTCTAGTGAGAAGAAATATTCTAAAATCATGTACCAACATGTCATTCAAAGAGGTACTCATCTTTGACTTGAAGAGTTAGTGAAGCCATATATTTCATTGAGAAATTTCCTCCTGCAGCATTTCATGTTTACAAATCTGGGTTTACATACACATGGAAATGTGAAGTCTTAAATATGTGAAGTCTTTAATGTGAAGTCTTTAATCATCTTAATATGATTAAATAAGATTTTGATACTTGTCCACTAAGGAAGCAATAACAAAACATACACTATATTATTTTATAGCTACCCACCAACACACAAGTGAAATGGTATCCATTAAATAACAGTAATATTATTTGGTTAAATATATTTTGTCTGCAATTTATTAATCAATTGAAGCAGGAAAACATTTACTATTTAAACTGGATTAAGGGACACTGCATTGTCTAATGTCTTCTGACATTTTGTTATCAATTCTTTCATCTAAAACAAACACGAACAAGTCTGGAAATCAGGATTTATCAGGCACTTCTGTACATTTCACTGTGATTCATCAGGTTTGAATTTCGTATAAAGATATCTTACAAGAGTAGCTCTAGGTCTATTATTTAATGTTTAGTATTCACTTGATAATTGTTTCTCTCTTGAGATTATTTTGGTCACATGGGTAATTTAATCATTTGAATGATCCAAGTATATCCTTTTTCAGCCATCTGCTTCCACTCAAAAATAGAATTTAACTGTATTTTTACCTAACTTCCTTGGTGAAAGGCCTTTCCAAACTCTCTATGTTTCTGTTAAGGTACTGAATAATTGTATGCTGGATGTCTTACAACTAATTTGAATTAATTTTCATTAAGGCCAAGTATTTAAAATATTGAGGTGGTTAAAGCAATTAAGCAATGCTACTTGATAGCCATATCTCGGCATCTTGGTTTCAGATAGCCAGATAAAATCTACCTGTTAGGGCTATTGCCTTTGCAAAAACCTAAAACCATCTGATACTCATTTTAACAGTGCATAAATCATGGCAACATCCATAAATCAAAGCAGTGTTTTCAATTTCAGACTCCAAGAGCCAAAAGAGATAAGCTGATCTTAAAAGATTCAAGTAAATGAGGGAAACAGATGTCAGAGACTGTATTTCAAAGTTTTTCCCTCTGTAAAAAAATCTTAATTTCTCCTATTGATCATAATGCCCTATGAAAGCAAAAAGCTGCATGCCATACCTTATCCTATTAAGTGCACTTATCTTCTTTGAATTAAAGCACAGCATAAAAAAAAAAAGCTAAAATAAGAATGATATAGACTGAATGAATGATTGGAAATATTACATTCAGGGCCTCATTTGTTCAAGTAGATCCAAGAATCTGCCTGATTTATTTCAGGTGGGTTTTTTGGAGGACTATTTAAAAGTAGCATAAACATACTACTTTTAAATTTTCTACAGAGATAGATTATCAATGGAGTCTTGGTATTCAACTTGAGATAGTAATAATAGTATATAAGAAACATTAGGATGTAAGTCAGAAGATAAGAATTTTCATCTTTACTCTTTCACCATGTTAATCATGACACTCATGCCACATCACATCTCTTTTCCATGTCTTTACTTCTTAAATTAAGATAATAATATCTCAGCTAGCTAATTAGGATGGATGTTGTGAGATTCAAATAAGGTAAGTATAAGTGTTTTAAGAAAGTAAATATATATAACAAATATTTGAAATATAAAATCTGTTCTGTGGTTACCAACAGCAACTGTACTAGAGTGATAATTGCATTTATTCATTTAACAAAAATGTACTTTTTCCTGCTGAGTTGCAAGCACAATATATAATTTAAAATCACTATACATCATTTAAAATAATAATTTGGAGATTCCCACAATCTGGTGTAGAACACAGGCATCCATCTAGTAAATGTGTTATACTTCTATGATAGTCTATGTAAGACCCCACACTTCTGTGAGAATATGGATACGAGATAATTCATATTTTCATAGGAGGTTTGGAAAGATGAATAGGGAGCTGTTATACAGACAAGCCAGACATTGCTTTCAGGTACAAAAACAAGGTGAACTGAAAGTGAAAGGTAAGAGCAAAGAAACTTTTTCAGAAATAAAAGAATTTCAGTGCAGATGTGACTGAATACTGGACATGTAGTGAGTTTGGGGAAGGAAATGTTGAATTTAGGTTCCAGGGACAGCCAGATAGCTATGTAGCCTGAAACTCCGAGGGGAAGTCAGAGTGAAATAGAGGCTTTCAGCTCCTCAAGGTAGCTGCAGGAGTTGGCATCATTAGAGCCAGTGTAATGCCCCAGGGACGTGTACATTGGCATGCTCAGCATATCTGTCATACAGCATGAAGAGTTTTTAATACTTTTTATTGTGAAATAAAAAGATTCAAGGAAGTTAGAATAAGAGTATAGAGAGATCCTATATACCTATTACCCAGTTTCTTCCATTGTTTTATTTTACAAAACTATGGTGCATTATCAAAACCAGGCAATTAACAGTGGTACAATGAATGTGGATCATTCAGTGTCAATTTATCACTTGTGAATATTAACATAGTCACCTTCAGAATCAAGATCAAGAATTCTTCCATCACTCTGAAGATCTCTTTTGTCTACCTGATAGTCAGATATACCACACTCTCCTCTCCCTCATCAATGGGCTTATCAACCAATGAACCATTTACTTCTCATGGAATGGATGTGTCTACCACAAACTGTAAGGTTGCCAGTTAGACAATATGTTGAGGTTCCTTTCCAAGAGATAAAAATTAATGGTCCATTGTGAGGATATAACATATGTGATCCATCAACACCTAAGTGAGACTCCAGATCCAGAAATTTGAAGGAAAAGAACTTTAAAGAATTCAGGTCAATCATATAAGAAAGAATTAAATTTCCTCCTTCCCTCTCTCTCTCTCTCATTCACCCAAACCACAGTTATGAATAGCTCCTCATTTCAATCTTTCTTGGGAGAGACTGAGTGAAAGAACATCCTATGAAATCATACTAGCTCTTTTATTAGGCCTGGAATCACTAAATCCAAATATAAATTGTTTCCTCTCAATCATTTTGATCAAACTGTTGGAGCAACCCTGTACCCTTGGTCTCAAAGGGCAGCTGGATGGCCTCTGGGACTAGTGCAAACAGCACTGTTCTTCCTAAGAGGATGAAAGGTAAACCTCCAACCTGACATCCTAGTGAGGGGGCTAGCAGGAAGGGTGCAGAGCAGACCTGCCATTTTGGAGCCTATAACAGGGAGTTATGAACTTGGGCTTCTTCTCACCTGCCCTTCAGCCCAGCCAAGCAGGTGGTAGAACTTTGTTCCCAGAAGTGCTTGGCTGACTGCGGCAATTGCAGGCCCTGCCGGCTCCTACAGCTACAACGCCTGTTTATACCCTTGACTGGTGATAATTGGACCTTTTCCCTCTCCTTCTACCCTGTTTGCATTTGCAGTGGTAGGTGGCCAGACCCAGAGCTGGTGAGAGAGTTTCCGATGCACTAATTTTTAGACCCTTTTCCCAATACATTATGACTTTCAGTCATTAAGACTAAATCACATTGGGCAAACCTGCTGAGCTTTTACATTTACACATTTTATTTTGTTTCCCTGACTCCACTACTGCATTCTATCAATACAAAATCAGTCAGAGTGATCACAGAAAACTGTAAATCAGACTACAGCATCTCATTTTGAAAACTCTTCAGTGACTTCCTATTGTGCTGAAATAAAATCCATATGCCCAGATCTGTCTTCAGGAACAAAGGATTTACTTCACTAGCTGCTGGGAATGCTGCCCAGTCAGTCCCCTCAGGTGTCAGCCTTCTTGGGTATTGGTTGGCTGAGAAGAACTTCTCTTAAGTCACACCTTCTGGGAGGGCAGTCCATATCCAGTGCCTCATCAACATCACAATAAGACTCAGACAACCCTGTAGCACTTTGTGGGGTTGGCTCACGCCTTTGTTAGGACTACAGTGCAGCCCACCATCCCCCTTTGCCCCAGGCTCAAACATCCCTGCTTTGCAAAATTGATCCTAAGAGCACTCCAAATGAATGGTCCCATATTAATTTATGTCATAGACGTGGCTTTCCCAGAACTCACCCTGGGACTAATAAGTTTTATAAGTTGTATGATAGAAGAGTAACATTCAGTACATGTGTACACACACACATGCACACGCACACTCACATACACACCCCACTTTGATACTAGTTTATTACATACAAATCCCCTTCCAACTGTACTACCATTTTAAGTGGTGAAATTTTTATTTGACTTCCTATACTTTACTCATGCAGTTAGAATTCTTTTGGAGACCCCTGCAATCGTTTTAAATTATGAAGACATTATGTTTTCATGGCTGTGTTACCATGGAAAACAAATGTCCTCCAACAGGTAAAAATCTGGGTGTCCTCACCCACATCTCTAAGGTGAAAGGATTACACAAGAAAGGGACAGGCAAACATGAGCTCTGACTAAAAGAGAAAATGGTAATGCTGGTGAGGCAGAGAACCTGGAAGCATACTGCAGAATAAAAGGGGTGCAAACACTCACATGTGAATTCACTTATGTAAATTACCCTTTTGATGAATCAGAGAAATCTCTAGGAGACACTCAGATTTAAAATGAAAGGTAGAGCTTGCCCATAAATTCTACAAAATGTGCATCTTAGAACTTTCCTGGGGCCTGGACCAAATAGCAAATACCTACCTGTCAGATGACTACAGCTGTATTTTGCTATCAGCAACCAAATGCACAAATGCACTTTGAAGTTCCTGGGACTCATTTGTGTCCACATGTTCTTTAATCTCATGCTGCCATTTTTGTGCATACCAGCACCTGGCTTTGGCAGGAAACCAGAAATAATATTCAAAGCAATTCTGTGCCATCAGTGCTGAGCACAAACAGCTTAGTGATGGATATTTTACTTATGTTACTCCAAGTTTGAATTGCAAAAGGCTAAATAAATCATTCCAACCTCAATACACTAACATCCTTCAAGATGACTAATTTACTTTGCAACAGAGGCATCTTTCTAGGAAAAAAAAAGCACCTTTTGATGGAAAATAAATTCTTTCTAGGCATGTATTTCTGAAGTATGAATGTTTATCATAATGGAATAGAGGAGAAAATATGGATATTTTTGGTGAGATAGTTACATTAATAGAGGCACTCATAATTCAATTTTGGCTTTACTCCAACTCTTCCTTGTCTATTAGATTTTCTAACAATGACAAGATATTTTTTTCAGAGTTTGTGGAAAAAGTCCTATCCTATAAAAAGACCACAATTTTAATTCAAATTCAGTTAATCAAAAACGGTTATAATCAAGAGACCTATTTTGTTCAATTAAATGTCCTTTGGTTATGTACACTTGGAATCATGAGATCAATACTTTTATTACATGCTTAGAATCGAAGTATATATTTAGTCCTATACTAAACAACCAATATTTCAGTATTTTTCATAAATTCTACTCATTAAACAATAAAAGGGGAAAATTAAATCAATGTTTAAGATAACAAGTTTTTTAATCAAAAAGTTGGCTTTTACCATAAAAATTAAAAAAAGATTTTTACCATAAAAATTAATTCATCAATATACATAATACATAGGATAAGCATTTTGCACATAAAGTTTGGACTTTTCTACTCTTCTCCATTTTAATTATTGCCTTAAGCAAGTACAAATAGTTATCCAGGGAGTTTCTCTATTTTTCTCACCTCTGAAGTTCAGCATTTCCTGAATTTTATGTATTGGTCTATATGTCACAGAAAGATCCCAAACTTAAATATGATGTGAGTAAAGACAATGATGGAGAAAAAGCTACAATGTGTACTCTTCTCTATTGCTTATTGAATAATAAACATGGCATTATGTAAAACTATCTATATGTGATCAACATTTATGTGACTATTTTAAGAAAAATCAATAGCATATGGTAAAATTGTCAATGCATAGGAAATCTTTAAGAAACTACTATTTCCTTTTCTATATTGAATACAAAAAAAAAAAATACACAAATGCACCAGTATAGTCTGACAGAGATCTTGGGGACTTGGATTCAGGTTTAGAATTCTATTTCTCCAGTTGGGGTGCAAAACATGCACAGAATCTGTCCTGCTGCTTCTGGCTACTTTGCTTAATGCTTGATATATAGGATAATTCTACAATTTATTGTCCAAACTTGTGTCAAATGTAGCACTGTAGCAACTACAGTGTTTCTATGAAAGCAGGACTATTTCAGGCACAGTAGGTTGATGGGGAACCAATTGATGTGAATAAACCAGAGTCATCAGGACAGTTTGTTTAGTTCTAAACAGACTGCAGAGTGAGAAGAAGAGATATGCCTGCCCATATAGTAGATAATCAATAACTTTTAGCTAAATGAAGAATTATTCATCTTGGGCACTAAAAGAGTGCAAGGCATGGCAGATAGGAAAGACTGCTAACTGTCCAGTAAAATACATTCTTTCTTCCTCCATAATAGTAGAGTTGTGGGGACATACCCATACCTTACACCCCATTTAGGGCTATGATCACAGTTTCTCTGCAGTGATTATCATTATTTGACTAACTGATGAATAAAATGTGAGCAGAGGCAAAGGTATGATTTCTAACTGACTAAGCTTCTTTAATGAAAGGAGAGGAAGTGAGTGGAGCCAATTATTGAAGGCAGCAGATCTACTAACAGACAGGATCTCTGAATTATCATATGGGATAGTATCAAATTGACCTGAAAAAAATCACTTCAGAATTATTACACGAGAGATACATAAACTTCTATACTCTTTAATAACAATATTAATTGTATTTCTTTATTAAGCACTCTAGATTTTAACCTGGTAACATGCAGGGCAAGAAGTAACACTGATATCTCTCCTCAATGATGAGCAACTGACTCAAGGTCAACTGGATAGTTTCTTTTTTTAATTAATATTTTATTTTATATAATTCTTACATCATTTTTCATTTTTGCACAATGTATGCATTTTCATTTTGGTTATATTCCCCATACAATTGCACCCCCTCCCCTTATTTTGACCCTAGTCCTTCCTCGTTCCTTCCCTCTCCCCCTCCCAGTGTGTCTCTGGTTTATAGTTGCTAGTTGATTTTGATTTTTACTTTGTATTAATTAGTCTTTTTCCTGGTCCCTTATTTAGGTTTTCTAAATTCCTGCTATGAGTGAGACCATCCAGTATTTTTCTTTTTCTTTCTGACTTATTTCACTGAGCGTGATCCCTTCTAGCTCCAACCAAACTACATGTGTTTATCTTTTTTGATTGCTGAGTAATATTCCATTGTGTATATACACCACATCTTCTTGATCCAGTCATCTATTTTGGGCATTTGGGTTGTTTCCATAGCTTAGCTATTTCAAATAGTGCTGCTATAAACATAGGGATGCAGGTGCCCTTTGGAATTAATGTTTCTGTGTCCTTTGGGTAAATACCTAGGAGTAGAATTGCTGGATCATATGGAAGCTCTATCTTTAGTAGGTCAAGAAATCTCCACACAGCTCTCCATAGTGGTTGGACCTCAACTGGATAGTTTCTTTTGTAGTATAATAACATAGTTTTCGTACAATAGCATAGTTTCCAGAGCACAACGGAATACTTTCTTTCAGAGTGCATGTCTGCAGTTTTAATAACCCAAGTACTTTTAGTCTATTGCTTTGAGGGTAATATGGATGAGACCAAGATGACATTGCACAATTTCAGGAAGCACACTCACATTATAAGCTAGGTGAACAAAAACTCCCAGGAGCTTTTCACTATGTAAATAATACACATATACAGAGGACAGGTTCTATCAGTTCAAAAAATGACTTCAGTCACACCATACTGTTTATCCTAATTTGTCTCCCAGAAAAAACAAGCCAAGATTGATCTATGATATTATTTTTTGGTGCTGTCCCTTGCTATACTTAAATAATCTGTTACTATTTTCATTCATTCTTGCTTGCATCTGTCTTTTATCCAGCTTTAGTAAGTAATCTTAAAGTAACCTTCTACCTTGCTTCCAGACTGATCCTGGTACTGAGCTACCTCCCCTACAAAAAGGTACTTTTCATAGCCACCTAGGGATGATTAAGTTGTAACCAGCTGGAATTGTGGAAAGTAAATGTTAGAGCAGATACTCTACAAATTCTGGAACAAATGAAAAATGTCACCAGAAATCTCCTAATATCTTAAAGTTATTAAGGTCTCTTTTTTATTATGTGGCATCTCAGGAGAACTAGCATTGGCCTTTGACATTCTAGAAATGTGTTTTTAATTAAAATTGTGGTGCAATCACATGGGCATCACTTGGGAACTGTTAGAAATACACAATCTCAGGAAAGCTTTCACTCCAGAACTCCTGAGTTAGAATCTACAATTTTATAAGAGTTGTACTATAATGAGTGATTTGTATGCACATTGAAGTTTGCAAAGCACTGGTTGAGAAACCTGGCTGGCTGGGATAAGACATGGAGGCAGAAGATGAAGACAATGCATTGACCCATTAAATGATTCCAAATGTAAGACTAAATTAACAGAACAGAGACTTTGAGCAACACTGTCATGAATAAGCTTTCCAGCCAGAAAGATAATGTTGCAGAGTAATAGGTGAATCTTAGTTAATGACATGGAGAAACTTAGATTGTTGAATATTTGTTTACTAAGTAATATTTTGTGCTTCTTAATAAATGTTCTTTTGATGATATATAGGCCTGTATATTCCGGAAGTGGTTTCCTGTTTATTCTGTTCTACAGGGGACCTTGAGTCAACCAAGGAATAGCCTGAAGCTTATTCTGTGTCTGATTATGACATGTCCCCCCAACAAGAAATAGAAGAACCTTTTTTATTTTTTTCTCAAAAACTCATATTAAAATGCTATCACTCCAGTACATTACTGGTCAGCAAACTATTAAAAGAAATATAAAGAAGGGAAGCAGTTATATGTCAGTTTGGGTGGGGAAAATAATTTAATTTGGACTAATTTCCTCCAAAATCATTATTTTCTGCATAAAAGAAACAATTACAGTGCTCTTAAACCTGGTTCAAAAATCATTAGTTTAAAATTTTACATACATTTAATAGGGCTTACCAATTTACCATTAAGGTGTCGCTATAACGGTATATTTAACAAAAATAACATTACACAGAAAATATAGGATCCATAGGATTATGAACAGTATTACATTGTAATGGAGAACTCAACTCTTCTTATGTGTGTTATAAATACATAACCCCTCTGAGAAGTTCTGAAACCAAATAAACCAAACAACCTTTCAACCACAAAAAATCCAATTCTAGAATAGTAGATTTTTTTTTTTTGAAGGGTTGGCAACTAAATAGGAAATAGGAACAAAAGAAGGACATGAAAGGTCAATTCAAGTGACCATAAATCAAAGCAACTTAGGCTGGAAAAATGCCTTTAAAGTCAGTGAGGAAAAGCCAAATGCAGGCCCAGAAAAAAGGGTTTATATATTTTGTTCATCCTTCCCTTGCATGAAAAAAATAACGGTGAATATCACATTGTTTTAAGTAACATTAATTTTTAAATGTCTGATGAAATTTTATCCATGCTACAGAGACAACTCCAAAAAAAGTTACAGAAGACTCACTGGTACAATACTGGGAAGTGTTTTCCTTGGCTGGTATAGAGTGTGGAGGATGTGAAAAAGTTTTATGGATAATTAATGCCACCCTGATACCAATGAAGAGGTTGAAAAACCAGGCTTATTAATATAATCAGATTCTAGTTGAAGTTGCAAGCTCTTCCTTCTTAAATGTATCTACTATCTTTGAAAACTCTTCAACTAATGCCAATTCTGAGAATAAAGAAAACTTCAGTATATATCACAGCCTTGCCAAGTATGCTTGTGGGATGCTGTTTTGATCATTTCTCTGCCTTTTAAGTGAAATCCAAAAGAAAATTGTCAAACAAAGAGTCTTGTTTGGAAGCTTTTATGCTTTAAAGCAAACACCAAAACAAGAATCTCAGACAACTCTCCCCCCAGCCTTCAAAAGCACATTCAAAAGCATATAATGGGATAATGGGTCTGCCCTAATGTGGGACAAGGGAATTCATGAAAAAAATTTTTACAAAAGTAAGCTAAGTGATGTAGTGAATTTTAAATCCTAACATTTGGTTATTAGGATTTCCTGCTGGAAACAAGGAAATTGTTTGAAGAGAGATGTTAATCACTAAAGGAAATACCAGGACAAGTGTAAGGAAATACCATAGTCATAGACAATCACACTCCTGCTACTATTATTATTATTTAGCCTGTTAGTTACACCATATCTTTTAAAATTGTGTTTTATTGGAAAACACAAAGAAAAAAATTAAAGCAACTATATTAAATGCATTTTTCAACTATCCAAATACAACTATTTTGTTAGCAATATCCTTTTACATGTGCACATATTTTCATAGTCCAAAATAGAATGCAAATATCATTTTTATTTGGTATTTTTATTTGGCATTTTTATTTTTATTTGGCATTTTTGGTATTTTTATTTGGCATTTTTTGGCATTTTTGGTATTTTATTTGGCATTTTTGGTATTTTTATTTTTATTTGGCTAGCATAATTATTACTCTCAATTTTTGAAATATTAATAGGCATATGATATTCCATTTTTTATTGACACATGTTGTGCTAAGTAATTTCTCATAAGACAAATAGCTTATTTCTATGTGTTTTCCTTTATAGAAATTATAAATAATACAATACTGTTCATAGATTAGCTTCTTTGCTTATTCCAAATTATTTCTTAAATATTTACATGTCAAGAACTTTATTTATAATTCCTTTTACAAATGTATATCTTCCTACATTTTTTCCCAATTTTATATCAAGCAAAGATTAATAACAATAGCAATTTCACAAGAGTCATTGTAATAATTATGGACATCCTAAACAATTTTCAACTTACATGCAGGAACTACATTTTCCTTAGATTGGTTGGGGTTTTTTTTTTAAGTTTCTAGAAAAAATGAAGTCTTTCTCATATACTTTTTGTAAGTTGTTAATATAAATTGCAGTGATAATATATTTTTGAAATTATGATTGCTATATTTATAGGAGCATACATGCTTCTGTTTCTATGAATTTTGTTTTATTTTAGCTCACTTATTAATGGATTTTGAATCTCACTTATAATCCAAATGAATTCTTATTATATTGTGGAAATCATCTACCCCCTATAATATTAAATGAGAATATTTTTATTAATCTGATTTTTTGGTTTCATTGAATATTAAATTGTTTGATTAGTTTTCTTTATAAGATCTGAACCTTATGTACATAAGGTGTACACTATATGTCAATATATTTCACAAAGAATTCCTTTTAAAATAAAAAGTAATAACAAAGAATATATGGCAATCTTCAGCATGCCAAAACATAAAGTTTGAAGGCAAACAAAAAGTAGAATGGCATCCACAAGAAATGACTTCATGGACTATTAACACCCTTTCTATACAAAATTCTTACACAAATTGAAACTGAAAACCACAGCAGGTGAAAGGGCAAAGGAAAGACATGGCAAAAAGATGAATGAATGAAAGCCAAGTGGAAATATCTTTATTTGTTTGCACCAATAATCAAAAATGAAAATTTAAAGCAGAGTTCGATACTGAGGTTTTTTTTTTTTTAAGATTTATTTTATTTATTTATGCATACAAGAGCTGGGGTGTAGGCCAGAGGTGTGGTGTGGGGTGTGAGAGGATTCACCAGAGACAGAGTGGGGAGCAGAACAGGTGGATTGACTGAAACATACTGCTAAGGGGAGCAGCAGGTGAGACAGAAGAGGTCTGCTGTGCCATATGTAGGTAGCTCCCTGGCCAGGGATCAAACTTCTGCTGCTGTGGCTACTAATAGCTTCACAGTGCTGAGACTTAACCCCTTCCATCCCCAGGGAGGCCCTACTAAGAGTTATTTTTGTGGTGTTTTGCAATGAACTGGATTAAAAACTGCCTAACTATTCTGAGTCTCTAGACTAAGTGTAGTTTTTCCCTGCCTGAGAAGGAGTGAAGACTTGTCAAAAAACATAAGGAATTATAAGAACAAAGTAGTTTATGGCACTTAAATCAAGTGATAGCTGTCAGATTATATTCTATATTTATATAAAAGTTAATCAAGATTTTATTTTGTATTGTGAATAATCAGTACTGCCAAGGAGTAGTGAAAGCCCAATTAACATACACTCTGGGTGAGAATCAGCTGTCTGCTGCGGAGCAAGACAGAACTCCAGGTACCCTACTGGGCCCCTTGACTCCTGACTTCCTTCCTGAGGTAAGGTTAGTTTCCTTTCTATCCCAAGCTTGCCATGTCTCATGACAGGCAATTCGTCTTCTTCCACTGGAATTGCCCATGAGCATCTCTGTCCTACCTGAATTCAGTCTTAACCCAACCATTTCTTAGTGAAACTCCCACATCCCTGTATTTTGGATCTGGGTCATTCTCAGACTTCCATTAGGACAAGCTAACTCAACACAATACTTCACATCTTCTCTGCGGCAAATGCATTTTGGTCAATTCACATTTGCAGGTCCTCCCAAAGATCAACACATAAGAAATTACCTTCAATCCCCATTAATATGGCTCCTCCAAAAAACCTACAATTTTGTTTTTGTTTTAGAAAATGAATCTTTTTGTAATATTTTTAAATGATCAATCCATTCTTCCCCAATTATAGAGGTCCAGTGTCTTCTAGACAACTCAGGACACAATAAGTCTATAAACAATAATGAAAGTAACTATTTTTTATCTTAAATGCTCCTTTTCTAAAAGGCAGAATGTGAACCAATTTTTAAATATCTTTTTGCATTTTACTCAACAGTAATTGAGCTCTGGATAATCTCATCCCATATGTTATAATATTTCATTTGTCTGTATAGAGGTAGTCTTTCAGGGAAAATTGCTTCTTGGTACCTTGCCTGGTGATGATTCCCTGAGGAAAATATGTCATGTTTCTTGAATATTTACTATTGATTGATAACAATTAATTCAGTTATCAGGACTGAAGGGAAGGAAGGTCCAGATTATGCCTTTATTATGTCAATAGAATCCTCTCTTGAAGGATTCCTGCTGAAAACTCTGTAAGTGATTTTGCTAATAGTTTCTATTCCAGGCTCAAATATGTGTAAAGCTTTTTTTGGTTGAGAATAGATCTTTGAGAATCAGAGCGTGGAAACTATGCTGTCTTCTCAAGTCTATTTATGTTTGATAGATCATTTCTCTTCAGTAAACATAATTTCCTTTAGAACTCAGAAAGTTTGCTTTGCACTAGAATCCTACATTTACATTTCTAGTCCTCATGAGTAGTTAAAATATTCTATGAACAAAGAAAAAACAATCCTAAATAAATAATTCACTGAACTGCTTTCAATAACACTAGATTTTAATTAGCTGTTTGTTTGTTTGTTTGTTTCTCTACTGAGTCTTTGGAGGAGAGCCCAGTACAAACAAGGGGTTAATGTAAAACCTTCAGTGTTTTCTAAAAGGCAGTTTCTTTCTTGGATCCAAATAACAACATATCTGTCCTGCAAAATAAACCACTCAACTGACGCAGATATTTGGGAATGAATGCTTATCCACTAATTGGCTTCAGCTGTTTTTTCTCATCATTATTTGAGCTAAGAAAACAGCTGTTTTGGCAAATGGTTAAGTCCTAAGTCACATGGTTAGTGATTTATGCACTTCAATGTGCTAATGAATGCCTTGTAGAGCATGGTTTTGTTTATTTGACTGTTATAGGCCTTAGTTAATGAATCATGACTTTCTTTAAACACAGTGAACCTGATCTCATCGAGCAGCTCTTAATTTGGGAGGTTCTTTTCCAGATAATTTTTTAAGCTTATTGTAATTTGTTTGATTTTTACCTCTCCAAGTCAACAAGAAATGAGAAATTAGAGATAAAGACAAGCTTTCATGAAATCTAATGTTCTTGCAAGTGAGCTGGGAGTCAATTGTCACAGGACACAATACAAGTGGGGGAAAGAAAACAATTTGTCTTTTGATTTGAACTGACCATACATCTTGGAATGTTTTCTGTAAAACAAGTCCATTAACATCAAGAGCATTGGCATTCAATGATATCCGCCTCTTTGAGCATTAATTGACCCATGTTGAAAGAAGAACTAGCTATGTCAAGTGTTATAGTATAAAATTAAAAAATTGAAGTAGTAGTGGTGAAAGAATAAGTTGAAAATCTTTGCTACAAATAGAGCTCAGAAATAAATGAAAATGTGCTAGAAAGTTAGTTGTTGATAAATCAATATGGGAGACATTAATAAATTATGGAATATTCAAACATTTGGAGCCATGTAAAAATAGACAATGATGTAGAAGTCTCCCTGTTTAGATTGTAAATTGAAAAGCAAATGTAGAATATCATGAATTACCACTTGGGTATCAAGTGTAGCTATGCATATATACATAGGTATTTAATACATTCATAGAATATTTCCAGGAGGATAGATAAGAATGGCAATTTCCTCTGAAAAATGCATTGGAATTAGCGTGTGGAGTGGATTTCTTTCCTGATCAAATGTCCTCTTGTACATTTAAGATTTTAAGTCATCTTCATGTATAAGCCTCTAAAAAATATTAAAAAATGAATAATGTAACTTATTTGTTGAATAAATTTTCAAAAATAAATGAGAATGCAAATAACCATGAAACTTGCTCATTCTCTCATTCACTTTAATATAAATGCATCAATCATCTTTATGGGATCTATCATTTATTGCCTTCTTGCAAATCCATTCACCCATAATGTTGAACTTTTCCAAATTTTAGGCACATTTTGATCAGCAGTTATGCTCTGTAATACTGCTCTCCAAAGCCCCAATATCCACTAACTCTAGTGCCAACGCATGTGTACATGTTCACCCCTACTCTAAACCAACCTGCAACTTTAGCCAAATAAATTTTCACAACTGGAAATATATTGTAGTATAGATTTATACTAAATAATCTAAATATCTGTATATATGTATGTATACACACACACACACACACACAGGTGGCTATCTTGGAAGACAATCTAATAAGACCATAACCTACTTCAGATTCTACCAAAATGATGAGACTTTCATCCCAATAATTTACTCTCAAGCACTAACTAAATGACAATCAAAATTTGAAATTGATTAACATGATACTCCCACTAGTTAATTTAAATTTGTGTTTTCCACTCCAGGATTCTGTGATCAAGGTGCAGTCCTCAGAAGTCACCATGTTAGAAATGAACACTGCTGAATTCCTAACTTAATAATGGCAGAGACAAACACTAAGGGCCCTTTAAGCCATGATTCCCAAATAGAGAAGGGGTTCAGTTGGCCATAAGCTGAGCACAGTGTACTCCTTCCATCATGATGGAGGAAACTATTAATCTTCACTCCACTAGACATGGCTTCTGTCTACACCACTATTCCTAGACTTCTGGGATGTCTATCATCCTGGAAAGGGAAGATGGCCTATTTAAGTACAGTACCATTTGGATCTGTCTATAGGATGCAGTGTATCAAGACCAATAAACTATCTCTAATTCCAATAATCAGAATAAACAAATCTAGGAATCAAGATGTGGGAGAGTGGTTCCTCTCAAATATGAAAACTGACTGCTCACTTGAAGGTTTTTGCTTCCTAAATTTTGAGTTCTGTTGATTTGGAGGGCTTGATTCTTAAGAGGGACCCCCTACCAACATGAGACACAGTGATAGTTACACTGAGTTTGATGGTGAAAAAGCCAACTGATCATTCTGTGTTCCTCATCTCACGAACCAACTTGCAAGGAAATGGCTATTCTAATGCTTGAACCTGGTCCTGATTACCAAGAAAAAATACTTGCTGCTACATGATGGGAATAAGGAGGGCCATGTCTGCAGCTCTGGAGACTCTTTCTAGGTGTCCTCATAGCAATTCTCTGTCCAATAGGAAATATTAATAGGAAAGTACAATAATCAAAAAGGCAGGTTCTTTGATAAGACTCTAGAAATGAAAAGTTTGCTTATCACATCAAAGACTACACTCTCACCAGCCGAGAACATAGAAATCATAGAATGGTTAGCAGTTATAATTATCAACTATGGCTTTTGATCAGTTACAAACATAGTATCAGGGTTTCCCTGGTGGCATAGGGGTTAATTGTCAGCACTATCACTGCTATGGTCTAAGTTAATCCCCAGCCAGGGAGCTAACCCACATATGCCTGATGCTCCCCTCAGCAGTGTATTTCAGTATACCCACCTGCTCTGCTCCCCACTCCGTCACTGGTGAATCCTCTCATTTCAACCCCCACCCCCACACACACACCGCTAACTTACACAGCTCTTCTAGCGAGAAAAAAAAAAAGGATCCGCAGTAGTATAGTATACTGTAAGATAGTATGTGCATTTCCTTCTTTGTTGTGTGTGATGTGTGTATTTAACTCAATATGTTATGCAAATTTTGTTGGAGGTTAACTTTACAATATAATATTTAGAGAAATGGGTTATTCAGAAGGATCAGTGACTAAGTTTGAGGCATAATTAATAGCATAGGAATGAACACAAAGCATATTTGGATTGTCTCTTCTCATTTTCTGAAAAAGATAGAGAACACCTTCATTTATATAAAGAATACTTGCATATCCTTCAAGAAGAAATGTAGGGTTGTTTTGTTGTATGAAATCTCACAGTTTGTAGGAAGTGTAGGGATAGACAATATGTAGCTGAAGAGATAGAATGTACCAATTAATGAGTGTTTATCTCTTTGTTTCACCCAACCCTTCTGTACTAGCTTCATCCTACTACAGTTGGAGCTCTACAAACCACATTTTTACTTTACCAGCTGGGCCCAATGTTAGGCTTTGCCATACCGGGGAGAAACAGGGATACATCAAGACTGGAGGAGGAAGCAGGAACGAGCTTCTCTTCTTTGTAAGCTGTGGACCCCCAATTTAAGGTTCAGATGTACTCCACCACTGGACTCTTTCTCCCAGCTAAAACAGTTCACTCCCACAGTAGCATTGCAATCCAGTTTGTAGTTTTCCAGCATCCTCACTATTCCACTTGACACAAGCGATGCAGCTCCCCCTCCTGGATTTCTGAGTTTCAACTCAACAGAGACTCTCCTCCAGGCTTCTCAGTTTTAATAATTTCAGCCTGTTCTAATTTTTCCCTTATCTCTGGGTTGCAGATATTCTGCTATTGCCTTTGTGATCCCACAGAGTTTTCTTTTTACCCTTTAAGCTATGCATTTGTAAGGACAGTGTTTTGTTTTGTTTTGTTTTGTTTTAAATAATTGATATAGTCCATGTTTCCTGACTGGGCCTTGACTGACACATTGTACAAACATATAATTAGAAAACAATGTTTAGGGACAACACTAATCACGATGACTAACAAAACTTACTTAGTTCCTGCCATGTGATGTCACTATTCTATACTCATTTTGCAAGGATCAGCAAGCAGAGAAATCTAGATTTACCCAGTAGATAGAACACACCCAAAAAAGTTTGGCAAAAGATAAAAATGAACACATTTGTTCATTAAAAGGATATTCATTGCATTATTTTGAGGATTATGAATTTTAGGGAAAAGATACTGGAAATAATAAGATAGTAAGTTCACAATTGTATCAGCTGAACAATGATGAAGAGCTAACCAGAGTGAGGAAGATCTCACCAAGAAAGGGAGGAAGAGTCTTATTGATGGGACTTAATGGCTGACACAGTGTAACGAGTAAGAAAGAGGGCAAGTAGAAGGATGACTCTGATGTTTTTAGATTTGAGGGTTGGGGAAGTCCTAGGACACCAATATCAATAATTAATATATGAAGAAAATAGATTTTCAGATGACGAGGTAACAAAGTATGTGTCTCCTTCTGCCCTACCAGATAAGCTCACCCATTTCTTTTATTTATGCTTTAGGCTTAACAAACTTTATTTTCTTACATTCCAAGGAAAAATAGCATAGCTGGAAGATTGCATTTGAATTCTGACTACCAGGTGACAGCAAAGCAGGCTGGTACCAACCTGAATCTCCCCCAAATCTCCAGATGCCTGTATCAGAGGATAAACATGCTAGCCTTTGTCCACATTCCCCCTTCTACTCCCTTGTAACTCTGGATAAATACCCCCACCCTCTGCCAAAGAGGACAGCGGTCTTTCAGACATGAGTCTGCTGCCCTCTTCAATTTGTCAACAAATTAAATTACTTTCCTTCTCCTCAAACTCCATTGCCTTTTATTGCCAAAGGGAAACTGAGACCAGCATTTGGTATTAAAGAGTGAGGAGTAAAGATTTAATAGACTAATAGTCCCATTAATTGTGTTAATCTCCAGATTGTTTGTGTTGGCATGGATGTGGTAAAAAAAGGAAATCTCCTACATTACTGGTGGGAGTGCAAACTGGTCCAACCACTATGGAAAGCTGTCTGGAGGTTCCTCACTCTACTAAAAATGGAGCTACCATATGACCCAGCAATTCCACTCCTGGAGATCTACACAAAGGATACAAAAACACTGATTCAAAAGAACACCTGTACACCTATGTTTATTGCAGCACTATTCCCAATAGCTAAGCTTTGGAAACAACCCAAATGCCCAAAAATAGATGACTGGATCAAGAAGATGTGGTACATATACACAATGGAATACTATTCAGCAATCAAAAAAGATAAATTCATGCCATTTGCAGCAACATGGATGGAGCTAGAAGGAATTATGCTCAGTAAAATAAGTCAAAAGGAAAAAGAAAAATATCAGATGGCTTCATTTATAGCAGGAATATAGAGGAACCAAATAAGACATCAGTGTAAAAAAATAATAACAGTACAAAACACAACAAAGCAAAACAAGACAATTATAAATCAGAGACATACTGCAGGGGAGGAGGAGGGAGAAAGATAAGAGGGAGGGAGGAAGGAGCACAGGGGGCTGTGGTGAAGGAAACTCCATGGGGACTACACCTGAGGGGATGGGGGAAGCAAATATTATTTAAAAATGAACAATGGGGCCTCCCTGGTAGCGCAGGCAGTTAAGCACTGTACTGTGAAGCTGTCCACAGCCTCTGCGTCATCGGTTCGATCCCAACAGGATGGCAAGAATTGCACATGGTGAAGCAGACCTCTCCTGTCTCGCCCGCCGCTCCCCTCAGCAGTGTATTTCGTCACTCTGCCTGTTCTGTTCCCTGCTTTGTCTCTGGTGACTCCTCTCACCCTCTTGCACATCTAACCTGTACCTGGGTTCTTGTATAAAAATAAATAAATATTTTAAAAAATAAAAATGAACAATGATGTAAAAAATAAAATAAATAAAAAATAAAATAAAATGTACTGATAAGTAAAATAAAATGAACAATGATGTAAAAAATATAAAAAAAATTAAAAAGAGTGTTAATCTGCCTAATTATCTCAGTTGAACTGTAAGGCAGGTTGATCAACCTGCATATTTAACTCATTAATATTGAATTTCTAATCTGTCAACTCAGTAGGGCCAGTATGTTCCTGGGTATAAAAGTTCACATGATACTGTATTTTATTGAATAACTATTTTTTTGGTAAAGCAAACCATCACTTTATATACCATTAATGAGAATAAAGTTAGGTATTAAAATACATTACAAACTTTTTTAATCAGTCTTTATAAGACATATACTTATCTCAGAGAAGAAATATAGTATTGTGATAGAGTTAAAATGAAGATGACTTTTGCAAAGAGAATACTGTCCTAGGAAGCTATCTCACTTATGATATACAAACAATTTGAACTTCACAATTTTTTTTAAGATTTTTATTTATTTATGCATACAAGAGCTGGAGTACAGGCCAGAGATGCAGGGGGTGAGAGGATTCACCAAAGACAGAGCGGGGAACAGAACAGGCAGACTGACTGAAATACACTGCTGAGGGTAGCAGCAGGCGAGACAGGAGAGGTCTGCTTCGCCATATGGGTTGCTCTCTGGGCTGCCAGGGATTGAACTTGTGCTTCAGAGGCTGAGGATTGCTTCCTAGTGTGGTGCTTAACCCCTTGTGCCACCAGGGAGGCCCTGAACTTCACAATTTGATTACATTTGACTATGTATCTAAAGATATATAGTAATAAGAAATAGTACAAAAATATTTCATTGAGTTATAAACGTGGTTTTAGTAATATACAGACTCACGCAGATGTTTGTGGATTAAATTGATGATGCACTGTTTTATATACATAAAAATATCTTTTTAAAAGTAAACAAATCTGACAAATATTTATTTTAATATATAAATGTATAGCTGGCAAATATCTCAGGAGTCTCTCTAGAATAAGCTTCAATCATGAAAAGAATTGACAAAAATTTTTATCAGAGGATTTAGGGTAAATCTCTTAGGTAAACACTGGGATTTTATTTTGAGTGTTGGCTTTTAGAATAAGACCTATCTACTGAAAAAATGGAGAGCCACTGGCTCACTACAAATAGAAAACTGATGTGCTGATTTATGATATGATTGTCTATCAGGGCTTGACAAACCATGGATCACAAACCATGTGTGTTTGTGCAAATAAAGCTTTGCTTGGGCATCTGTGTGATCTGACTATCAGCCAAGGATAGTTTTAAAAGAGCAAAGGACAAAGATTGAAATATATTTGTATGAACTCAGGCACTTTCATGTTTACCATCAGAGTACTTTAATTAGAAACAATTGTCAGAAAATAATATTTGAAGAACAAGGAAAAAATATTTATATATCTAAAGATACATGCACTTAGGATTTCAGGTTATAACCCTCAAAATTTGAAGCCAAATTAAAACCAAGGAAAATTTTTCCTGCAGGTGGAAATTCATGCAGATGATCTTGGCTTTAGGGACAGTAACCATCAAGCATGTCCAGATGCCTGCATCACAGGATGGATATGTTAACCCTTGCCTACTTCCCCACTATACCACTATACCATTTATTAATGGTATACCTTGGCACATGCTTCTTCTCATATTCAAGAACTGATGGTTTTGATCTCTTGTTTATTGCAGGAGAAAGATAACTTTTATTCAAAATTTATTCAGCTGCAGGAAACACACACACATCAAAAGCACACACATACATACTCATATATTTGAAAACTATCTCAAGATTTTGCCAAATTCACGGGATACAAATTTCTTAAAATAATTGTGATTAATATTATTTTCCAGAAACAAAATCAAGTTCTCCTTATTTAGAATGGAAGACTATATGCTAGAAATGGAGCATATTTTCCTTCTCTGTCAGTCAAATCCATGAACTTAGTAAAATGGCTGCAAAATCTATCAGCTTGGCTAATGAAAAGCTACATAATTAGGAAAGTTTGACAACATTTTGAAGATTTAAAAAGTCATACATAATGCTGATAAACCTCCCATTTTTTCACTACCTTTTCTTTGGAGGTGCTGTTGTTTTTCAGATTGTTTGTAGGCCTTGAAATATCAGAAGGCAAATGTTACTATACTCATTTTATAAATATGTAAGTAAAAATAAAGCAGCTTCTCCAAACCTTTTAACACATTAGGGTTCATATTCTGTCTATTACACAATGAAAGCTGGAGGAAATGAATTAATCATTCCCTATTCCAATTTAGAAAATGGAAAGTGGAAGCATATAACAGTGGTTTATAAGTGTTTTTGAGATCAGGAACCACTCTGGTTGAAGTGTTCATAAGTTTCCTCTTCATAGTAGTGTTATCTGTAAGGTTTTCTTATACTCATTCAGATTTTAACCTTAAGCAGTGAAAAGAAACTGTAAATTAAAGTAACAAAAAGTGATGATTTCAGTTTTACCCCTCAAGCTGTGAAAAGATGCTGTATGTCAATGTCAACCATTAATTCTACTAATTAAACACAAAAAGCATCTATCATATTTCATTTTCGATCATATCAAGTGTGCTTGATATACTTTACATTACCTAGTCTATAAATAAAATGTGAAGATGTTTATATTGACTTGTTTCCATAGTGATGAAAGTCGAGTTGTCAAGGCAATGTGCAACAGCTTAACAAATTGGAAAAGCACAGGAACCATTTGTCTAGTAATAGGTTTAAGAAAAGTCAGAATAACCCAATACGGAATCATCTAGCTATGAATAGAACCATGGATTTCAGAAAGTGAACATTCTGGTTTTAATGATCAATTAGCATTTCTTCCTATGAAATAAATATGAAGCCATAATGAGAAAGTATAAGAAAACGTGCATGTTCAGGTATCAACAATGAGATCCTCTCCCCGCAAAGTAGCTAAGCTTTTATTATAGAAGAGAACTCAGAACTTTCACAGCTCTGGGGTTTAGTTGGCATGAATAAATTTTCACCAAAAAATTGGATATTTATTTAAGGAAATTTATTTTGAATTCAAAAGAATACTGAATTATGAAAACAAGATAAATTATTCCTCAAGTGAATTGTGATAAGAAAAAATGTTAAAAAATGTATTGTCTCTCTTTTTTGATATAATGCACAATTCACTTTTGCATTTCTTGGCCCACTGATGTCTATTATAACTGCCAGTTGGAACCTGCTGCAAAAATTAAAAATCAGCAATAGCGGCAACAAACAAAAATAAAACCTACATCTCCTTCCTTGAGTTCTTCTAATATCATCATTTTGACATTAATAGACACATTGAAATCTCTAGGTCAGAAACACCAGAGATATTTTTCTTTTCAAAAGCAGTGGTTATGATTGAAGGTGAGAGAATAGGTGAGAGTCACATCTCTAAGCAAAGGTTATGGCAAGATGTCTAGTTCACATGAGCAGAGAAATAGCAAGTAAGGCTATTACACACTACAGGCTGTGAAAGTAGGCAACAGAGCTTTGTTCAGCGAACGAGAAAGCATCATGATGCTTCCCAACAAAATTAAAAAATATATATACATATATATATCAGTGATAAGCCGTTAAACAACAAAAACTCTTCCTTAGCTTATAATTGGAAAAAAGGCTTAAGTCAGTTCCTAAAGCATTTTCTTTAGTAAGTAATAATTTAAAGAAATTTAAAGAAATTATTAGTAATAATTTAAAGAATAAGTAATAGAATACATAATAAGAATAAATAAATAAATAATAATAAATAATAAGTAATAGAATAAGTAATAATTTAAAGAAATTATTACTGGCCAGTTCCCTTTAGTTGTCTATTTATCCAGTGCTTTGCCACTGACATGATTAAATAGTCTGGTATTTTACCTAAAATTGGATCAAGTTTTCAAATGCTTAAATAGTCTGGTATTTTACCTAAAATTGGATCAAATTTTCAGATGTATTCAATAGAAATGTTTTTTCAGTCTGTCCTCTGCTCTGCATCCTCTTCATTGAAGAGCAGCAGACTCCCTGTCCTCTTTTCTTTTGGAGAACTACTTCTTACCATATAATTTTAGTGGTCTGCCACTGTTCCCTACACCCTTGGCTACAATTGCCAAATAAGTGTTAGAGCCAAAATCCAAGCCAGGCCAATTAGCCATTTGATTGGTTGTTTTATTGTGGTAACACTGGTTTATAAAACTGTGTACCATTCAAAGGAGGAAGATGACACCTCCTCAGAAGTGTATCAGCATACCACACCCACCAGCAAGGCACCCTCAGCCCTCTAACACAGTCCCCTCCCCCTTCACCCCTTCTACAGTCAAATTTCTAGGGCTTGCTATTGGTTTGGTTTTGTCTGACCATTTGTTTTGTTTCTCTATATTCTACTTACAAATAAAATCATCTAGCATTTAACTTTCTCCTGACTTACTTGCTTAGCATTATCCCCTCTGGTTCCATTCACGCTGTTGCAAATTAGCCAGACCAATTTGAATCTACACAACTTTTTTGTGTGATCACTGGAATAAAAATTTATCTCATGTTTCTGTCTGAAGTTCTGTCAACTGCTACCACCAGCCATTTGTCCCCTCCTGAAGAGTGTAACTTTCCTTTGAAGAAAATAACTCAATACTTAGTAAAGTTCAGAGCTAAGATATGAGAGGGGGCAAGAAGGAGACCAGGTAGCTCCTTTTGAGTTTCTTTGATGGAGTCCCTCTTAAAACCAGTTTAACTCTGTTTTGTCAGGTGAAAATGAAAATGAATTCAATTATTTTCATTGTTGACATGATTTTAAATTGGATTTCTCCCAACTGAAGAATCAGATTACAAATAGTTAAGCTCCCTTGCTCATTTCTCAATACTCAAGATAAAAGTCTATATTTGTTTTTACATGGAAGCACATGATTTCCCTTGGATACCTTTTTCTTGATTATTTGTATTTTGTACAAAATAATTTGCCTAGCTCCATCTTCAATCTTTAAATAAGGTCAAGAAATACTCTTGGCAATTGTTCTTAAATACATAAATACATCAATGTGCAGTCTCCTTTAATTAACACTTAAGGACATTTTAAATAACTTGGCAAGGTGATAGGATGTTGTTATTTTTACTCACATATTAGATCTAAGTACAGAAGTTAAAATGACTTTTCCTTGTCAAAATAATTTTGGGCTTCATAGAAGATAGTGACTTCAAGAGGAAGGAAAATTTAACTAAAGATTCAAGGTCTTCAAAGATGGGGAAGGATGAAAAGGTAGAGGAAGGAAAAATGAGAGAAGTGAGGGGAAGAGAGGAAAGGAGAAAGAGAGGTAGTGAAAGGGGGTGAGAGGAGGGTGTTAAGGGAAAAGCTCTTATACATGATCATGTTTAGTTTCCCCTCTGACATTCCCTATCCAAAACAAAGTTCATATAACCAATCTATTTTCTCAAGGCAGAAACCAGAGCATCATTTTTGAGTCTTCCTTCATCTCTTCAGTGCCTTGTCTTAATCACGTATCAAGTTCTATTGCTCTACTTTCAAAATATCTTTTCAATCCAATCACACACCTCCTTCATAGGAACTTCTCCAATTCAAGTCACTATCATCTCTTTCGTAGACTACTAAAGAATCTCCTAACCAGTCCCATTGTCTCCTTTTCAATGTCTACTAGCATCATCCATGATTCCCTACTCTTAAATGAAAATGAAAATTATAAATTGCAAATCTGATAAGTTATGCTTTATTTTTTTAAGATTTATTTATTTATACATACAATAACTGGGCTACAGGCCAGAGATGCAGGGGGTGAGAGGATTCACCAGAGACAGAGTGGGGAGCAGAACAGGCAGAATGACTGAAATACACTGTTGAGGGGAGCAGCAGGCAAGTCAGGAGAGGTCTGCTGTGCCATGTGGGTAGCTCCTGGCAGAGGATAGAACTTGTGCTGCAGAGGCTTCAGATAGCTTCAAAGGTTGTATTTTAACTTCTTGCACCACCAGGGAGGCTCTGATAAGTTATGCTTTAAACCTTGCAATGATACATGCCATCAAATTTGTTCTTTACCTTTCTATTTTCTAGCCCTCCTCAAATGGTCAACTTGATGCCACTTATTTCAGGAAATCTCTTAACAGTCTCAGCATGATCTAGGTGCTTTCTACATTGTGAGTCTTCTAAATAGCTTATCATGATTTATCATAATTATCTGTTTTCTTGTTCTTCAGTGTACTATAAACTACATAATATTAGAAAAATTGCTTCTTTTGTTTATCATTTTATTTCTAGTAGTTAATACAATGACTAGAGTATGTAGTAGATGATCAATAAATGAATGGATGAGTAAGTGAATATCTTATTGTTCCACTTGTCATTTAATATCTGTTGAAATTGACATCCACCAAAAGATAATTAACCATAAGCTAAAGCAAGATATTTTTGTATGGATCATCCATGGTATATGATAAAAAGCCATTTAGTCATTTATGTGTCACTCAAAAAGAGTGCAGTGAGTTAGAATGACCATTTAGTAGAAGGGTCAGTGTTTTACATTAATCACTTCTAATTATTCAACCAGCTAAGGAAAAATAAATATCTTTGGAGAAAGAAAAAGAATATGCTCTAGAACAGCATTTGATAACTTTTTTTTCATACCTAAATATAGAAATGTAAAGAAATGCTAATGATATATACGCATAGACAGCTATAAGCTCTTCAGAAGAAAACTTCATGCTACCTTAGAAAACCGCTCACAATTAAAATCATCTCTGAGTAAACTTAGTTTAAACTTGTGATTTTGTAATTCTCTTTTCTTGAACCACCATTTGACAATTAAAATAGATTGGATTTTGAATCCTGTGATAGAGGACTAAACACTGGCTGCTATCCGGGCACCAGATCTACATTTCCCTGAAAATTTGGTTAGGTTTCTTCATAATGCTTTTCTTAGTAACACTTGGTCAAGTGCTTACCAAATCCAGATTAGCTCTTCTCTGGTCATTGTATCCAATTATAAAATACATTACAAACACCCATCTGTAATTCTATAGAGATTCCAAAAGTGTGGTAAAATGAATGTAGACACAGGGGATGTTTTTCTCTTTGGGTGAATCTCCCAGTAGGATTTCTGAAGCCCTGACCCCTGCACTAAGATCCATCTTCCTAGACCCTCACTTTGGTCACATACATCTCTCTGCCAAACAGCATGCAACAGTGTTCTCTTCTCTCTCAAACTAAATCAAAATTACTAGTATGTTAAAGATTTATTTATATATTTATGCATAGAAGAACTGGGGTATAGGCAGAGGTGCGGGGAGTAAGAGAATTCACCAATGACAGAATGGGGAGCAGAACGCAGAACAGGCAGATCTACTGAAATACACTGCTAAGGAGAGTAGAGGGTGAGATAGGACAGGTCTTCTGTGCCATATATGCGTTATCTCCCTGTCTGGGTATCAAACTCAGGCCACAGCAGTGATAGTGTGATAGTGCTGAGATTTAACTGGGCATCCCACTAGTATATTAAAATGAGAGAGACTGATGAAGTTCAGAGGGGAATAAAGCAGCATAACTGAAATCATGAAAAGAGATTCACAAAGGGAATATTCCCAGAAATCCAGAAAGCCTAACTATCAGAGAGATAGCTTAGCTATGTTTGTAAAAACAAAACAAAATGCAATTATGTGCAGTAATTTGCAAAAAAAGAAAAAAACCCTCTCAATACGTTTGCATGTATCTTCTGCAGAAAGAATGTTTTTTTTTTTTTCTGTTTTTTGTTTTTTTTTTTAACCTGAAGGGTAGGATGAAACTCTAAAGAGGGAATTGAAATCCAAGCAGGTAAGAGGAATATCAGTGAATGCATGACACTAGTCAATGAGGTTGTTTCCATTTCAGGTTACAACTGTAATTTATAGGTTGAAGCTTGAATCGGTAATATTGAGAAGTGAAATTACAAGGTATAAGATAGTTTTCATAAAACTAAAAAGAATCACATATCACCAGGTAATAGGGAAGCAGAAGAAACACAGAAATAGCACACAGTAATTTTGATGCTAATGCCCAACTGTAGAAAAAAGAGAATGAAGGGAAATTGTCTGATCAGGTATTTGGTTTTTAGTTCAGACATCTAATATAAATCAATGTTTTTTTATCAGCTAAAATGCTTATGTAAGCCTAGTATTAACTAGGGTATTTATAGGTTTATATCAAAAACTAATAATTCCTTGACTGCAAGACCAATTGCAGTATTGTGCTACGTTCTTACCAATTGTTTCTAAAAGAATCATTTGTAAATATGAATGTGTATTGATAAGATAATCAAGGTTATAAAGTATTTAGAAACAGTGATAAAATTGAAAGAATTATTTTTAAATTATTTTAAATAAAATTATCCCTATTTACCTATTCAAAAAATTAAAATGTAGAATGTGTCATTTCTCCTATGCAGCAAAAAAGAAGGTAAGAAAAGGAGGCTGGGGCTCTCCTACCAGAGAGAGCTTTATGGCCTGTCCATTAGAACTGAAATTTCACCAATTAGATTATCATTCCCTTGTCTTCAGAAGGACTGAAGAGAAAAATTGAATTTCCACCTCTGTTTCACTTTTAGTGCTTGCATTTTTCATAATAAATTAATGAAAATAAAATTTCCCTACTTCCACAGAATTAAAACAAAGAGTCAGTGAAAACCAAACCAAAAACAGACTCTAGAATTCTGACTGTAGAGTTGAGACCATCAGAGGGTGAGGGCATGGTGGAGATCAAAGTATGGAGCAACCCAATGGATGGTGGTGGAGGCCTGGGAACCTTGGGGCTGGGAGTTTTGTGGCGACATGCATCGGAAGGGTAGGAGCCTCTGAATCACATGCACTGTTGTAAACCAATGTTACCTCAATAAAAAGAAATAAAATGTTCTACTAATGAGTTATACAGTTTTTTCTAAGCTAAAGCACTTTTAATTCTGTCTTGGTTACAAGGACTGCACTAATCTATGTTTAGATTGGCA
Organism: Talpa europaea; assembly: GCF_964194135.1. NCBI lineage: Eukaryota > Metazoa > Chordata > Mammalia > Eulipotyphla > Talpidae > Talpa > Talpa europaea. The sequence goes on from NC_140068.1 coordinate 40,251,870, forward strand.
TCTTTATATAAAGTTCTATTACATTTCATATTTTTAATTTGTGAGTTTAGAAATTTCAAACTAGTTAAACCAGGGATTTCACAGTTCTTCACTAACAGAAATTATAGACAAGCCAAAATGAAAATGAAAACAGCTGGCAGAGTTACTAAGAGTCCATGAGTCCAAAAGGCAAATTGAGATTTTCAGATTGTAAGAGTCTGCCATGTCTCCATATTCCAGCTGGAAACACTGTACATTGGGCACAAATGCAGAGATTCCACCGAGTGGCCATCCTAAAAGACATTATCTGCTATAAGGAGCAGGCTTTTTATGCTTGAAATCCAAATTCCCTCATGTATGAAGCCCCTGATCCTTCCCATACAACTGCCTAGGAAAAAATGATTTGGAAACAAGTGAATTGGGGCAAACTATTCCAATTTTAGTTAATGTTACAAAATACCCTTTGTCAACTACCTCAACCATGTGATTAAACACAAACAAATAAATGAGCATGAGGTCCTCAAATTTGATTCTGTTTTCTAGTGAAATGAGACTAATTTATCTCAATGTGTGTTGTACCTGTAAGGATGCACAGTGATTTATCATGTTCAGCACCACGTTCATGTTTTCCAAAATGCTACAGTCTCTAATTATTTGAACTGAAGTAACTTTGGAAGGCACAAATTCTAAGGTCATAACTATTTAATGATTTTTTTTTGTCTGAACAACAACTATGGTTTTTAAAGATATCACACTTGTGATATCCCAGAACTAACATTATACTGAAAATCCAGGTTTGTCCTGCAGAAGGACAGAAATAACTCTCTTTTAATATCACCGTTAAAAAAAAGAGCAAAATAACCATATTTAAAGTATTTCATATTTAAGTCATGCAAAGCAAATTTAAATATTTATATTATACTGTTATTTGTTCATGGCATATATCTCTTCTAAACTTGTAAACTTTCTCTTTCACTCTTTCTCTTCATGAGATTGCTGATTCACATATATAATAGTACATCTGGACAGTGTGTAGGGCTTTTCTTGTTGCCAAGGAACTAATGACTAGAGTTCATAGTTAGGGACAAAGAGTCACCAAGTACATCATCTTTTATTTTTTTTTAAATAATAAATTTTATTTTTATATTCCCCATACAATTGCAACCCCCCCATTCTGACCCCAATCCCTCCCCTCCCGCCCCCCACCCCCCAAAAAGTGTCTCTGGTTCATAGTTTTTTGTTGATTTTGATTTTCACTTTCTTATAGTTATTCATTTTCCTGGTCCCTTATTTAAGTTTTCTAGATTCCTGATATGAGTGAGACCATCCGGTATTTTTCTTTTTCTTTTTGGCTTATTTCGCTGAGCATGATCCCTTCTAGCGCCATCCATGTTGCTGCAAATTGCATGTGTTTATCTTTTTTGAATGCTGAGTAATATTCCATGGTATATATGTACCACATCTTCTTGATCCAGTCATCTATTTTGGGGCATTTGGGCTGTTTCCAAAGCTTAGCTATTGTAAATAGTGCTGCTATAAACATAGGGGTGCAGGTGTTCTTTGGAATTGATAGTACATCATCTTTTAAAGGGAAGCTCAAACATTTACTAGCCTGCCATAATCTGTATACCCTACCCTACACGATACACATGCACGCACACACCCCTAAATTCATTTAAGTAGAGATGGGAAGAAGAGGAGATTGTCAAGGTAGAGTTCCCAATCTTGCAGGATATATAATAGGTTTTCTTTCAACTTCCAAGCCCATGGAAGGGTGCATCTAAGAGACCATTTACAAAGACCGAGGATCTTCTAAGAAGGTAGCATTGGTATCACAATTCTCTATGGAATCTCTATGAAAGCATTGGGTATGTTTGCCCCCTGTGCCTTATACCAGTGTCTGAATTTCAGGTCACCTGACAGTACCACATTCAAAAGGCAGTTTGCTGGGCAAGAAGCCCAGCATTAAGAGACTGGACAAGGCAGCACTGGACATACGTATGTACAAAAGTAGAGTAACTACTAAGACAGAACTTTGAAAGAAGTATCCGATTACATACTTGGGAATATGCTTAGCCACAATCATTACCTCCATCCCAGTCAGTACCCACTAAAGAACTCCCTGATGTACCCCCAAATAGTTAGCATTTGATTATCAATCCTAAGACACCGAGGACCTTGGGTGCTGACATTTACTAATTCATAGTATATATTGTGAGATGCATAAGTAAGACACAATTCCCAAAATACGAGATAAACTATTTCTGCTTAAAATTGTGAGGAATATATATTCACCACAAGATGCAGATCACTGCATCTAAAGTATTAATATATTTATTTAATTAAAATATAAGATCAATCAGAGCACTTAACAATCATTGTCTTCAAGTATTACTTCTTGCCAAGACTTACGAAGCCTTTAGGGAAAGTTATCTTGTTTTCCTCCCAAATCTAATTAGACATTTTGAATAAACATGCAGCAGAACTTTATTCAAATCAAATTATTGTGGGTCATAGCTAATTTCACTAATTTAAAAGCTAAAATTTGAGAAACAGTTTTAATTCACTTAGAAAATTTTTAAGAGGCAATTGATTAAGAAAATAAGTCTTTTTAGGTCACAAAGTGATTGCTTTTAAATGAAAATAAACACAAACATTCTAAATCATCTAACACATTTCCCTCCCTTGCTTTGATACCTATATACTTAGGTAGGAAAGTCTAAATTTTCTTAAATACCTAAATCAAAATAAAAGAGCATTAGAAAGCTATGCGATATATTTTAACAATCTCATTCATTTAAATATACTGTGAAAAAGAACTCTCTCTTGTATTAATTATCCTAGGAGTATGTAATAATTTTAATCATTTTTAATTAAAGTCTGGTCTCACTTTGCATTTCTGGCCTTTTGAGTATTAAGCTTCTAATTGCTAGCTCAAAGTATTGTCAATCAGTTAGTTTTAATTTCACTCTGACACGGCGCCAAGTAGAGTTGGATCCATTGTCAAATGACTTAAAATATATATAAGAGAGTCATGTTTTTGTACTAGAATATGGACTGAGACTGATGCCAGCACCACTGTCTTGCGAAAGGCACTGATGTACTCCACTTTGCAAACTCATACAAGGTTTATTTATATAAAGGAAATTAGAGGAATCTATGAAATGTTTTTATATATTTTTTTAATTAAGTAACATCAGTTAGCAATAATGTATATGATTCAGAGATATGGGTTGACACCTTTTCAGAAGTATGTTACCACACCACATTAACCAACAAAGAACCCATAATCCTCTACCATAAACCACTATACCCTCTCCCTACTTTATCTTCCATCCCTCCACTCCCGGTCTGGTATCCTCAATTCTGCAGTCAGATTTCTAGGGTTTGTTTTGGCTCAGTTTTGTCTGTTCCTTCACTTTTTTCCCTCTGTATTCCATATAAGTGAAATCATCTGGTATATGTCTTTCCTCTTTTGACTTATTTTACTTCAATCCAGTTCACAGACAATAGAGGTTTAAATTTTAGCACCCTAATCCTCACCAGGGAGATTACATGACTATGTATGCATAACTATGGAGTTCAGCATCTGAATAAGGATCACATTGTGTCTTTGGGAAGCTCCATTACCCCATTTAAGCCCACTCTTAGATTTTTAAGTCTACTAATTCTGCATGGAAGCCAGGCTGGATGTGAACCAGAGAGGGCTTCATCTGAGCCAGGTGCACCCCATAAATCTCAGTGTTACATAACCCACCTGGATGCAGTGCAGTGGCTCAGCATGAACCAATCCTCATTTATCATTCTCACCCTCCCCAGAATAACACATTTTAGGACCTGCACTTCCTGAACTTGGAGTTTCAAAATGAATATAAGGGTTGGGTATCTTTTTGAGACATACTAACGGGCTTTTACACCACAATAAAAGTTATAAGCTCCCAATGAATATTAACAAATATTTTTTCTGGCAATAACTCTATATACTCCTCATGCTCTGTCTTCCTGGCTGGGAGAAACTGTCAGATACACTGATACTCTAAGACCAGTGAGGGTATCATCATTTCTCCTACTCAGTTATAATTTATAGAATTTAAAAAATAACTATGTTGATATTATTTCAGAGACCAGGACAATGAAGAAACCAAAGTGCTTGTGAAAATACAAGTGACATAAAAATTGTTTAAATAAAAGCTTAAAAAAGGCTAAATAGCCAATTTCTTCTTGCCAAATCAAGTTGCAAACAAATTAACCAAAACCAGTTTTTACACAGAACCGCAAATTATATATATGTATATATATATAACATATAAAGTTATTTCATTTCAATAATTATTCTTGAATTTTAGTAATCTGAGACATCTATAAAAACAGCTTCACACACATATGTGAAACCTCTGTTTGGTAAAACTTTTTGTAAGTCATTAACAGTTAGAGTCATTGATGGGATTATTCCTAAATTTTCATCCAGCAGGGCAAAATATTTTTAAGTTCATCCTATATAGAAGTCACTTAAAATTTGATATGTTCACTGTGAATTTTTTTTAGGCATAGTTTGATGGTGGTATATGGCCCACACAAATTTTATCTACTAGACTTCATTTGATAACATCATTAAATTTCCATAGAATTTTTATAGTCATCATTAATATGCCATGAGGTTTTAACTTGTTTTAATTTTAATATTCATAAAGATGAAACTCTATAATCTTTAAAGACATTCCATCCTGTAGGTCCTGATCACTGGCCAAAGATTTGATAAAGAATCTTCCCAACACATCCATAACCTCAGTACACAAATGTAGCCACACCATGAAAATAACAGGCAAAGAGCAGAAGCAATTCTTACATGCTAATCTCAAATATAGTAAAAGAGTGAAAATAAGGGGCCTCCCCGGTGGCGCAGAGGTTGAGTGCTGGGTTGCGAAGCTGCCCGCGGCCTCTGCAGCACCGGTTCGATCCCGGGCTGCTCCCCGGCCACCAGAGGAGGGTCCCACATGGCCCGCAGACCTCTCCTGCCCCCAGCTGCTCCCCCCAGCAGTGTACCTCGGTCCCTCTGCCTGCTCTGCTCCCCGCCCTGGCTCTGGTGAATTCTCTCACCCTCCAGTGCTTCTGACTGTACCCAGTGCTTGTATAAATAAATAAATAAATCTTTTAAAAAAAAGTGAAAATAAGGAAGAGGATAGATCAAAGAAAACATGTTAGCATACTTACCTTTTCTCTCACAAAGTCTTACATAAACACTGACATTCAGTTGATTAACACAAGCTTTGATAGTGTCTACCAAATCCATGTAATCCAAGGAAAAAGTAGCAAGGTGAAATATCCAATGATAAAGATTAAAACAATATTGTCTTTTTCTACTTAAAAAAAAAACAAAAAATAGGGCCTCCCCGGTGGCGCAGCGGTTGAGCGCTGGGTTGCGAAGCTGCCCACAGCCTCTGCAGTGCTGGTTCGATTCCCGGCTGCTCCCCGGCCACCGGAGGAGGGTCCCACATGGCACACAGACCTCTCCTGCCGCCCGCTGCTCCCCTCAGCAGTGTACTTCGGTCCTTCTTCCTGCTCTGCTCCCCGCTCTGGCTCTGGTGAATTCTCTCACCCTCCCGCACTTCTGACTGTACACAGTGCTTGTATAAATAAATAAATAAATAAATAAATAAATAAATAAATAAATAAATAAATAAATCTTTAAAAAAATAAAATAAAATAAAAAAACAAAAATAATAGAATCTCTTCCTCTTCAAAATCTCCCCAGATAATTTTTGCCATTAACATAAACTCTCTGGAAGTAAGCTATGTAGTATATACATTTTGCAATGGAGTTAGAATTGAATGAGCGTATTTGAGATAGATAATGGCACTCGTATATATGATTAATCTATAGTACTTAAATCCATTCTGTCCCTTTGACCTAGTATCAGAAGACGATGTGTTCTATCCATAGATGACAAACATCAATAGAATCTAAAGACTGGCAAACTTAGTCAATTTTTATTGATTCAACCTTAGAACCATTTTATTTTATTTTAATAAACATTTGTGCTTTATTTATTTATTTATTTTAACTTATACAAGCACTGGGTACAATCAGAAGCATGGGAGAATGAGAGAATTCACCAGAGCCTGAGCCGGGGAGCAACCGGGGATCGAACCGGCGTTGCGGAGGCTGCGGGCAGCTTCGCAACCCAGTGCTCAACCGCTGCGCCACCAGGGAGGCCCCCTTAGAACCATTTTAAAGTTAAACAGCCTCACCAGACACACACACAAAAATAACAAAAATTTTATCCTAATCTACATTAGAATTCTAGGTAAGAATTTCTTCCTCCTATTGCTAATTGATTTTAAAAATTCTTTTAAACTAAAACCATGTAGCTTTATGTTACTATAAAATTCTCATTTAAAAGTAATTATGGTGAACTTTCAGTCCACATATGATAGCAAAGGATTGATTCTCCCTGTTCTGTTTTGCTAAGTTCAACTATAAATCCTGAAAACAATACAAGTAGAGAAAAGTAGAAAAAAACGAACTTGTGAGTGACCACAGAACTGAAGGAAGAATATAGCAACAATTCTCCTGGTGACCCCTCACTCTCAAAGGACCATCCAGGCCTGGTGTACCCTGATTCTCATCCTAGTAACAGAAGAGTCCATGGGTGCATTCCCTTCCTGGATGGAACAGAAGCCAAGTGACACTGACAGGATAGTGAAGAGCACTTCTCAGGGGCTTTGATGCCAAACAGCAGCCAGGGACATTGCTATCCTTTCCCATAAACCTGAACCCTCCACCCCAACCTGGAAATTTTGGGTGGCTGGATGGAAATGGCAAGAGGAATCCCACCACAAGTGTTCCCACATGGGAATCACAGTTTGCTCCCAAAACCAGAGATTTTCTCCCCCAGGTGAAGATACCAGGAACTCCTTTCTCCCTCTCAAGCAATACCAGTGAGGACAGTGAAAGCCCCAGTGGCACCAAATAAACCAAGCAGAACAAATAACACCATAAATGCTCTGAGAATTATGTCAAACCACAGTCCATAAAACTGGGCCAACGCCTGTATGCTACACCTGAACACAGTGACAGCCTACTAGAATAAAAGATTTAGTTAGACGCAGTCTCCGCCCATCCAGCCCTTTCAATATTGCCACCACTTACCTAGTTTTATGGTTTCTCCTCTCTAGAATGTTGTAAGAGGCTCTCATAAAGAAAACTCATCCAAAAGAGCAGAATCAGTCTGTGTGGAGAATGTGAGGCTTCAGGAAGGCACGCTAGGAGCAACCAGAAAGGAAAAAATGAGAACATAATTATCACATAAGTCATAGCAAGGGAGATATTTTTTTCCTTATGAAATCATTTTCAAATTGACTCTTAATCTTGCTTACTATTGGCTAAGTGCAAGAGAAACTTGATTTCTTTAATTATGATATATTGTAATATTTTCTTTTTTCCCCTTTTAATAATTTTTAAGTAAATGCGTATATTTTCATAGCTTTAATTTTTATGATTGAAAATCTAGAATACACTATCCTCAAATGCTCCCTCATCATATTTAATATTTCAGTATTTCTGAGATATTTTAGACATAAAACCTATTCAATGCAGTTAGTCTACATGAACATCACTCACAAAGCATACAATAGAACATCATTCAATGTGTGGGGAATATGTGATTTCACTTGGCGTCTTCCACAAGCCAACTAATAAGGTTTATTTTTAATGAGATCCCACCAATTTTCACTGGATAAATTGTTTTAAAATGGAATAGAGGGCCTCCCTGGTGGCGCAAGGGGTTAAGCACCGCACTATGAAGCAATCTGCAGCCTCTGCAGCACGAGTTCCATGCCCTGCCAGCCAGGGAGCAACCCATATGGTGAAGCAGACCTCTCTTGTCTCACCTGCTGCTCCCCTCAGCAGTGTATTTCAGTCTGCCTGTTCTGTTCCCCACTCTGTCTCTGGTGAATCCTCTCATCCCCTGCATCTCTAGCCTGTACCCCAGGTCTTGTATGCATAAAATAAAAGTAAAATCTTTCTAAAAATTAAAATAAAATGGAATAGAAGCTTTAGCACATGAAATCAAACAGGAGATTGTTTTCTAATGTATTCTGACATTTAATATTTGGTGATTAATTCATTCATCAAAATGTAAGATAAGCCACTAACATCTGTAACATGGTGAGTCATTACATTGCCTTTTACTAAGAAGGAATATACATTACCTTGAATTTTAAAGGCTCAGTTTTTTCCTCAAAACATTTGATTCCTTGTTCCTTTATCATAATAAATTATCAAGTAACGGGAAGTAAGAATGCACATTTCCACTAAGGTGGAAAAACTCATCTTGCATTTCATAGTACATTTACTACAGAAACTTAACCTTGTACAAATATACAAGTGTCTGACTTGTAGCAGGGCTGCACTGAACACTTCACTCAAAGCATGATCTATATAAGAAATAAATGTTGCCCTGTGTGTAATTTAATTCACTATGAATGTATCATAAAAGAATGCTTAGCAAGATGGAGCATTTAAAATCCTTGAAAAGCTTGCCTCACTGAATGGAAGCCAAGGCACCACTTATTTTTATTGATTTCCTTTATTTGGAATGTATGATTCATGAGCAAGTTGGCTGTATCATAAATGTGAGATTTCAACTTGTAGTCTAAATGACTACATTAACTCTGTGTGTGTGTGTGTGTGTGTGTTGGGGGTCAGGCATAGAAAGCTAATAACAGCAATACCACATAAGTAGCATATACAGAATAAAACATTAAAATTGACCATTATAAAATTTATCAACATGAAGCAGCCACCCATGCAGACAGAATACTGTTTACTATACATGTTCATAAGGTCACTTGTTTGCAATTCAAATTTATCTTGTTTTTTGTTGGAAGACAGAAAATTCTCTATGTTCAAAGTAAGTCATGTTAAAGGCATGTCTTCATTTCACCACCAGGCCAATAGGTAAAGCTGAAAATCCTGCATTACAAGTGCCTCAGTCAATGCCATGGATAAACAGCATGATCTTGAACTACCTTGGATTAATTTCATAGATTTCCTGGACATCACTACGAAATAAAAACTGCATGTGGATTTTAAATTTGGTAACGGTATCCAGAAATGATAAGCAATATTGTCTTCTTTGTTATCCACCTTGAATGCTACTGGGATATATATGGTGCACATTTCCTTCTCCTGCAATTAGGGTGTGAGAATGGTGGTACCACCAATGGGATCTAAAGGGAAGCCATGGAGTGTTCCTTCTCTGCCAGGAGAGGACTGTTACCTAGTATATAAGGGCAGTGCACTGATAGATGCTTGCTAAAATCCCAGACCTAATGAATCAGCTTCACAAGTTATTATACCTACTTCCACACACAATTTTTCTTCTTAATTATATCTAATTCCAGAAATCTTTTTCTTTCACCACTTTTAACAGCAGCAAATAAAACTAACCTTCAGGTGTTTGAATTCATATACCAGCCTCACTGCTTATGCACTGTGCTGTCATGTATTAAGTTACTTTACCAGCTTGTGCTTCAATTTTCTATTTGTAAAATGGAAATGAAATAGTAATTACCTCATAGAATTTCTTTTGGGAATTAAATCAGGTGACATGAAAAATTCTCAAGACTTGCTTCACAAGAATCAATAACCGTTATTAATAATTTATTATCATTTATATAGGCTTTACAATTTGATCAAAAATAAAGATTTTAGTACAAAAAGAAAAAGGAAAAAAATTCAAGTGAGGCCAGGAGACTAGAAGAGCATGTCCACACATGTGCAACCAGTAAACTACAGGACCCAGCATGCATTGCTGGGGAAGCAGCTTGTGTATCCCATTGGGAAGACGGTCCTCCAGAGGAGCTACAAATAGTTGTGAACCTTTGATTTAGGATACACATGTCTCCTTGCCAGGAGACAAAGACATCCAATCTATCCTTTTCTGTTGCTTGATTATGAATGAACTCATTTGGTGTTGATCACGGTCACTGCTTTTGAGTCTGACAATATAAAGAAAAAAGAAATTTGAACAGAAGAGGATGAAACAAAAGATAAACTGGATGGTAAAGTGATGAGAGATAAACTGGAGAACACAATATGTTGGTATCTTCAAATTCAACTAGTACTTTAGAAAAAAGTAGGCTTAATTTTGGAGAAATAAACTCAAGTAAAAACAGAAACAAATATACAAATAATGGTTACAGATGATGTCACCAAAATTCTGGAACATTATTGTCCTCAAATGACTAGTGCTCATGTTGAAAGTAAATGGATGGTACACTCCAGTTTTATAAAAACAAGAATCTGCTTTTACCGGAAAATTCATGATAGGACCAGGTCTGACAAAACACCATGGTGCTAAGCAACTGCACAGAATACCAGTGGTTTTCCTACTGAGCTAGATCAATTCAACAGCTGTTAGCTTTTCACAAACACATCACACTCCAAAGAAGACCCTCCTGAAGACAAGGGGTGACACTGCAGATGGGAAATGTTTTTTTTTTTTTTTCCAATTCAATCCCTAACAAACCAATGTTCTCATCTTAAAAAGAAAGCTTCAGATTAGTATCTGATGGTGTGTCTTTTGATTCTGACATTCTGCAGAAGGTGACATTTAAGAATGTCCAAAATAAATCCTTTAACTAATCAATGGAACTCACATTTAAAACTCTTGTTTAATCTTCTATTTAGTGAAGGTGGTGGATTTTCAGAAGTTCAATTCCCCATGATAAAAATTGTTTAATTTCATGTCTCAGCACGAAAACAGGGCTCCTCCTCATCAAAGGCCTGTAAATGGCAGGAGAGCCACTGAATAGCAGGTGAATGGAACAATGCAGGAGGGGGTGGCCAGTAAGGCTGCATCATATTTGAGGAAAAAAGAAAAGCAATGGACAGTCACAGGCTCTCAAGTGAACAAGTGAGCAGCTTACTTTCTGCAATAAAAAGATCTCTTTAAGAGAGGCTATGGTAAGTCAAAACAGTATGTGCCTGGAGAAGATCACAAGTAATAAAGCATATACACTATTTGTATATCCATTTGCACTTTGTGGCGATATCCACTCTCTATGCTGTGGTGAGAATTGTAGGCATTAAGTTTTCAACTTTTTTTATAAAGAAAAAAATAAACAAATTGTTGAGAGATGGATTCTATCATCTATCTAGATCATTGAAACAAGGGAAATGGAAGGTTGGTGATTTAGGAACTTCAAATCTCAGCTCCCCTGCCCCTATTTTCCAGATGAGAAAATTAAGGCTAAAACAAGTCAAATTACCTGTCTAGCATCATACACCCAATCAGAAAAAGAACCCACATTTCAAGTCTACATTATTTATTTGAGTGACAAAGGTTTGTCAAAAAATATATAAATAAATAAAACATGGGAAGAAGTGAATAGGTTTTTCTTTAAATTTTATTATTTATACAATTCAAAATTATATTTCATTTTAGATTTAGATATTCTTTTTATTGCATTTTTTAATATAGATGACATTGGTTTAAATACTGTATATGATTTAGGGGTATATGTTCATACCTCATGATATGTATGTTTCCATACCACTCTCAAAAACAAGGCAACCATAATCCTCCACCATTGGATTCCTCCCCCATTAACTCCCCACTCCCACTAAACACCTCTGGTAACCTCTATTGTATCATCATATTTGTAGGATTTGTTTTGGTTTGGTTTTGTCTGTTCTTTTGTTTCTCTATATACTACATATGATTAAAATCATAATGTATTTGTCTTTTCCCTCTGGCTTATTTCACTTAGCATAATCCCTTTCAGTTTCATCTATGTTGTCACAAATGGCAAGATTTGTCTTTTATTTCCCCAATAACTGAGTAGTATTCCATTGTGTATATATACCTTATCTTCCTAATCTACTCAGCTGTCTTTGGATATTATAAAATACCCATAACATGGCTATTGTAAATAGTGCTGCAATGAAAACAGAATTGCAAATATCCTTTTGAATTAATGTTTTTTCACTCTTTGGGTAGATACCTAGGAATGGATGGATCATATGGTAGATCTAGTTTTAATATTTTGAGAAGGCTCCATACTGTTTTCCAGAGGGGCTGCAAATCAAGCATTTGAGAACCAGTCTACATTCCCACCAACAGTGTGGAAGGGTTCCTGTTTGTCCACATCCTTACCAATATTTATGGTTCTGGTCTTCTTAATATGGATCATTCTCAAAGGTTGAGGTGGTGTGCACATACCTACATATAAGTGACAATGAGCTCTTTTCATGTACTTTTTTGTGTGACTTCTTTGTAGAAATGTCTATTTAGCTCTTCTGCTCATATTTTTATTGGATTATTTGTTTGCATTTTGCTGAGTTATGTGTTATGTTTGTGTATTTTGAATATTGTCCCCTTTTCTATTTTTGTTTTTTTTGCATGACATGCTAACATCATCTCTCAGCCACTGTGAATGCTCCAGTTCTCATCTGACTCAGACAGATGGGTTTTGATGGCATACTTTGAGTTATAGTCTCATAAAAAGTGTGATTCTGCAAGCTTCCAAATACCTTGGTACTATGAACATCTCCCTCCTATCTACTCAGAACCATTACAGAAAAATTTGGCTCTGTCTCTGTGAAGGGTACCTCCAGGACTCTCTGCAAAGATTTTTCATTCCACAATGATCTAAAAAAAAAAAAAGTATTGCTTTTCAGAGAAAAGGGAAAGAAATTAAAGTTTTACCAAAAAAAATTGCATTGTAAAATCTTTCTGCATAAGGAATAAAATGTAGAAAGGCTAGGCATTCTATCATTGTAATACAAATTTATAGAATTAACTAGATCTGTCAAACATAGCTGTTTGACACTAAAAGTCCATTCCTGCAACCTTTCAAAAAACTGACATTTTTTTCTATCTTTATTTTTGGCTCATTCAATAAACAGAAAAAGACCACACATGTGCAATTTGAGCTTTTTTTTTTACACAATCTTTAGGGTAAACTTACATTTTCCAAAGTTTTTTTTTTCCTGTTATGCATATAAGTTAAAAGTTCTTAAAATTATTAATAATGTCATTATATAAAAATGAGATGCCGGGCCACCCCGGTGGCACGGCGGGTTGAGCACAGCTCTGTGAAGCTGTCCACAGCCTCTGCAGCATGGGTTTGATTCCCAGCTGGCCATGGAGAAATCCACATGGAGTGGCAGACCTCTCCTGTCTCGCCTGCTGCTCCTGTCAGCAGTGTTTTCGGTCCATCTGCCTGTTCTGCTCCCAGCTCTGTCTTTGGTGAATTCTCCCACCCTCCCATGCCTCTGGCCTGTAGCCCAGTTCTTGTATAAATAAAAAAATCTTTGAGAAAAAAAAATGGGATGCAATAGTATGCTCTGCAACCAAGTGTCTCTGTTCTAAGCATCTTTTTGTTTATTAAGGTTTTTATTTATTAAGATATTTATTAAGGTTTTCTGGAGAAAGAGCTTTTGTGGAAAGAATTTAATCAGAAATAAAGCTTGACCTTATGCTTCCAATGCTAATTGAAGAAGATATAATTCATTTTTTATTGTAAAAATTTCTCAATTTTTGTTAAACTACACCCCAGAATAATTGACTACAGGTAAATTGCTGCATGTCTGCCCTATTTTTTTCCAGTGGTTCTCATTATCAAACTGAAAATGTCATTCCATGGAAAGTATGTGCTTCTCCAGGAGAATAAAAATCATACCTAAAAGGCATGGAAAAGAATTACATTTATCATTAATAAAATGCTGAAAACCCTGGAACTGCAAATTCCAGAAATGATGATTTGGAGATGTTACAAGATTTAATAAAATGTGAACACTGTACTTTCTAACCCTTGTATCATTAAAATCTACAGCGTGGTTTCTCTTATTTTTTTGCAAACATGATGAACAAGATATAATGAGATCAAGTCAAATATACTTGCTGTTTCCATTTTTTTCACTGCTATATTGAAATTATGTAAAAGTTAGGCAAATTCTTGCCATTTTCTTTTCCATAGTACTAATAATTATTGGCTTGTGTGTCACTTATTTATGTGCCACAATAATGCTATGTAACAAGACGTCCAAAATCTCATTGAGTTAAAGCAATAATTTATTTAGACAATAAGTTTTAGATCAGCACCTAAGGCTATGATCAGATGGGAAGTTCTTCTAACTTAGGCTAGACTTGCTCCTGTATCTGATGTCAATTATAGGTCAGCCAGGATAGTATGACCTTGGCAATGGGAACTAAGCTGTGACTTTGACTTGATTCCATTCTGCACATCTTGTCCTCCAACAGGCTAGCCTGGGGATATTCTCAGTACAGAACTCCATATCTGCTCACATAGCAATCTCAGAGATGCCAGAAAAATAAGAGCTACATTTGCAAGAGCAATCCACTGAAAAAGTTAGTTGCTTAAAATAACAACTATTTGTTATTTTTCATGAGTTTATAGATTTTCTGGGTAGATCTATTGATTTTTTTAAAAAATATTTATTTATTTATGCATACAAGAACTGGGGTGTTGGCCAGAGGTGTGGGGGTTGGGGAGAGGGTGTGAGAGGATTCATGAGAGACACAGCAGGGAGCAGAACAGGCAGATCTACTGAAATACACAGCTGAGGGTCACTGCAGGCGAAACAGAAGTCTGCTGCACCATGCTGGTCAGCTCCCTGGCCAGGGATCAAACTCATGTTGCAGTGGCTGGCAACAGATTGACAGCATTGTGTCTTTAACCCCTGAGCCACCAGGGAGGCCCTAGATCTATTGATTTTGTCTGAGCTTGTTCATGAGCATTTAGTCAGTTGCAAACTAGGTAATATGGCTTTAACCTGAGCTTTGTTTCATTCGTCTCATCTTCTAGCAAGTTGGTCCAAAAATTATTTTTTGGAGATAACAGAGGGAAAAAAGGAAGTGAAAACATGCATACATTTTTTTCTAGGTTTACTTATCATATTTTACAATTCCTCCTTGGCCGAAGAAAATCACATGGTTGAGTCCAGAATTAAGATGTGTGGCAGAAACTACAAAGAGGCGAACAGTGTCTCATTATTTAGTGAGGTACATCTGAAAAAACAAGTTTGGTTCAAATTTCAAAATTCAACCAATATGCCTCACCATTTCATCAGAATTACAAAGCAAACCACATAATCATATCAATAGATGACAAAGAAGCATTTGACAAAATTCAATATTCATTCATTATAAAAAGGATAAAGGTCAAATAAAATTAAATAGTACTTCCTCAACCTAATAAATTGCATCTATGTGAAGCCTGCAACTAACATTATACCTAAGGAAAATGAATGAGATGGCCAGTATATTTTTTCTTAGCTATTTTATTTAGCATCATAATACAGGTTCTAGCCAGTACAAGAAGGAAAGAGAGAAATAAAATTGACTCTATCACTAGATGACATGGTTGTCTACATTAAAAATCTTGAAAAACCCTCATAAAAGGTATTAGAAATAAATTCATTAAGCATGATTTCAGGCTTCAATGTCAATACATGAAAATAAACTGTATTTTAATGTTAACAATACATATTTAGAAAATTACCTTTAGAAAACATAATAATGGTAGCACCAAAATCATCAGCTTATTAAAATACATAATTCTTGATTGTGGCTGGGGACATAACCCTGTATTTGTCAAAATGAAAAGGATTATGAATCTAAAAGGAGTAGATTTTGCTGTATGTAAATTATATATCCACGAACTTGATTTACCAAAAACAAAACAAAAAAAAACACCCCACAACAATCCTCTTAGGCATTTAGTACTATTAAACGTGCAGCTGAAATGGTGTATAATTCAGTATATATCGCCATTTTGTCAATTTGACTTAAATTTAAAGTCTATTATTTATTGTAGGGTAAAGAAAATGTCAGCCTTTTCTGCCCTTCCGCCATCAGGATAGATGATGGATCCTTGTCCTGAATGCATGCCTGATGGCGGGCACCTGGAATAGGGTGTGGGCATAGGTAGATGGGATTCAGCTGAGCTAAGACTGTGCTTTTTAAGGGCAGTGTCACGGGGACGCCAGCAGCAGCAGCAGAAGCCGAAACAGAAGCCGAGAAGCAGCAGAACGAACGCCAGAGAGCCCAGATAGAGTGAAGACTTGGTGGGGGCTGGGAGGCCGGCAGGCCTCCCAGCCCCCCAGCCAGCACGCCTGCCTGCCATATGCCTGGTGAACCCCAATAAAAGACCTGCAAAAAACCACTGAGGACTCTGACTCCTCCTTTACCCGGTCTGCATGGGATCAGAGAACCTGCACTGTGGCCATTCCTGACCTTACATTTATCTAAAGCAATGAAATGTAAAACAATTTTTTCTTATAACTTATCAACGTGTAAATTAACTTTTTCTCTTCATTGAATAGATCTGGCAACTGCTTTTTTCAAGGGTATATCATAGAAGCAAAAGGAATAGAGTTAACCTGTTTGTAATAAGTTATACTTGTGACCAAGAAACTTGTAGTAAAATATTTAGTTACTACCCATCTGACCCAAAATTGGTTAAAGAGAGAATTAGTAGATATGTCAAAGCTCTTACAGATGCTAAATTGAGGAAAGGTTAGTCATTTTTCCACGTTATTCTTAGAGATCTGAAATCTGTCAATACATTCAATTGAAAACACTTGAAGTCAGTGCTGGACCTCTATTAACTACTGAGAAGTTACCCATTTCCTTCCTTCTTTTGTTTGTAATCAGCAGTCAGAATCAAGTACATAAAATTTAGAAACAAAAACTATGAAGATGGTAAGGAAAATCATCTTTAAGAACCTAAAGTTTCAGCAACATAAATGATTAAGCATCTTTTTTTAGATTTATTTATTTATTTATACAAGCACTGGGTACAGTCAGAAGCACGGGAGGGTGGGCAGGAGAGGCCTGTCGCGCCATGTGGGACCCTTGCCAGTGGCCAGGGATCAAACCGTTGCTGCAGAGGCTGCAGGCAGCTTTGCAGCCCAACGCTCAACCGCTGCACCACCAGGGGAGGCCCATGACTAAGCATCTTAAAATAAAATTTAAATACAAGTAGCTAGTAAACAGTAATATGTTACTACAAAAAAACACTCCTAATTTCAATTGTGAAAATTAAGATCTGGGTTGAAGTATAGCTTTCTACACCCTTGAATTCAGAAATAAAAAGCACATTACTGCCAGCACAATACAGAAAAGTCATATATCTTAGGCTTTTCTCGAAACTTTGTCAGCCTGCTCAAATTGATCAAGAGATGACCAAAAAAAAAATCAGTAGGTCACATAAAAAGTCAGCATGACTGGTCTGCACAGCAAAACTGCACAAGATGATAATGGAAAAGTCTTGTTCTGCTCTTTCTAGACCTTTGATAATCCATGCAGAGCTGGGACAAGCATATTTGCAGGTTCTGAAACTGATTTACCATTGCCTTCCAAATCTAGCTGCCCAAATGAAATTCATGTAACCACAAAACCATCTGTAAAGGTTAGCTTACATTCCAGCTATCCCCTAGTGAGACACATTCAATGAACCTCACAGCCCTTGGCAGATGATTAATCTCATTATAATCTTCTGGTTAGATTTAACAATCTGCCTGTCTACTTTTAAAACTTCTCTCAAGAAATGCAGAGTATTTCCATCTGCCTCTGTAAAAGCAAATATTTTGACCATCACATTTCTGTGAAAAGATATAATTTTACTAAGTAAGAATATTTAGCAAAGACTACATTTGACTTGTTCATTTCTTCCAATACTAATGTCAATTCCATTTAACTCTTTTAATAATTTAAAATAAAAATCACTCTATGACTAGGAATCTAAATAAAGCAATGATCTTCAGTGAAATTTTCAATAAAAAGTCTGGTGACTCTTACTCCACAGGAATTCTGATACAATTCAAATGCTTAAAGGAATGGAGATAAGGATGCCTAGCTCCATGGAACAAGCAGAACAGCAGAAGTTTCCAGAGAATGGGTTAATTTCACTTCTTGCTAACTCATACCAACATTTAGATATTTTCTCTAGCACAGTCAAATATGTTAACTGAAAAATACATTGGAAGGTTGTTTGTATCTCCTAAATTGAATTATAATATCTTAATTTGAGTTTCCCAAAGCATGAAAAAATTTTAATATAGTATACAGACACTAAGAGTCCTTAAGTTATCTATGAAGGGAGAATCATTGAAAAAAGGAAAGATGAATGTAAGAAAAGATTATAAAATAAAAAGGATGTTACAGTTCTAACTTTAAAAATATATGCTCTATAGAATATTAAAACATGGTTGAAGATGCACAAAAAATTTAAAACTTGCTTTAATTGGGGACCAATTTATCTTCATGTATACCATTTAATTGCATGCCAAGATATATTTCAAGAAACTTAAAAAATATGCATCAAACTATCATAATAGGTATTAGGGCATTTTCATATTCATTCTGATTTATAAAGACAGCTATTAAAAATAAGATTTAAGAAGAAATTGGAAAGGCAATAAACAGTTGGGGAGCGAGGGTATGTTTTAATATATGTATTATTGGTATATTTAGCTATAGGGCATATTCACTTAAAACATCTGTTTCTCAGTTGTACTCTGTGCAATGGTATGATTAGTAGTGGTATGCTATTTCCAAAAATATAAAGTTTGTTATTAAGTTTGATAAGTATATAATTTCACTTTGCTCTTCCACATGTGTTACTGACATAAGATGTATTGTTTGTTTCTATTTCAATTTGGCAGTACTTAATATTATTTTTGGTGAATAATTGAGTTCACATTTTGAATGCTTCCCATGTGGATTATGAAGCACACAATTGGAATTAAAGAAGACCTCCAACAGATTTTGTAATAATGTAGAGTGCATGAAGTAATAGATAAATACAAACTATTGTATCTGAAGAAAATACATAGGATTTTTACCTCAAATAAAAGTAACAAAAAATCATTAAAAATTTTTTATTTGTTATGAAATATGTAGATGAATAATAACATGGTTGGAATGCATTCACATAATTCAAAGAAATGTGATAAGAAAATCTATGCTGTCTTTACTGATATTTATACAATTGTCATCTTAAAATTATTAATAAATATTAGGGTAAGTAGATGATTCCTTGAGAAATGGATATTATCAACTTATATCTTGCTTTAAAATAACACAGAAATATTGGTTAAATATCTTCTTATATATATTAGAAATTAACAATCTTTCCTTCCTTTTCCTATCCCATCTATTTGCCATTTTTTGTGATCTAATGACTGAGAGTTGAGGGTAGACTATTGATTTGACTCTTTGATTCTTTGTTTTTTCTCTGTTAATATGTGATCTAATAATTAGTCAAGAAATTTTAAAAAGTTTACTAAGTGTCTGCACTGTGTATTAAGGAGATATCAATAGTTATTGTACTTAGTAGAGTCTAGCACAAAAAAATACGTATTAAATTCAAGGCATTTCATTTACCTAAGAGGACAATGTTTACAACAAAATAAATATTATGTGGCAAAATTTGACTCTACTGAATTAGATCAGTCATGATATATAACATAACTATCATTAACCAACAAAATTGTCAATTACGCCTGGGGTGTCTAGCACTACCCGACACTATAACAATGTTTTAAAGAGCAAAAGTCATATGGAAATTTAATAATAACTTGTATATCTCCTGTATATATGAGAGAGATCCAGTTTGACTGAGGAACTAGTCCCAATGGCGTTAGATAACATCTTAAATAACTTAGCAAAGTCAGTGAAGGTTGGGCAAAAGACAGGGTGTTTAATAGGATAAAACCAAGACACTTCTGCCTTACAAAAAGATAAGGGAGTTAGGTCCTTAGAATAGACATTTATATAGAGATGTTTAGATAAAAACATTAAAAGCAGCCCCCTATCAGCCTTCATAGTCCTTCCCTGAAAACAAGTAGCTGCCAAAAAAGAAGTATTTGGGGATGGCATATTTTTGCTACCTTACAGACCACTTTTGGGATTTCTAAAGAAGCTCCACAATTCAAAAGCTGGGTTGTTCAATTATTTCATAGAATCGTCTTTTAACCCTGATAATAGATCCCCTTAACTATAAACTTGGGTTCAATTTATGAATGCCTTTTTGTGAGGTGAATCTAAGATAAAGCCTATATTGCATAAGCAATAAGAGCTATTTCCATGAAAATAAAAGAAAAAGAGGTGAAAGATTGAGTGGGAAAAAAAGCCAGTTGCTATTTCTTGATGTCAAGAATTGAAAAATCTTCAGGTAGGGTGAGGGCAGACAGTAGTTTCCTTTTTTGCAATGCAGTGCCACAGGTATATAGGCAGACAGCACAGTCATATTTAGAAACAGTCACCTTGGTGACGTCTCTGAAGTACACAAAGTTCTCCATTTCCAGCGTCTATGGTTTCAGAAAAAGACAATTTTAGTTTTCAATAACTCCAAACCAAAAAAAGATTGGGAGAAAAACAAGAAATGTTAGTTTGGAAAGTCATAGATATTAGAAAAATTCAGGATCCAGTTCAGTTTAAAAAAGCAAGAACCTAAAAAAATGATTAAGAGGCCTAGAATCTGATGTCCATAAAAAGATGTTGCTGAGGGCCTCCCTGGTGGCACAAGGGGGTAAGCACAGCACTATGAAGCTACCCACAGCCTCTGCAGCATGAGTTGATCCCCAGACAAGGAACTACCCACATGGTGCTGCAGATCTCTCCTGTCTCGCCCGCTGCTCCCCTCAGCAGTGTATTTCAGTCTTCCTGTTCTGTTCCCCACTCTGTCTCTGGTGAATCCTCTTACCCCTGCACCTCTAGCCTGTACTCCAGTTCTTGTATGTATAAATTAAAAAATCTCAAAAAACAAAAAGATGTTGCTGAAACATAATTTTCCTTCACTTTTATTACTCCAATCCTACCAAAAATTAAAATAAAACGAATTCATTTGCAAATTATTGCTATTTCCAATAAATTTGGTATTCATTTCCATCAGCATGATAAGAATAAAATTTAACTAAACAGATTTTCGATCTGCTTTTCTGAAACTTTTCATAAAGAATTTTAGATTGAAATCTTAATGACCAGCCCTTCAGAATTCAGTACCATTCCAAAGTCTCACTAGACTTTGCCTGCAACACCTGTATCTTTGGGTATATTTCTCCCTTCTCAAAGTTCTGAAAATATTCCAGTTTCCAGGTCTGCTAAGGGGTGAGCTTCTTTACCCTTTCCTAATAGACCTGAATTTTTGAAAGGAAGGTATCAGGCTATTCTTCAATCTGAATTTCTGAAGGCATTCTGTTCTTCAATATGACACTCCCATCCCATCAAATTTCAGTAAAAAATAGATCTTAGATTTTTTTTCAAAACTCTGGCATCAGCCTGATCAAACTGATCAAGAGATGACAAATTCAGTAATTCATACAAAAAGTCAGCATGATTGGTCTACACAGCAAAACTGCACAAGATGATGTTAATTAATGGAAAAGGTTTGTTCTGATCTTTCTAGGTCTTTGATAATCCATGCAGAACCATATTTCAAATAGTCTACTATAGAGAAAAAGAGAGATGTATTGGATTTATGCAAATAAGCACATTCCCTTGAGAAAGAATATTTACTAAAACTTCACATTTTTGGACACTACAACAATTTTATATTGATATCAGATCTTGATTTCATGTTCTTTTTTATGAGAAATGCAAATGAGAATATTAAAATATGTATGTTTAATAAAATACTGACTTCCTCACAAATTAACAAAATCTGTTTCCAATTTTCTTTTGTTAACTAGAAATAAGAAAATTTCTCATATATTAATGAAGACATTTGTGTAATATTGACATTTAAAATTAATCAATACAAAAGAAATTACATTACTACATAAATTAAGAGTGAGTTCTGTTTGTTGACTATGACTTGAAAGTTTGGGAAAGCCCCTGATTACTATATATATATACACACACACACACACACACATATACATATATATAGTACTATAGTATATACTATACTATATATACTATATAGTATATATACACTACACTATATATACTATATATATATAATTAGGAGATAAATATCGCCTATTGTATCATGATACAATAGTCTGCTAAGCCTATTCCAGAAATTAAACTTAGATATCTTATTTTTATAAAAGCTCATTAATAGAATATCATATAGTAATTACTACACTGCATCTCATATTTTTAATTTTAATTCTTTTTTTTGAGAAAAGAAATTAGTTTATGAATTTCAAATACTGAATTTAGAGTTCTTATCTTGGTATTTTACAGTGTTTGTAGGTAGTAAGCAAAGCAAAGGAGGATCAGGAATTTAGGAAACTTTACCTAATTTAACACTAATTTTATGTTTTTAGAAAAGTCATTTCATTTTCTGGATTTGAGCTCCATTATTAGCTCTTGTATAGAAAAACATCATTAGAAAACTCAGATTATTTACAATTATTAGTCACAGTTCTGTTATAAATAAAATATGGTGGTTGAGAATTTGATTTCAACCTCATAACAAATGTAGTTTTCCTTTTCTTCAACAACCTTCCACAAGCAAAATTAAGATTGAAAAACAAATTCCACTTTTTTTGAAACTATGGGATCACTAAAACCTTAAAGTAAATATTAGGATGCAACTTCCAGAAAAACTGAAAATTTATAAAGTAGTATAAACACAATTCAAGGAGGGCTAAATCTACAGATCTCATAAAAATCAATCAGCTAGCCTTAGCAACATAGAGCAACAACTACTGTATTCGCTCATGAATTTATTGATCAATAATGTATTTAGCTCAGTATTCAACAGAGACATTCTTTTATTACATTTGCTAACAGAGGTCATTTGATTGTAACCCATTTGTGTACAAGCTGCTCTAGAACACTGAAAATAGTTTCACTCAATGTCTGATGATATCTTTGTGGGAAAACTGGAATTCTGAGCTCAGTTACATTTATGCCTCATTGGGTCTCTCTATTGTGGTGCCCCAAAGTAGTCTTATTTCTTACATTTTAGTTCAGACTTCTAAGTGTCCCAGTAAACAAGGAAGAAGTCACAGGGCCTTTTATAACCTATCCCCAGAGATCATATTACATTGCTTTCATTATACTGTTTTAGATCAAACAGGTAAAAAACCTGCCCACATTTAAGGGAAATGACAAACTCCAGGCTTAATGAGAGGACTGTCAAATAATATGCAGAAGTGCTTTAACACTGTCACAATGCAAAACCAATACAATTTTATTGGCCACATGGAAAACATATGAACAGACTGTTGATGAAAGCTTGCCTTCATCTGGCTTGGTTATGTGGAGAAGACAAGCTGAAGTTGAACAGGAAAACACACACCGTCCATATTGTGGACCTGATGGCAGAAACACAACAATATACGGAAACCTAGAGCTGCTAATGTCATTTGATTAGTGAGGAATAAACTGAAAAGTAATATCCTAAGACCTATTCTTGTAAAGAAAAAGTCTTTTGCAAATAAGATGACCCTATAGTTCCTGTCAATAGCTAGTTCAAGAAACAAACTTATTTAAAGATGCCTAATCAAAAATAGTCATACAGAATAGAAAAAAAAGGAAAAAAGGAACAGGAAGACTCTGAATGGTAAATAATAAATATTAACTTTTAAAAGTTGTTAATTTTGGTATAGAAT
Organism: Talpa europaea; assembly: GCF_964194135.1. Taxonomy (NCBI): domain Eukaryota; kingdom Metazoa; phylum Chordata; class Mammalia; order Eulipotyphla; family Talpidae; genus Talpa; species Talpa europaea. The sequence goes on from NC_140068.1 coordinate 40,275,451, forward strand.
AGAAGATAACTGTGCTTAACCTATAGCTATGAGATCAAGTTTTAAAAACTAATTGGAACAGTAACTTCTATAATACAAGAATTGAAAATAGAAATACAAGAGATAAAAAAATAATGATAATATATACTGTATCTATACATTTACATATGGTATATAAAAGTTATATATACACACATTATATATGTAATTATATATAATACACACATATATGGTCAAATGTACATATGTATGTACACAGATATATATGAACACTGTTGACACTTGGACAAGCAGGAGTTGGGGGCATTGATGTCTGTGCAGTGGACAATCCAGGTATAACACATAGTAGGCTCTTTGACATCCAGATTGGTTAATGTAGAAACCACAAATAGAAAAATGTTTGCCTATAAGTAGACCCCCCAGTTCAAACCCTGTGTTGTTCAGGGGTAAGTTAGATAGAGAGGTGATAGATGGATGGATGGATGGATGGATGGATGGATGGATGGATGGATGGATGGATGGAAAAAAGATAAGACTAGAGAAAAGTTCTGATTAAAAACCTTGAAGTAGGGCCTCCCCGGTGGCGCAGCGGTAGAGCGCTGGGTTGCGAAGCTGCCCGCGGCCTCTGCGGTGCCGGTTCGATCCCCGGCTGCTCCCCGGCCACCAGAGGAGGGTCCCACATGGCGCGCAGACCTCTCCTGCCGCCCGCTGCTCCCCTCAGCAGTGTACTTCGGTCCTTCTGCCTGCTCTGCTCCCTGCTCTGGCTCTGGTGAATTCTCTCACCCTCCCGCGCTTCTGACTGTACCCAGTGCATGTATAAACCAAACAAACAAACAAACAAATAAATAAATAAATAAATAAATAAATAAATAAGACATGCCTCTAGAAAATTAAAAAAAAAAATTTAAAAAAATAAAAAAAATAAAATAAATAAAAAATAAAAACCTTGAAGTAATTATAAGCCTTGTGGAAGGGAAACTAAATTAGAGTATTTAAATGCAAATACTATGTGATAGCAAGGCCAGTAGCCTTTGTGTAGTGGTGAATCTTGATTTCAGGGTAAGCCTTCTCTCCCCTTGTTCTATAAAGCAACTGATTCAATGGTTTTACATAAGCTGGAGTATATTACCATGCTCCAGTTTATATCATTGAGATGACAGAAGGAAAGGATCCTATATATATATAGGATCTGCATACATATATATATGCAGTTCAACTTCTGAGAAAGTTAGCATATGGCAGTAGAAACGTAAGTGTTGCTTTGATTTTGGAAAGAAAAGTGAGAAATATTCCTGAGTCAAAGCTCAATGCCACCTGAATGGGATGATTTAATTTTAATGCTACAGAATGAACTTTGCGTGGGCACAGATTCATGGCAAACACAAACACCTGCATAGATCTCATTAGGGGATTGAAAAAAACACCATTTTCTCATGACAGAAATAATTATAGGTACACTAACACTACTTTCATTTAATGAAAGAGTGGTGTTTTTTTACTTCTAAAATGTTAAAATGAATTAACTTATTTTCACTCAACTTTTCAGCAAAAGAGGGAGATAGAGAAATGACAAGTAAGCTCAAATTGACAAGCTTAAACTGTAAGTAAAATAATTTTAAATTAAAAACAATAAAATAAAATTGAGCTAATAGCCTGCTTCCAAGCTCCTTCACAATTCCTCCATCCTGCCATCTAATATTTCTTAAAGTTAATAAAGTAAAATTTGAAAGACACTCTCTGAGGCTACTCCAGCACTCCTCAACTTGCTTTCCAGATCTAAATTATTGATTAGCCTGAATTCTTGAAAGCTAGGAAGTTTTCAAGAAAAGGGAAATACCATCATCAATATCTGTTGTGTCCTGCAAAATCATCTGTACAGTGTTGCTTCATTTTAATGTTCTAAAATTATCACATAAACATTTAATATCCCATGAATAATCACAGACTTGTATGGATCAATATTCAGTACATCATTTTCACTGCCTCTCTGGAGGGGGGGATGTCTACTTACTGCAACCTAGAAACTAATGCTCAACTCCACCATGTAAAACTATTTTACCAGTATCATGCACCAAGACCCAGATAATGTGCCCATGATTGAACTTCTGACACTAATACTATTTCATCTATGGAATGGTGAGACAGAGAAGTATCAGGATTGATTGCAACCTAGTCACAAAAAATAAACCACAGAACACCAGGCTTTACCAACCTTATGTTTATGAAGGAAGTAACTTTATTAATAGTCAATACTCAGTAAGGGAGCTGTTCTTATTTCAGCTAAGGAAACTTAACCATGCCCACTGTAAAGTCACCTCACTATCAAGTCATTCAAGTTTTTCTAAAAAACACGATGAGATTTCCCATGTACTCCCAGGCACTATGCCACAGCCACTGTATGGCATCTACTATGTCTGTTTTGTCTGCTTCTTTGCTTCTGTCTTTAGGCATGGAAGTCAAGGAAAACTTCATCATAGCCTCCACTGACAGTACTCCTTACAACAATGTGAGATTCCAGAAGACGTTGTGCCTTCTGTTTTATTGTCCACACTATATTCAGCATCAACTGCAGTGTTAAGACATGAATCAGATACTCTGACTAATGACATAAATGAATAAAATAGGAAAATTCTCAAAAGTAGGTGTTTCTTCTAAATCATGTTTGTATTTGAGGAACTAAGTATTCTAAGTTAACTTACTTAGTCTTTCTTCCCAAGTTCTGTGACACATTGATAATTTACTTTCCATTAGAGTAAGAAATGCTAATTCACTAACCCATGGTCAGTGATGCACAAAATCATTTGTAACAAAAAACCAGTATGATCATTTGCACATACTTGGATCATCAGTCTTCCTGATTAGTTAACTTTAGCCTTCCTGCAAGTTTATTTTTCTTAGATTTTACATTCTCATAGATGTTTTTGTGACCTTTTATGCCTTTCCAATGTGCTCCCACAGCATTTGAATTTCTAAATATCTCAGCACTCAGCACATATATTGTTTCAAGACATATATTGACCTTTAAACTCTAGACAGTAGCTTATGTTGATTAAGGGGGGCAAATGCTTCCTACGACATCTTATATTCCCAATATCTTGAACAGAGCCTAGCACATAGTGTTCCATTTGTGTTGAGAGGATGACCAACAAAGCATCTGTAGAGGATAACTTAAGTATATTAAATGTCTATAAAACACTTAACAAAGTTGAAGATGCATTTAATTACCCATAAGGAACCTCATTGATTGAACCTGTTCAATTAGCGAACAGCTTGTTATTACCTTTCACTGGTCAATATGAAGTGAATTATACTCTTGAAACTGTATGCTAATACTTATTTAAACAGCTATTTTTTCAGTTCATCTTATATCCCAGCTATTTTCTCTTGTGTTCATTGCAATTCAACTGCATAGGTGTCATCCTATTTAGTCACTACTGTTTTTATGTTATTCATTCCTTTTTTAAAAGATGTATCTGTTAGATATTATGTGTGAATCTATACATCAAGGTATTAATAATCTGCCAGTACATATTAATTTGTACCAATTTCAAGATACTATTAATATAATAGTGAGCAAAATAATCAAGGTCTTTTTTTCACTTGGTACCTGCATTCATGTGGATGGAAGTAGAGAGGAAAGAAAGAGAAGGAAGGAAGGAAGGAAGGAAGGAAGGAAGGAAGGAAGGAAGGAAGGAAGGAAGGAAGGAAGGAAGGAAGGAAGGAAGGAAGGAAGGAAAGAAGGAAGGAAAGAAGGAAGGAAAGAAGGAAAGAAAAGGAATATATAATATGACAAATGGAAGGTGAAAATACATTAAGGTGCTGTATCGAAGAAAAACCAAGGAACTTTAGTATACGCAACCAAGGAGGTTATGCTGAAGAGGTGATACTTGCTTTGAAGCCTGAATACCAAGAATGAGTCAGCCATGGGTAGGAAGTTCTGGCGGGAGCAGAATTTCAGCTAAGCAAGAAGCTAGTGCAAACACTTTAAATTATGCCCCAGCATGATATATTTATAGAAAGTGAATGTCTGTCTTTCAATTTTCATATTTTCAAAATGTGGATATGTTTGTCTTCTGCATTGAAATAACCATGGATGACCATAGAAATGAGACAGAAGTGACCTCACTTGTAGAAAAAAATTTTATGATTTAGGGCCTCCCTAGTGGCACAGTGGGTTGAACGTTGCACTGTGAAGCTGTCCGCAGCCTCTGCAGCGCGGGTTCGATTCCGGCTGGCCTGCAAGAATCCCACATGGCATGGCAGACCTCTCCTGTCGTGCCTGCTGCTCCCCTCAGCAGTGTATTTCAGTTGATCTGTCTGTTCTGCTCCCCGCTCTGTCTCTGGTGAATTCTCTCACCCCCCACACCTCTGGCCTGTACCCCAGCTCTTATATAAAAATAAAAATAAATCTTTTTTTTTAAAAAAAAAGCAACCTCTTTCCTGAAATGGGTGAGGGGCTGTGCTATCACATAAATAAATAAATAAATAAATAAATAAATAAATAAATAAATAAATAAATAAATAAATAAATAAAAATAAATAATAAAAAGTGTTTTTTAGGGGAAATCTTTACAAAAGACGGAACAAATGAACTGGTGGCTTCAGTTATTACCCTATCTGTTGCCCTCAAGGATCTTTCACGCTTAGCCACAGATAGCACCCATGAGTTAGCTGAACACTCCAGTCCACATGCAGCAAACCTTTTTTCATTTCCTTTATTGTAGTTGAGATAGGCCAACAGAGGTACAGGTGTCTGTTCACAAGGTTGCTATCAGCCCTAGATGCCTGGCAAGTCTCTCTGAACCAGGGTGCCTCTGGCCAAAGCATATTGTTCCTTGTCCCAGATCTGACCTAAAGTTATCCTTTGTTCTATTACCAACAGATTCAAAACATTCTTCCTTTTAAAAGTTTCCATATTTTCCTGATTTATAATTATCACTGAGTAGTTTTCTCTAAATTAATGTAATCTGTCTGAGACATACTTTATTCAGAATGAATGGACAGGACTACACTAAAAGTCAGCATAACTTGTTTCTACTCACTTTATCATGCCTGTCAAATGTTCCATAGTCCACTCAAAAGTTTCTAATAAGGGAGTTAAAAGAAGTCTTTTCTCAGATCTTCTTACTTAAAAACTCTAAATAGCTTAAACACAATTTTGAGTTATCAAAATGTCCTTTTATAAGAACTTCTTATAACCAATTAATGTATTTGTAAAGCTTTGGACATTAAATTATTTGCTCAAAGTGATGAGAATGAACTGCATTGAGAAGGGATATATGAAACCATTTACCCTTTTACTAGTTTTAAGTTTCTTGAATTAATTGAAAGTTGAATAGAATTTGAATAAACAGGAACAAAGAAAATAGTGACAGAAAACCAAAGCTTTCCAACTTTGTAAAAAAAAAACAAAAAACTTGAAACTAAATGAAGTTAAAAGATGCCTGTGATCTAGACAGTACAGGAAATTCAGAGAAAACTATTGGTAATGGAAGCAGGGAAATAAAAGGCAGAGATGGCTAAGTTTTCCCAGCTCCTTCACTTCTCCATTCCTTCAATCCCCCTCTTCCCTGTATTTCTTTTCTTTACTTCGTCTTCATTTCCCTTTCCTTCTAAACAACTTAGCCCCAAAGTTACTTGGTAAGGCAAACAAAGTCAAAGTGGTTGGAGAAGAGAGGAAGACCCAGATGAGGGTATCAGAGATTAAGGAGGATGGAAACTGACACTGAGGGACAGACTAGTGCAGGGTATTAGAACCCAAAGTGGTGAAAAGGATATTAGAGTAGGAGAGTGGTTCAATGGGGGTGTCAGGATAGGTAGTTATGGTATAAGATTGGTTGCATAGAAAGGGATTGATTAATAAATAATATATTAAGAATGATGGGAGCCAAATTTCTCATTGTTGAAGATAGGAGTTGAAATTATGGAAAGTGAGAAAACTATAATAATGTTGTGGATTTGGATTAGAATTAGAGGCACTGGCATGAATATATAGTTCTCAATATGTAGAGATAACTGTATAAATATACCTAAGTTTGTATTCATATAGGCATACATCCACAGGTATATATGCGTGTATACTATTATCTTGATCAATTCAGGCTGCTGTAAAAAGTACCTAGACAAATGACTTATAACAAAACAAAAATGTATTCCTGAATTCTGGAGGCAAGAAGTCCAAGATCAGAGTGCTACCATGATAGAGTTCTGATGAGAAACTTCTAGGTTACCGACTATTGACTTCATGTGTCTTTATGTAATGGAAAGCATAGGAAAGCAAGCACTCTCAGGACTCTAATCCTGGTAAGGTATGGACAGAGACACTTGCTGGAAACATGAGTGGACCTTGGTATTTGAAATGATGTGCTGTTACTGATGATGAGATTAGGTCAAAGGGAGACTGAAGAAGGGACAAAGGAAGAAAATCCATCAAGTTAGCATATACAGTTGACACACACAAGTATTGCACACTGGAAAAGGGTTTGAAATGCAATTTTTAAGTGCCAAAAAATGTAGACTGAAAGAAGAACAAAAACAAGGAGTTGATCCTTTTTGTTTATCCAACTAAGATTAAAAACCAGTGTGTTTCTGATCTCTAATTGGGAAAGACATGTTCTAGAGAGGAGTAAATTCAAAAAGAGTAAACTTATAGGTTCTATTGTTTTTGCCATCATTACAATTACATTAATCAGGGCCTCCCTGGTGGTGCAGGTGGTTGCGCACAGCGTTGTGAAGCTGTTCACAACCTCTGCAGTGTGGGTTTGATTACCGGCCCTCCAGGGAGATACCCACACGGTGCAGCAGACCTCTCCTGTCTCACCCGCTGCTCTCCTCAGCAGTGTATTTCATCTGCCTGTTCTGTTCCCTGCTCTGTCTCTGGTGAATCCTCTCATCCTCCCACCCTCCCACACATCTGGCCTGTACCCTGGTTCTTGTATAAATCTTAAAAAAAAAAATAATCAATCAGCCATACAGGGAATATAATCATGAGACCTTAGAACCAAAATAGCTTTCATTTCAAGATAAGAATAAGTTTTTGACATCAATGGGGTAACAGAAGACAAGGAATGTAACAATAAAGGTATGTGTGTGTGCATGGATGTTTCCACTCTATCACATTACACTGAAATAATAGTGTCTAAACAGTTTATTAATAAATTAATTTGAATCAGAATTCAATATTCTTTCATCTTGAATGTAATACAATTCACCCTGTTATCAGTGGCAAGTGCTTTTGGCATGAAGTTATTTTTTTGTCCTATTTATAGATATTCACATACATCTGTATCTGTTTGATTTTTTGACAAGAAGTTTAAGTTGCAAAAGATTCCTCATCAACTTGGATGAGGAACTAAGCATGTTCCATGAAATGGGCATTACACTGTTTTACCCTTGAAGACTTTACAAAACAGTCTTAGAGTCCGTCAAAGCTGTAAAGAATAAATTACCCTTGTTTCATCAAGTACCACTACTTTGATGTATCAATATACACTGAAATTTCCATAAATTACACAATGCTATAGTTTTTATAGGTTCAAAAAATAAAAGCACTAAAGGTTTTGAAACCAGTTATTTTGTTTCAGACTATTTTGAATCCCAATAGTCCTGCAGCCATTTCACATGTCTTTCTAGTAAGAGTCTAAAATTTCATTTTTAGAGGGAATGTTAAAAATAACCCCTTGCTTTAGAAAGCATGAATTTGAAATTAGCAAGCAGATTTATAATTTAGAATTTTCTAAACCAAAATACAGTGGAGGTGTGTGTGAGTTTACCCCAGTTGCCATGGTAATCAAATAAGAAGCCCTACTCTCTCACAACTTCACTGTCGTTCAGATTATGTTTTTCTCACCATCATTGTTCAGTAATATTCTTAGATGAAAGCAGTGTTACATTAAACTGCAAGTTAATCAAGACCCAGCAGCCATTAACTTCCCAAGCTTTTGCTTTCCATAGTTATGAAGTTCATGTCAGAATGTAAAATGTCAGGATATCATCCTCATTGAGCCATTTTGGGCAGAGCACCCACAGATATAGAGCAGTACATAATTACATTTCTTAACTGCTAAGTTCATAACTATTAACCTTTTGCAAGGATCGCCAGAGCTGCCATGTCATGAATTACCTCTTGGTCTCCTTATATCAAGCAAGTTTAAAAGAGGAGTCTCAAGCTTTGGCAGTCTGGCATGTACAGCCCAGCCCAGCCTAGCAACATGAAGCTTCCTCCTGGCTGACTCTTCTGACTAATTTTAAAATGAAGTACTTGAACACTTTAATCAGCAACCTGCCACTCTACAAAGCAACTCTAAAATTCATGTTTCCATGGTAACAACAGGAAACTTATTCTCAAGTCCTCATAACCTAGTCCCTACATAACCTGGTTAATTGCATAGGAATCATTAAACTGTGTGTGTATATGTTATATGAATGTATGTATACACTTATATAAAATTAAATAAAATAAATATACAAATTAAGCTCTGACTATAATTAATGCTGCATAAAATTATTGCCAAATCTCATTAACAGAATTTTAAAAGACATATGTTTATAAAAATCAATATTTAAATAAAAAAACAAAAAGATATATAAAATCTTAGTACTTATTTAGGGATTGCACCTAAATTGATTTACCAGCTGCATGAACTAAGCCCTGTGTTTTCATTTGTCATGAATATAACTTTGGAATGTATATGTCAGTGTTACTAGAGATATTTAGTAGTTGTTTATCTTCAACATAAAGATATGTCTTACTATTTTTCTGAAGTTAAACATTATTAATTAACTAATTTATAAGACAGGTAGGTTGGGGTAATGATAGATTATCTGCATTCCTTTGTCTCCAAAGCATACAATTACTCTCTCAGCACATATCAATGTGCTAATCAACCAATCAAAGCAATCAATGTGCTGACATCAATGAAGCACAATCCTCTGAAAGATTCTTGGAATAAAGCAATGAAAGATGGACAATTCAATAATTCATGTCACCACTGGTGAGCAGTGCCAGTGTCTAATGCATATGGTTGAGGTAAGAGAAGAAGACTTCCTGGAGCAGGTGAATTCTGAGTTGCATTTTGATGAATAAGGAAGAATATGTCTAGTGAGGTAGGATGAGGGAAGGATCAAAGGCATTCTCAGAAATAAGCAGAATGTGCCAAGCAAAGAAGACCCTTTAAGTCCTAATAGCATGCTGTGGCTAGAATGTGGGTTGTGCCAGTATTAGCTAGTGCTCAGATTGGAGAGAAAAGTAGCCATCAGTCAGGGTAAGGGGCAGCATGATAGGGTTTTGAGTAGTGTCTAAAATTTAGAAAGGTCATTCTGGTGACTTTGTTGTTGTTTTTTTTTTAAGATTTATTTATTTATTTATACAAGCACTGGGTACAGAGCGGAGAGCAGAACAGGCAGAGTGACGAAGTACATTGCTGAGGGGAGCAGCGGGCAGCAGGAGAGGTCTGCGCACCATGTGGGACCCTTGCCTGGTGGCGGGGATCGAACCGGTGCTGCAGAGGCTGCGGGCAGCTTTGCAACCCAGCACTCAACCACTGTGCCACCGGGGAAGCCCCATTCTGGTGACTTTTGAATGGTGTACTAAAATATGGTTGAAGGTGAGAAGACACACATAAAATTAAGACAGCGAGGCTAAGGGAGTCTGGTAGAGATGGTGAGGAGGCATCTAAGATAGAAGAGGTTCTGTGATTAATTTTTATCAGGACCTTGAGGAAAAATGCCATTTTTTTTTTTTTAGGAGGCATCCAGGGTTTGAGCCTGGATTTTTGACTTCTTAGAAGAATTGTTTAAAATGACTCCCTCTGTTTTCTCATGTTACCTTCATTTATTATTCCATTTAATGCTGTATTCTACCATTACCAGCCTATTGAAATAATGCATGCTAAAAGCATCTCTCACTTCAATGCTGTGAAATTCAGGATACTCAGAAGGCTAGGCCCATTCTGCCATATTCACTTACTTACAACATCCTTCACTCCTGGCTTCTGAGATGCCATGGTACTCTGGTTCTCTTCCATTTTGACCTCCCTTCTGAACACCGGTCCCATGAATCTTACTCCCCATAGGACTCATATTTCCCCAAATTACCTCAATTCAACATATCAAATCCTAAATTCACCATCTTTCCTATCTTCCCTTGATGTGTAGCATAATCAGTGTTCCCATCTCAATAAATGGTTCCATAGCCAACTTTAGTATTTCAAGTCATAATATGCTTTATCAGCTACTCCCTTGCTCTAGAGTCCTGTATTCAATCAATGACCATATCCTATTGATTCCAGAAAAGAGTCTCTCCATTCCCATTGCCATCACTCTAACTCAAACTACTGTCTCTTTTACTATGCCACAATTGCCTTTCTTTAAAAAAAAAAATTCTTCTTTAAGTAACATCACATTATAACATTGTATAATTTTCATGTGTGCATAATTACAAATCAACGTCTGGATACACATTAATTTCACCACCAAAAGTTCAATTTTATCCTTCACCATTCAACCTGATTGCCATTTTTAATTCACTCTTGTACCTCGCCAATTTGTTTTCCAGACAACAGTGTGATTTCTTTAACGCAAATCTGACTTTCTCACTTTGATATTTAAAACATTTTTATAGTTTTCTATTGAATCAAAGATGATGCCCAAATTGGCAACATCACCTGTACTCACCTTGATTATATTGCCCTTGACAAAATCTCCATCCTTGCCTGATATCACTATCCCCTAAAATGTTGGGTGGTTATGACTGTAGAGATAGAATACATCTTATTATTGAGTAATATCCATTATGTGGCCAGGACAGGCTGAAAAGTCAAAGAGTTGAAAGTCAATCACATAAAAGGTGAAATACTATACTTATAAAGGATAAATGCAAGATTAGGGATAGAAAAAAAATAATTCACATCAATTACTTGTTAGTTTGATTTGCTGGTAAGAGTAATTTTGTTGGTAGCAGTAGCAAGGAAGGCAGGGTAATAGAACAAACTGATATTGTACGCTAAAATACCAATTTTTTTTAAGAAAAAGAAAAGAATCATTTAGTAACAGCAGTAGGAATTTAAGATAGCCCAGTGTTTATTAAGATATTCCATTCTGGGTATAATCTAGAGGACACAAAGAATTGCAAGTTGTGTTAAATGCTCTGTCTAGACCTGATTTTACCCCTCACTTTTCTTTTCATTTTTGAATTGAATTGAATTGAAATGAATTGAATTCATTTTTCATTTTGAATTGAAGTAGCTCAAGCTCTGTGTTTTCTTCAATTAAATGAGAATCAGGCCAATTTGCCTGATTATCTCATAGATGTAACAAAAAGACTAGATGAAATAATGTGCATAAATTCAATGTGCTTTATAAACTCTATGACCTTGAGCACTTTATTTTCCCTATCATTTTCATGTAAGATATACCCCAGCCAACTTGTAAGGTCTGACTGTCACTAAATGAAACTTTTTTTATTATATCTGGGATTAATTTAAGAGCTAGATATTGGTTAATATATCATCATAAAATTTCTAAGTCTTTCACCATCTATTTCAGCATCCATTTATTTAAGTAAATTTCTCTATTTATTAGAGAAATTAATCAGTAAATCAGGGCCACATAGTCAATAGTATAAGTGTGGGTTCCCCACCTATAGCCTTCAAAGTGCATGTGAGCTGTCCCTTTCAAGTGTAGATTTCAAGATCACACAATTTTTGCCAGCTACATCTCTCCTGCGTCAGTGAGAGTTCTGGTTTCCAATTTTTCATCCCTCCTCTACTGGGCAAAGGCAACCCAGTCATAATCCAGCTGGCTTCTGGCCTTGGCAACATGCAGGAGACAATAAAGGTCATCTATTCCATAATGGGTGCCACAAAATGCAGAGCTAAGCACCCAAAGAAGAAATCAACACTAAGTTTGTACCTGAAAAACAAAATCCTAATAAATAATACTGCTTGAAAATAAAGAGTAGCCATGCATTTATAGAGATAGCTCCAGGCCTGAATTACAAACTTGACAAGATTCGTGCCTTCCAAAACCCCAAAGCATATGCCTAATGCTCCAAGTAGGGAGTTCCCATAGTGATGTAATCTACTTTCTAATTTCCATTTCCCTGGATCAAAAAGAGTCCTTCACCAAAATAAAATTCTGTGTTTAGATAAGTGTTGATTTAATAAATCATTAAAATTATTGGTATTTTTTCAAAATCAATATTCATGTGGGAAATGTCTGCAAACATAGTATGTGCTAAAGGTTTCCTGATTCTTAGTTTTGTGCTTATATTGTTTTTAGCACTAGCACTCAACCCTTAAAAATTGGAGAGTCATTTATCTAGCATAGCTGCAGAAAAGTAACATAATAATGTTGTCTAAATGGGCTTACACTGACATATTGAAAACATGTTAATGAGCTCTCCAAATCAAGAGATTACAATATACTCTTACTGACTTTATAAATGGGGTGATTGTTTCTTACTTTTTATATTTCATATTTCATGCTCATATATCTAAAACAAATAGCTAGTAGCAATAATAGATTAACTGCTAAACTTTTAAGTAACAGAATAACAGATGCCTCATATTTTCAACACAAATCTTTACACTCAGAGATTATATAATGATGGCTCTAAGATATCGTCATGCCCTGTTCAATTTAAGCCCTAAATATGATGAGAATGAAGTCTTCTTAATTCCCTTTTTAATCATCTAGCCCAAGAGAAAGGGGGTTATAGGATTAAGATCATTTCTGTCACATAAGATTAATATATCCCTATGTAAATTAGGTTCAGAACACAGATCTCTTAATATGGCCTGGGTTGTACAAAAAAATATATTCCCAGTGATTAGATAATTGGACATTACACAAAATGTTACAGGAAATACATATATGAAAACAAGTCATTGCTACATATGTTGATGGAAGAATACGACAAAAATATATTAAGAATGTCATATTTGGTTATAGTTGGGAATTTGTTGAATATTAAAGTATAATTAGTTTTCAGAGAATAAGATTTTTTTTTAATTCATTCACCTACTAAATATTTATTGTGTCTCTGTTATGTGAGGGCACTGTTGGAGGTGCTAGGAAATAAGCATTAAACCAAACAGAAAATTCCTCACCTTAATAGAGGTCATATTCTTATGAAGGGACACAGATAATAGGTAGGTAGGTAGATAGTTAGATCATAAAAGTATCCTCATCAAGATGAAGTAATAGGAAATCAATTTAATCTCTATGTGAAACAAATGGAAAGATATGTGAAACAATAGTTTTTCAGACAATGAACATAAGGCACTGAAGAATAGACATCCCTGAGATTAATTGAATTTTCTAACAAATGTGTTCCTCAGCAGTCTGAAGTATATGCATTCATACAGGTACTAGTGATACAGCAATTGAGGTAAGGAGTTAAGGAGAAGTAGCATGATAATAAATGTGGAAATAAATGTATAGCTAGTCAGATGATGGTAAATGTTATAATAATTAAGGTAGGGTACTGATTGTCTGCAGCAAGAATGCCTGTGAGTTTAAATGAGGTGATCAGAGAGAGCTTTACTTAGAAAGAGATACTTAGAAAATACTATAAATACCAAGAAGTTATACAGTTATCTGACAGAACATTGCACTAGGATTAGAAATAACGGAAAATGATATACACATGCCATGAATCTTGTGGAATTTCTTCATAATATTGCCATATGGGTCTGTGCAGAAGCAGGTAAGCCTAACTGGCTCACAAATAATCTAAATGTAAAAAAGAAGATTTTGAAGAAATAAATGAATGCATATCAGAAATTCTGTATATAAAATCCCTAATTTGGCAAGATAAAGGCAGGCAGGTAGCCAAAACAAACAAATTCAGTGCAACAGGGATTTCTTACAAGCTAAAACAAATCAGCAAACTGTGTGGTGTGGCTTCCTTCCAGAGCAGATGTCCCCTGCAGGCAACCAATACAAAACAAAGTCAGAGAGAAAAACAAAACTACCCCAGTATGATTATCCTTTCAGAACAGGTGGCCAGAGACAGAAATCTAAGGTTCTACATTCATTGTAATAAGCAACAGAAGAAAACAACTTATTAAAAATAATAGAAATTTGACCATTGAGGGTAACAGTTGGGCAGACGATGGTTCCACAATCTTCCCAAGAATGTCTAGAAAAACTGTTCTGATATTTACACACATGAAGAAATTGGAAGCCACTAGAAAACTACTCAGGCAACTAGTACTTGAGAGGACAAGGGCCTTAGGATAAGGATGTTCATTGTAGAGAACCTAACATTAAGCATCATTTTTTTCCCCCTCTGTTGATTTGTAAACAGCTAGATAGACTGAGTAACTGTGTTTCTGGAAACCTTACAGCACCAGAAGTCAATCATTAGGTTTCAGGATGCACAAAGAACGAAGGGCACCAGTTAATACCCAGTCACCCAATTAGGACATTGGAAGAACTACATGGTAAGAGTAAGGATAACCTGGAAGTGAACCATCCCCAACAAAGGATTGAAAACCAGGCTCCAACCAATTTACTACTCTTCTGGATTATTCCCTCTTCTAACTGCCAACCGGAAAGCAAGTTTTCTATAAAGATGATTTCAGTCAGGTCTATGCATTATCTCTCTACACCTTCAACTACTATATTTGGCATTCAAAGAAAATGTATCAAGTCAAGTCAAAATAAAGACACGCAAAAAGAAAAAAAAAAAACACAGAAAATAGAAATAGTGCCAGAGGTAATCCAGATACTTCTTAAAACATTTCCTTAAAAACTGAATTTTAAAATGACGGTGATTGATATGTTGAGAAAATCAATTACAAAATGAAGAATTTCATTAGAAACAAAATATTTATAGAAAAGAATTACATGTCAATTCTAGAGCTGAGAAATATCATAATTACACTTAAGATCTCAATTAATGGATTCAATGGCAATGGACACAGCAGAAAAGATCAGAGGATTAGTGCACCAAAAAGAAAATATTCACATTGAAGGGCATAGAGGGGATGAAAAGATGCAAAGTACACACAGGACCTAAATAATATTATAAGACAGGAATCACTAGACTTTGTGCGACATATGCTCTGTCACAATTATTCAAACCTCTATTTCTTTCACATAGCAGCATAATGGAAAAGGTTATCATAGATGTAATTAGAGCCTCAGAAATTGAGTAAAGAGGTGATGGGGGAGAAACAATCTCTAGAAACATATAAGAATTTTTCAACATCAGTAAAAAATACCATGCCACAGATTCAGGAATTCCTATCACTGGCTCACCATGTAAAAAACCGACAACCTATAAACAAAGTTCATGTCACAAAAACTGATAAAGTGCAGAGAAAGAGAACATCTTAAAAGGTGGGTGTGATGTGGTAACATGTATCTGAACAGGTATATCTTTACCCCTCAATCATGTACAATGTTTTAACCCAAATTGCATCAATAAAAAATTATACAATTTAAGAAATAAGAAAAATGAAACAAACTGTAAACATTAAGAGTCATGCTAATGTTCTAGTATTCTTTATATAGCTTTTCTTCTGGAAAATAATTGCCATTATCAAGCACAACCATTGTATGTGACCATTTGTCATATTATCACATAATAACAGAATAATTATTAACACATTAACCTTGACTTAATTTATATTTCTGTTTCATTAATCATGAGATCACACTAATGTTTCCTCTTGATAACCATTTAATCTAGCATACCATATCAGTAATTTATCACAGATTTTTAGAAGGCATATATAATTAGGAACCTAAATATACAAATCTAAAAAGCTTGTTTGATAAAGGTAAAATCATATTGACCAAGAAAAAGCACTTAAAATTGAAATACAAAGACAATCCATAAAATCCTGTTCATTATATTGACAGCTGTTCTAACAGAACAAATATACCTGTAAGTACATTTTTTTTAATTAAGAAAGACTTGATAATTGATTTTTTAGCATTTATATTAGCTAACAAAATAACATTAGCGATACCATAAAGAACAAAAGAAATAACTAAAATAAGAAGAAAATTAAGGCCTCCCTAGTGGTGCAGCGGGTTAAGCGCTGCACTGTGAAGCTGTCCGCAGCCTTTGTAGTTCGGATTAGATTCCAGCTGGCCAGGGAGAAACCCACATGGCGCAGCAGACCTCTCCTGCCTCACCCGCTATTCCCCTTAGCAGTGTCTTCGGTCCTTCTGCCTGTTCAGCTCCCTGCTGTCTCTGGTGAATTTTCTCACCCTCCCGCACCTCTGACCTGTACTCCAGTCCTTGTATAAATAAATAAATCTTTAAAAATAATATTTTAAGAAGATGAAAAATTAATAAAAAGATATTAGTTGCTTCAATAAAGTTGACACTGTATCCAAAAAAAAAATAATATTTATAGATAATAATCAAGGGGAAAAAAACCTGAAATGAACATATTATTAATAAAAAGGGATATGACCACAGCTTAAAGAGAATAACTTTTGTGCACAAATTTGAAGATGGGAACAATAACAGGTTAGTTTCTATAAAAAATATAAATTATGAAAATGGCTCAAGAACAGTTGGAAACCTGAATTAACTAATGAGTGATTCAACTGAATTTATCATCAATATAATCAATAATTTTACCACTAATGGACACACTCTATTCCAGAATCTCTAGGCTCTGACTTTTCTCCATCGGATTTCTTTTGCGAAGTTAGCAAAGAAAATAATGATGATTTCCATTACAATAAATTAGTTAAAAAACATTTAAAGATGGGTGTTCTATTTTTTAGAAATACAATAAAAGAAACTAAACCCAGACAGAGATAGTACTAGATAAGAAACTTTTAGTTCTATCTCATTTTTGAGCAGATGGAAATATGCTATATATATAAAATTCTAATATAAAATGTATGAAAAGAAAGCTGAATCATAGGCAACTTGGTTTTATCCCAGGATTCAAGGAGCATGCAGCTTCTGAAAATCTAGTAATATAAAATATAGCATTCAGATGGTTAAAAAAAAACCCACAACAGAGAATCATTTCAGATGATGTTGAAAATCGTATAGTAGTAGTCAACATTCATTCATTAGAAAAATAAGTAAAATGAGACAAAAAACTGCCTAGGGCACATAAAAATCACCAATGAAAGGCCTAAATCTAAAGTAAATTTAATGACAAAATTTTAGCAATATTTCTTTTAACATCAGAAACACAGACAGTACTTCCATTTAACATGATACTGAAAATCTTACAATGATAGCAAGAAATAGTAAGAAAGAATAAAAATTGGAAAAAGAAATAGGCAAAAAAAAGGATTTTATGATGCTACGATCACTAAAAGAAAATATGAAAGAGTCTATACACAAATCACTAGAACTGACAAAGTCCAACATGATTTCCAGATACAAGGCGAATGTGCAAAATCAAGAGTGTTCTTATATATCAATAATAAATGTTTAAAAATATCAAAAGGAAAAAAATCCTATTTGAAATAGCTATAAGAGCCTTAAGCAGGAATTGATTTAACATAAAATGTGAAAATTCCTTGGAAAAATTATAAAACCTTATAAGGTCTCTAACTATAATTAATGGAACAATATTACATATTGTATAGAAATATGAGATTCCTTAAGATATTCTGTCTGAATTACAGTTCAATGCAATTCTAATAAAAATCCTGATTTTTTTTCTTGATTCTTGCTATACAAACTTCAAAGGGCTAAAAATAGATAATTTCATCTTGAAAAGAACCACCAAATAGGTAATTTTGGACAATCAGATATTAATTTGTGATATAATGATATAATAATGCACAAATGGGACAGAATAATGTGATCTACTCAAAGATGCTCCTCAAGGTCGTTTGCTTCTTCAAGAAAGGAATTGTCTGAATATCTACATAGGCTACTTCCAGACCTACCTTCCAGTTTCCATTCCTTTAGGGCATGCCTCAACAGAAGGCCATCTTCCTCAATGGCACACCAGTGCCAGAGTGACCCATCTCCAAGGACTGATTGTGGATAAGGTACAAAAGCAAGAGGTTTTCAATCTCCTATGGGCCAATTTGGTATATCCAGAGTTCTTTGCATGGTTGGCCAACTCTTCTGATTCTGCATCAGGGGTTGACTGCTTGACTGCCAAATTTAGCTTCCTCCTCCTTCCACCAGTTCCAATTCCTACTAAATATCCTATATGTCAAACTCCATCTAGCATTGCTTCTGGACTTCCCAATCTATGCATAGAGAATCATATATAATCCAAACATGTAGGAATATCGTAAGAATGGTAGTGATTGCACTATAGATCGGTAGAGAAATATTCTGTTTAGTACACAGTGCTGGTACAATTGACTACATGGGGGGAAAAAAAACAAACAAACAGGTATAGGCAATATTGTACCTAACATTTGCTTCACAAACTAAATTTGAAAAAGAAAACCTTAAAATTTTAGAAGACTGTATAGAAAGTTATTTTTAAGACTTGGACAAAACATCTATATGACAAAGGATACTGTAAATAAAGTTAAAGAGCAACCACATGTTGAGAGAATATATTTGATGCCCATGGAATTGAGAAAGCTTGGTATTTGAAATTTATAAATAACCTCTATGACTCATTAACAGTAGGGAATCAAGTAAACAAATATGTAAAGACTATAGTCAGTTTATGTGGGAAGAAACTCAAACTTCCAATGACAAAGAATGATATTCGAATCATTAACAATCAGAAGGAAGCATATTAAAACAAAATACAACATCATCTCTCTACTACTAGTTTGGTAAGAATTTTAAAATCTGACAGCATCTAATGTTAGAGTAATTGGATTTCATATACACTGTTGGTAGGATCATCATCATTAACCTTTGGAAAGTGATTTACCAATAATTCCCCTTCAAGGCATATATTCCAATGACTCTCCTCTACATTGTTACAAAGAGATTTCCACTAGACTACTCATTTAGCATTATTTAGAAAGAGAGATTAGTAACAATCTACACATCAATAGGAAATGAGCAACGGTATTTGACAAGTCCTTAAAGGAACATAATATGGTAATAGTATTCATGAAATAAAAATCACTTATCAAGAAAAAGATCTTGAAAATAACATGGAGGGAAAAAGTTGCAGAAATAGCTGTTCAGTATAATAGTATTTGTTTATAAAGTTTTTAAATAATATAATAATACAGATTGCTTATGTGTACAGATATAAGTAGAAAAAGTTAAAAGACAATGTAAATAACAAACAACAATTCAGAGTGGAGGATACTTCATAGTAGGGAGAGGTGTCAGTAGGGTCAGAGAAATGAGTAGCGTGGTTTCAACATTGTCAAAATGATTTGTTATTATTTTAGATATCTAAAACTGATGCTATTTCCTCTATGCTAAGTGTCATGCTGGTATATATAGAATATATGTTTAATCTGAAGCTTAAATGGCAGAAAAGAAAAAAGATTTAAGAAACCTAGTTTGAGGGATAAATGAGTGTCACATTATTCTCCAGAGCTTTTTGTTCTTTTTGACAAAAATAATCTCTAAAAAAGAAAATGAAGAAAATAGGTTTTACAGTTATGACCTAGCTTAAAAGTGATCAAAGCACATCTCACAGTTCTGAGGTGAGTGTGTGCTGAGTCATGCATTACCTTTAATTTCCAACAGTCCACAACTATAATCCTATAGAATCTTGATTCACCACAGCAAGGTTTAATTAGTTACCTACTAAGAGTGTCCTGCATTAGGGCTGAGTCACTTATATCTAAAAGAATACTCTGTTTTCAAATCTGGGAAACTTTTGACTATACTGACTTTGGTTATTAGGTCAAGTGATCACAAATAATGATAAAAATGAATGACCAAACATTGGGATACATCATACAGATGGCAAACATACCACTCCAAATATAATTTTACAATCCTGTATATATTATCTATGTGGAGTCAGTCTTCCTTTAAATTCCAAATACTCTTCTTATTTTTCTCAAAGCAAGTGATATCTATCATTAATCTGGTATTATTATAGAAAAAGATAAAATGTTGGTTATGTCAACAATTCTCTAATTCCTTCAGTAAATTCAGTATCACAAATGCCCTTTCTCTTTTTGATAAATTGTTCAATGAATAATTCCCCTTTGGAAATATTCTTAGAAAAATTGTATTTTAGGATTGCAATGAACTACTTCTGCAACATTGATGACATTCTCAAAAAATATATAGCGAATATGTACTCAAGCAAATCTTTGACTTATTTTGAATTGCATTTTTCTTCTTTTCACCACATAAAAAGGAAAGAATAAAAACAGAAACAAAGAGGAGAAATCACTCCTAACTATACTACACCAACAAATCAAACTGATGTTAATGTTTTGCTTTTCATTCTAGTACTTGAGCATAATTACATACAGCAAGTTGCACACATAATCAGAAATAGACCCATTAGGCACTATTACTTCAAGTAATTTGCCAGCCTAGCCAGTCCAATCTAATTTCCCAATATTTAACTTAAATTTCCGGTTTTCTCCCAAGAAGTCTTCTATGGGGTCCTAGATTTGGTATTGACTGAAATCCACATTTTCTTCTTTTTTTGTGGGCCAAATCTTCTTGTTTCTGGGCATAGCATGGTGATGCATTCTTTCCAGTGGATGTGGGTGAGAGTGAAGTGTGTCTCCAACACAGCAAAGCATGGCTGTGCTCTTCCACATGTGTTCTCTCATCTTAGCTGCTAGCCAGATGAGGAGCCAGTGCAGGGCTCTGAGAGTAGAGGGGCTGGAGAGGTCACTGGAGGCAGGAAGCCTATATCCCTCAATGACATTGACCCACACTGAACTGTGACTTAAGCTAAAAGTCCGCCTTTACTGTGTTAAGTGAATGAGATTGCACAGTTTGCCTGAATCACAGCCAGCATTATGTTCCCTGATTAACATACTTTTTAAATAACAGAAGATACTCATTTGTTCATGTTAAGAAATATATAAAAAAAAGTCAACAGAAAGAATGATGGAAAGTATTATCTTCACAGACTTTTCATGATTGCCCACTCACCCACATCTGGCACTACCAACCCCCTTTCCTGATATACTTTCTCCACAGCACAGATCACCCTCTGATACGGCATACTCTACCGTCTGCATCTCCTCTTTAGAATGCAAGTTCCTTGAGGGCAGGGGCCATTCTCCACTTTTTTGCCCACTACCTTATTTCCAGAACATGCAACAGTACTGCCACATAATAGATGCCTAATTATTATTGATTGAATATTTAAATGAGGTTTCAATTTCAAAATTTTAAAAATATCTATTCCCATTCATTAATCAAAATTTTGATTTACTTAAATTATCTTCTCTGCTTCAGCTAAGGCCTGTAGTTAGAAGTCCACAGAGGAGGCAAATTTTCTCTTTCCCTACCTTCTACCCTTCTGTCCATTTAGCTAACCAAGTGTCCTCAAACCTTTTGTTCAGAACAGAGATTGATCAAGCAGGTACCACGTATTAAGGGAAGAGCCAGATATTTCTAGTTGAATGTCCTCATGTAAGATGACTTCAAGTACTCTGAATCAGGCAAATGCATAAAGTTGATTCTTATGCTTTATGAGCTCTTCAGAGATCCCGAAGAATGTGCAACTATCCTTTCCACTATGTGAGTGATACAATTTCTTCTGGATGTATGTTTATCCCTGTCCCTTCTTGAACTGGTGACTTATTATAAACAATGCTGTATCATTCTCTGGGTATCATTCTTGAAAAGAAATAAAAATATCTACAGGGAAGATCTATCTGTCCCCTCTTAACTCACCTCTAAGTCCACAGGAAATAAATATGCCTTGCCCTCACAAATTACGAGATAGTAATCCCATCTTATCAAAAAGTCAGGCTCTTTGCACTTGCTGTCAAAGCAGATAGGTAGCCATCTCTGGTGTTCTAGATCCCTCTCTGCAGGGAGACAGACACAGAGTCCCTGAGAGGCTCTGCTGGCAGTCCTCTTACTTGACTTGAGAAGAATGTAAACACAACCTCCTGCACCCTCCATCATGCGGATAGGAGCAAGAAGAGGACTGCAATACAACACAGCTTAGTCTACAGAAATTCTATTCACAGTCCTTTCCTAAATGTCCACTGTTAGAGGGGCGGAGCAACATGGCGGCGAGGAGACGCTGCGGGTAAGATCTCCCATTAAAAAAAGTTAATAGGGAGGAAAAGCGGCAGGTCCCAGTGAGAAGTGGGACACGAAAGATAAACAGGTGACTCCAGCAAACTACCCGAAGAAGAAAGTGGCCATAAAAGAGGACCAGAAGGGAGGAAAGCTCAGAACCCTGCTCCCCTCCCCCGCCCACAGAGGCGGCACTCTCCGACCAGCAGAGAGGAGGAAAACAACAAACCAAAATGGCCAACAAGAACAAACGACGCAGCAAGCAGGACTGTGAGTGGAAAGGAACTATTGCAGCCACCACACCCCGTGAACGGGAGTTGAGGCAAACCCTGCAGGATTCGCCGCGGCGGTGAGCGAACGGCTCCGGGCGCCATTAGAGAAGAACAAAGACCCCGGGAGACGCGCACACAGCCCGGGCTGCCGGTAAGCTTGTGAGGAAAAGCGCCTCCCTTGGCGCACTTGACAAGCAAATGCAGACCAGGATCGCGGCTGCCCAGGTCCCCGCGCCTGCGACCTAGGCTTGCGGGGAGACGCGCGGAGGCCCTCCTCACTGAGGTGAAAGTCCCTCACTGAGTGAGCAGGAACCAGGCGCCCAGGCACAGGAGCGGGTGCAAAAGGCGCCATTCCCGCGCCACTGAACTGGGCTACAGCCCGCGTCCTGGACCTGAGGGCTTTGAACTGAGACCCGGGGCACGAAATTCGGAGCGTAGGTTCTCCACGACGGTGGGGCACAAGGCAGACACAGCACCCCAAAGCTGTTGAGGTTTACCCTACCATTCCCGCTCTGTTCCCTATCCCACGGGGTGGGGGGAGGCGAAAAACAGCCCCCCAAGGACAATAGGAAAGACAATAGGAAAGATCTCTGGCGCCACCTAGCAACCTAGCGACCAGGAAAAAAAAAGTCACTAACACCCCATAGAACAGGAAATTTCTTAAGACTGCTTGAAAAGGGCAGAAGGCTTCTGGAGGACCCAGTGGCCAGCTGGGAAGTTAGCCCACACCAGGCCCCTTCCGACCAGCAGTCTGAACCCACAGAGGGAGCAGGCACCCACGTCCAGGGCAGACCGGGTGCGCAGAAGAGTGTGGCTGAAACCGGAGGCGCAGGGACTGCATCCGTTTGGCCATTTTAGAACAGGGATATTTCTTCAGTAAAGATTGCCTAAAACCAGCAGAAAGCTCCCCCAGAAGCCAGAGATGGAGAAGGGAGGGGAGCGGAGAAGTTCACCCAAGATGCCAGCCAGTCCGAGCAACACAGTGTCCCAATGCATACGACAAATTAGAAAACAGACAGTAGGGAGTAGAAGAACCACACACAACCTAACAACTCCTCAGGAAAGAAGCACACCACAAAAAGAAAACCACTCCCCAGATTGTAACAACAGCAACTTGGAAGAACTTCTGAGCCTTCCAGAAAGAGAATTTAAAATTGCCATGATTAAAAAAGTGATAGAAGTCATAAAGGAAAACAATGATCAGAAGAAGGAAATTGAGTCCCTAAAGAGGGAAAACAATGGTCAGAAGAATGAAATTGAGTCCCTAAAGAGGGAAGTAAAAGAAATGCAGGAGATCAAAGAATTAATGGAGGAACTAAAGAACTCTGGGAAAAGCAATGAAAGCAGAATAGATGAAATGGAAGAACGAATAAGTACTCTTGAAGACACAGAAATAAAAAGAACCAAAACAGAAAAGGAAAGAGAAGTACGAAGGAAAAAGAATGAAGAAAGACTTCGGGAACTATCTGACTCCATGAGGAAAGGAAATATAAGAGTTATAGGAATTCCAGAAGGAGAGGAGAGAGATGTAGGAACAGAGAAAATATTCCAGGAGATAATTGAAGAGAACTTCCCAAATGTGAAGAAGGAGCTGAAAATTGATATACAAGAAGCAAGAAGAACACCAAACTTCCACGACGAAAGGAAAAACACAGCAAGACACATAATAGTAAAGCTCCCAAGAATCCAGGACAAGGAAAAAATAATGAAGATGACAAGAGGGAAGAAACAGATAACATTCGAAGGAAAACCAATCAGGCTGACATCAGACTTCTCTGAAGAAACACTACGGGCAAGGAGAGAGTGGAGGGACATAGTCAACAGACTCCAAGAAAACAGGTGCCAACCAAGAATACTCTATCCCGCAAAGCTCTCTTTCCTCCATGAAGAAAGAATATGGACCTTCCCAGACAAAGAGAAACTCCGGAATTTCATTACGACTAAACCCCCACTCCAAAAAATACTACAAGGAGTCCTAAAGCCAGAACCTCAGAGGGACGAATAACAACGAAAGAAGACCAAAAAAAAAAAAAGTTATTAAAAGAATAAATAAATAAAATCAAAGGAAAGACAAACACAATGGCAAATACAGATGCTAACATATCAATATTAACTCTAAATGTAAATGGACTAAACTCTTCAATAAAAAGACACAGAGTTGCAGCCTGGATTAAGAAACAAAACCCAACCTTTTGCTGTCTCCAGGAAACACATTTAGCTACAAAAGATAAAAATAGGCTCAAAGTCAAAGGATGGAAAACAATCCTACAAGCAAATGGACCAAAAAAGAAAGCAGGAACAGCTATACTTATATCAGATAAAACAGACTTCAAACTCAAAAAAATAAAAAGAGACCCCAATGGTCACTACATTATGATCAAGGGGACAATACTTCAAGAAGAAATAATACTCATTAACATATATTCACCAAACGAAGGAGCACCAAAATATATCAGACAACTGTTGTCCTCTCTGAAAACAGACATCAGAGAAAACACATACGTAGTGGGAGACTTCAACACACCACTATCAACAATGGATAGATCAACAAGACAAAAAATAAGTAAAGAAACTAAAGCTCTAAATAAGGACCTAGAGCATTTGGGCTTAACAGACATCTATAGAACACTAAACCCCAAAAAAAACGGAGTACACATTTTTCTCAAGCGCACACGGATCATTCTCCAGGATCGATCACATACTGGGGCACAAGACAAACATCAACAGATACACCAAGATTGAAATCATACCAACCATCTTTTCTGACCACGAAGGCATCAAACTAGAAATAAACCATAAAAAGAAGGCAAGGAACTATCCTACCTCATGGAGATTAAAAACCACACTACTGGAAGACCACTGGACTAACGAGGAGACCAAAGAAGAAATTAAAAAATTCTTTGAATTGAATGACAAGGAGGACACCAATATCTAAATGTATGGGATGCAGCAAAAGCAGTAATAAGAGGAAAATATATAGCAATAGAAGCTCACATCAAAAAACAAGAAAGAACTCAAAGAAACAACCTAATCTCGAAGCTCAAAGATCTAGAAAAAGAACAACAAAAAAACCCCAAAACCAGTAGAAGAAAAGAAATAATAAAAACCAAAGCAGAAATAAATGAAATTGAAACTAAAAAAACAATCCAAAAGATCAATGAAACCAAGAGCTGGTTCTTTGAAAAAATCAATAAAATAGACAAACCCCTAGCCAGGCTCACAAAGGAAAAAAGGGAGAAAGCACAAATACACAGGATCATAAATGAAAGAGGAGAAATCACAACGGACACAGCAGAAATCAAAAGAATAATCAGTAACTACTATGAACAGTTATATGGAAACAAGTTCAACAATCTAGAGGAGATGGACAAATTCCTACAACTCTACAATCACCCAAAGCTAGATAAAGAAGAAATAGAACACCTAAACAGACCAATTACAAGCAGCGAAATTGAAATGGTAATCAAAAACCTCCCCAAAAACAAAAGCCCAGGACCTGATGGATTTACAAATGAATTCTACCAAACATTCAGAGACGAATTAGTGCCTATCCTTCACAAACTCTTCCAAAAAATTGAGAAGGAAGGGACAATACCAAACACGTTCTATGAAGCCAATATTATACTAATACCAAAACCGAACAAGGACAACACAAAAAAAGGAAAACTACAGGCCAATCTCCCTAATGAACACTGATGCAAAAATCCTCAATAAAATTTTAGCTATCAGAATCCAACAATGTATCCATAAGATAATTCACCACGACCAAGTTGGATTCATTCCAGGGACACATGGATGGTTTAACATCTGAAAATCAATCAACGTTATCCAACACATCAACAAAAAGAAACATAAAAACCATATGATAATATCAATAGATGCTGAGAAAGCTTTCGACAAAGTGCAACACCCATTCATGATAAAAGCCCTTGAAATTCTTGGGATACAAGGAACATACCTCAACACCAAAAAGGCCATCTATGACAAGCCAACAGCCAGTATCATTCTCAATGGTGAAAAGCTGAAAGCAATTCCATTAAGATCTGGAACAAGACAAGGATGTCCACTCTCACCACTGCTTTTCAATATAATACTGGAAGTCCTAGCCAGAGCAATAAGACAAGAGAAAGACATACAAGGAATCCAAATAGGAAAAGAAGAAGTCAAACTATCACCATTTGCAGATGATATGATAATATACATAGAGAACCCCAAAATCTCCACAGATAAACTAATTCAACTCATGAATCAATTCAGTAAAGTTGCAGGATACAAAATCAACATGCAAAAGTCAGTAGCCTTCCTATACACAAACAATAAATCTGAAAAAGAAGAAATCAAAAAAACCATCCCTTTTATTATCGAAACAAAAAAAAATCAAATATTTGGGAATAAATCTAACAAAAGAGGTAAAGGACCTATACAAAGAAAACTATAAAACACTGTTAAAAGAAATAGAAGAAGACACAAAGAAATGCAAAGACATCCCCTGCTCATGGATTGGAAGAATAAACATTATTAAAATGGCCATCCTACCAAAAGCAATCTACAGATTCAATGCTATTCCAATCAAAATTTCAATGTCATTCTTCAAAGAAATAGAACAATTATTGATGAAATTCATATGGAATCACCAAAAACCCCGAATAGCCAAAGCTCTACTGAAAAAAAAAGAAGGAAATGGAGGCATCACACTCCCAGACTTCAAACTATACTACAAAGCCATAATCATCAAAACTGCATGGTATTGGAACAAGAACAGACATACAGACCAATGGAATCGAATAGAAAATCCAGAAATGAACCCACAGATTTATGGTCAACTAATCTTTGACAAAGGAGCAAAGACTATGCATTGGAGCAAAGAAAGTTTGTTCAATAAATGGTGCTGGGAAAACTGGGTCGCTACATGCAAAAGAATGAAGCTTGACCACTACCTCACACCATACACAAAAATCAACTCAAAA
Source organism: Talpa europaea (assembly GCF_964194135.1). Taxonomy (NCBI): domain Eukaryota; kingdom Metazoa; phylum Chordata; class Mammalia; order Eulipotyphla; family Talpidae; genus Talpa; species Talpa europaea. The sequence continues at coordinate 40,302,777 of NC_140068.1, forward strand.
TGGATTAAAGAACTAGACGTAAGACCTGAAACCATAAAATATATAGAAGGAAATATAGGCGAAACACTACGTGATTTGCACATCAAAGACATCTTTACAGACACATCACCCAAAGCAGTGATAGTGAAGGCAAAGATAAACAGCTGGGACTACATCAAATAAAAGAGCTTTTGCACAGCAAAAGAGACAATAACAAAAACAAAGAGAAACCCCACCAACTGGGAGAACATTTTTGCACCCAACACTAATGATAAAGGACTGATCACAAAAATCTGCAAAGAGCTGATGAGACTCAACAACAACAAAGAAAATAATCCAGTCAAAAAATGGGCAGAAGAGCTAAAAAGAAACTTCTCTGAAGAGGAAATGCAAATGGCCAACAGACATATGAAAAAATGTTCAACATCACTTGTAATCAGGGAAATGCAAATCAAAACTACCATGAGATACCATCTCACACCAGTGAGAATGGCACATATTAAAAAAACTAGCAACAACAAATGTTGGCGAGGGTGTGGAGAAAAAGGAACTCTTCTGCACTGTTGGTGGGAGTGCAAACTGGTCCAACCACTATGGAGAGCTGTGTGGAGATTTCTGGACCTACTAAACATAGAGCTTCCATATGATCCAGCTATTCCACTCCTAGGTATTTACCCAAAGGACACAGAAACATCAATTCCAAAGAACACCTGCACCCCTATGTTTATAGCAGCACTATTTACAATAGCTAAGCTTTGGAAACAGCCCAAATGCCCAAAAATAGATGACTGGATCAAGAAGATGACTGGATCAACACCATGGAATATTACTCAGCATTCAAAAAAAGATAAACACATGCAATTTGCAGCAACATGGATGGCGTTGGAGGGGATCATGCTCAGCGAAATAAGCCAAAAAGAAAAAGAAAAATACCGGATGGTCTCACTCATAGCAGGAATCTAGAAAACTTAAATAAGGGACCAGGAAAATAAATATATGAAAGTGAAAATCAAAATCAACAAAAAACTATGAACCAGAGACACTTTTTGGGGTGTGGGGGGCGGGAGGGGAGGGATTGGGGTCAGAATGGGGCGTTTGCAATTGTATGGGGGAATATAAAAATAAAATTTATTATTTAAAAAAAAATTAAAAATTAAAAATGTCCACTGTTAGATTCCATTATACTTGTGATACAGGGAGAGGGATCTAAAAGTCATGTAACCCAGTTTTTGATCACGTTTCTAAAATAGTTGTAAAATGGCCTATCTCATAATTCACTTTGATATCTGATACATCTCAATGACTCCACTAAAACTTCCAAATTTATATCCTTAAGCATTTAGATACATTTATAGCTCATTGTCCATTTTTATACACATTTTGGTTATATATTGCTATGCAACAGGCTGCTCACTACTACCAAAAACCAGCAATTTTATTAATACTATTATGTCTCTCATGGTCCTGGAGGTTGACTGGTAGCTAACACCTAGGCTGTTTCTGTTTTTGGTTTTTTTTTAAGATTTATTTATTTATACAAGAACTGGGGTACAGGCCAAATGTGCAGGAGGGTGAGAGGATTTACCAGAGACAGAGTGGGGAACACAACAGTCAGACTGACTGAAACACACTGCTGCAGGGAGCAGCAGGCAAACAGGAGAGGTCTGCCACACCATGTGCATAGCTCCCTGGCAGGGCCGGGATTGAACCAGCACTGCAGAGGCTGTGGACAGCTTCACAGCTCTGTGCTCAACTGCCTGCACCATCAGGGAGGCCCCTGCTAGGCTGTTCTTATTTAAGATGTCTCCTGCAGTGGTTGGAACTGAAGTTATCTGAAGGTTTTCTCAATCACATATCTGGTACCCAGGCTAGGAAGATTCAAATAGCCGGAGGTCAGGCTAGGAAGACTCAAATAGCAGGAGATAGGAATAGCTGGACTCCTTGCACATGTCTCTCTACCTCTATGTTGCTGCAGAGATCAACATTATGGCATTAAGAGAGCCAGACTACTTACATGACAGCTACAAGTGCCTACATGCCTCAAAAGATAGAGGTAGGTAGAATTTTCACATTTTATGATGTACTCTTGGAAGTAGCATTGTCGTTTCTGCTATATGCTATTATTCTTAAACCCAGACAGGGTCAAGAGAAGAACCATAGTTCCACCTCTTGATTGAGGAGTGGCAAGTTTCTGGAAGAGTGTATGGGACTAGAAATAGTGTTGAAATCTGTTTTAATCAGAAAAATAGAACCAATAAAGATGATAAATGATGGCAGATAGATGGATGGATAGATAGATAGATAGATAGATAGATAGATAGATAGATAGATTTAAAGAAATTGGATTATATAATTATGGAAGCTGATAAGACTCAACATCTGCAGTGGGCAAGATTAAAAAAGTCAGGAGAGGGGCCTCCCTGGTGGTGCAAGGGGTTAAGCACAGCACTGTGAAGCTATCCACAGCCTCTGTAGAATGAGTTCAATCCCAAGCCAGGGAACTACCCACATGGTGCAGCAGACCTCTTCTGTCTCACCTGCTTCTCCCCTCAGCAGTGTATTTCAGTCAGTCTGCCTATTCTGTTACCTGCTCTGTCTCTGGTGAATCCTCTCACCCCGTGAACCTCTGGTCTGTACCCCAGTTCTTGTATGCATAAATAAATAAATCTTTAAAAACAAAATCAGGAGAGCTGATGATTTAGTTCCAGGCAGACAAATTCTAATAGGCTTGAGATTCAGAAAGAGAGGATGTTTTAGTTACAGTCCAAAAGCAGAAAAAGACCAATACCTCAGTTCAAAGCAGTTAGGCCAAAGGCATTCCCTCTAATTTAGCCCTTTTTGTTCTATTCAAGTCTTCAGTTGATTGGATGAAGCCCACCCACATTGGGGAGGGAAATCTAATTTACTCTCTGTTGATTCAAATGCTAATGTTATCCAGAAATGCTCCCACCCCTAGCATAGTGTTTAACCAAATGTCTGAGCACCCTGAGGCCCAATCAAATTGACACATAAAATTAAACTACACAGTATTTTTTTTCCTTTTTTTAAAATACAATCTGCCAAACTGCGTATGTCCAAGCTATAAATAAAAGAGAGTATAGGTTAAATGTTAATATAGCTCTCACTATAAAAATGATAATATACTTTTCTTGGAAAGTCTGAGGAATATAACTTTGTGCTAATCTACTTATTCTCATTGTGTATTCTACTTAGCTATTGTACAGTGGTCCTCTTTCCTAGACTTGTTGATCTCTGTTTCTATCACAACTTCTATACCTAATACTGAAAATTCCCAGCAGAGCTGTCTGAAGTGTTGAGACTTTGAACATAGAGCTTTCATCAGCTACCTTCCTACAGCCCTCACAAACCCCTCTTCCCTTGCATTGCACAAATTTTTGCAACTCTAGAACTTAAAGAGGAACTGTTTTGAAAAAAAAAAATCTGCCAAAAGCCTCCACTTGCCAGCCACTGTTTTTCTCCCTTTTCTAATAGCTAAATAAATAGGTTGGAATCACACAGTCCTGGCTCAAAACACTGGCTCTGCCTCCTACAATTTGCATCACTTTGGGAAATAAAATTAATCACTCTGAGCTTTAGTATTCTTACCTAACAATTGGAGTAGTTAAGACCTTTCAAATTTCTGGTGACATGAAAATATGATGATGAATACCAAATATTTAGAGGTTGACATAGAATGGAATCTCAAGTATTATCAAATATTATTGTTATTTTAGTGGTTGTTGTTGTTACTGATGTCTTTGTTGCACCAGCTTGGGAAGACTGTTTATATGGGCCACTTTAATTTTGGCAAGAAGCAAATGGCTTCCAGCCAGGGGACTCATTAAAGAAGCCCACTGCATGCTTGACTCGCTGAGAAACCCTGGCATGGGTAAGATATGGTAAGCAACTTGCTGGCCTATGAACTGACCAAAAGTTTACTCCTTAACAATTGTTTGTTAATGCTAGGAAGACAACAAGAGAAATAACATTAATTAGTACTGGATATGGGCCTCCCAGACTGTGAGGAATTTTGCACTTCAACCTAATCCATCTGGGTCATAGTTTCCTTTCCTCTAAAATGACGATAGGAATACAAATGTACATACCTCATAGTGCTGCTATAACAATTAAGTGATATAAGTACTTTAACAATACTCAGAGTGGCTGAGTAGACAATTACTTGCATCAAGAGATGTCTTTAAGATGGAAATATTTTATTTAATATATATTCATAAATATAATACATATGTACAATTTGTTACATGAAATTTGTCATGAGATTTTCTAATTATGCTTTGGGAAAATTACAAATAAGTTTATTTGTCAAGTTTGAGTGAATTTGACAGACTAAGAAAATTAGGTAAGTTGTAAAAGGTCACATTCTCTCTTGGGCATAGAGAGTTGACACAAATTAAGTCTGTCTTATGATCCTTTTAATATACTGCTTCCTCTGCTACATACATATAGGCTAATTATCCATAATTTTTAAATGGTTTAATCATCCAGTGGAGACCAACAGTTCAAAAAATTTTAGTCTCTGGTCTCTTTCACACTCCTAAAAATTTATGACCATCATGTGCACAGATCTTGGTTTCTAATACTACTGCTCAATAAAAAGAACAGGTAACCTAAGAGGAATGACTGATTCCAGAATCGGGGAAGACTGAGCCTAGAATATTTTTAATACCAGGGAGGGAAATAAATAAATAAATAAACAAAACTACACTAATAGAAGGATATGATAGGTGCATAGGAAATAACTGAAAAGTTGCCCGATGAACAAAATTGGAATAATTTGAACAAAATAAACTAGGAAGAAATTGTAACTCAGATTGAGCATATGATATTCATGAGTCATACTGATGAAAGAATGGAAGGAAGGAAAGAGGAGAGAGAGAGAGTGAGAGAGAGAGAGAGAGAGGAGAGAGAGAGGAGAAGAGAGAATATAACATGTGGTCCCCAGAAAAGGGGGAGGTTCCAGGTTTCCTGCCCCACCCAAAAGGAGGGTGGAGATGAGTAGGGAGAAGAATAAGCTGCAGGTGAGACTAAGGAAGGAAGGAGGCAGGATGGAGAGCCAGAAGGAGCCCTGGAGAAGGCACAGGGAGCCAAGAGACATGTGAAGAAACTGCGCTTACCTTTAGGTCGTGGACTAGTTGACACGGATGTGTGTGAGAGACCCATGGGGAGGTGACAATGGCAGTTTTTGTCTTGATTTTGATTTTGCTCTCTTCCCCCCAGACTTGTCTGGTTGTTTCTGATCCTTTTCTGTGGGTCTCCACTGGAAGATGCTTTAGACTTGTGTCAGGCTTTGGGGCCTTGCTCTGGGCCAATCCTGCTTGGGTGGACTTTTAGTCACAAGGGGACAGGTAACTTTGGGTGCTTGATTTACAAACTAGATTCTTTGCCTTTCCTGTATTGTTTACTAATTGTATTAAAGTTCCTTTTCATTAAAGTCTCATATGTTTTGTGTTGATGTGGTAGATGGCAGAACCTATTTAGAACAGGCAGGTTTGGGGGCTCTGGGGTGCCCCTCTCCCTGCCCTGTAACAAGAAGAGAGAAGAGAAAGGATGGAGAAAAGAAAGGAAGGGAAGGAAAGGGGGAGAGAGATGGAGAGTCATACCTTCCAAGTAGAAGAAACTCTACCTTCAAAGGGAGCCCTCAAGAATGAGCTACCCCCAGGGATTCATTCCAAAGCATACAGTATGGAAATGTGGGAGAGGGGAGAATAATTTTGCATTGGAGAAACCAGACTACTGCTGCCTCAGGCGGTTGACCAAGGTCGACATCAAAGGTAATGAGTCATGTTAATAAATACTTTACTACAATATGAAGACAACAAAACTTTATCTTGGTGTTCTTTGTCCCTAAAACACATAATCCCACTCTAATCATGAGAAAAATATTAGACAAGCTCTAATAGAAGAACATCCTACAAAATACATCACTAATATTCCAAAATTCTCACGGTCACTAAAATTCAGGAAACTTAGAGAAACTGTCATAGCCAAGAGATGCCTGATGAGACATGAAAAGTAAATGTAACATAATATCATGGATGGGATCCTAGAACAAAAGAAAAAGCAGCATATTAGGTAAAACACTAAGAAAATCTGAATAATGTATGAACTGTATTTAACAATGCTGTGTCCAGATTGGTTCATTAATTCTGACAAATGTACTATACTAATAAAAGACATTAATAATAATGACACCTGGTACAGAGTATAGGGTACTTCTCTGGACTGTATCCTCAATTCTGTGACTCAATAAATAGTTTTAAAAAATAAAGCAGATTGAAAAAAAAAAAGAAGCTGAAGCAAATATGGAAGATAAGGTGACAAGTATTTTTTAGAAATGAGGTGTTGGCACAAGCCTCTGTGTTACATTGATTTCTGTATTTGTTAATATATATGTATTAGAAATATTTCCTAATAAATACATTTTTTTAAATATTTTAATCATAAAATGCCAGAAGGAAGCAAAATTAGTAAAATCAGTTGAATGAAAGAAAACAGAATTCCTGATATGCATTTACTAGCAGAAATTATTAAATACTCTCGAATACTATTTTTTAAATAAGAAAATCTATATGAATTTGCCATAAAAAAAAGCTATGGAGCATTTCAAAGTGCTTTTGAGTACATGAGTTATATCTACCTTATCTAACTTATATGTAATTTCCTTATTGTAAATGAAAACCAAGAAAGTTTTAAAACACAAGCATGAATTCCATCACCATCAGAACTCCGGTGTCACCATATCATATAGTTTTGGGACAATTCCACTGTACATTCACAAAAGAAAAAACTACACAAGATAATAAATCTTAAAGTCCTACAACAAAACCTAATTCTTTATAGTTTATATTTTATTTTGTAGATCAATGAATTTGATTTGCTAAATTTTTTGGCATTACTAGAAATGCTACAATGATTATCTTTACATATGAATCCACAAGTGTAGATGCTTTAATTTCTAATAGTTTCCCAAAAGTGAACTGAAGTTCTGAGCCTTTTGATTATCAGTAAGTTCTGTCAGATTTCTACCCCAAAAGGTTACAGCAATTCATTCTTTCCTTCATCTGTAAAAGTTTTCTCCTACAATCTAAACATCAAAATTATCAATATCTTTATTAAGAAGTCTTATTAAAAAAGTAATATCCATAATCTGTAGTTTTGATATAGTTGATTTAATTAATTAATATTTATAGAACAATGTATGAACTTCTCATACTTAGAAACTTTTCAAAGCTTAGAGAGCTTTGAAATAAAAATAAAAAAATACAAAATTACAAAATAAAAATTACAAATAAAAATCAAAAATATAAGTCAAAAACAAACTAAAAAATCAATACAATTAAAATATTAATTCAATGTGATAGCAGAAGTTGGAATCAATATAGGTCTGTTTCTACATTTCATCTGTTTCCTTGTTTTCACTTCAATCACACTAATGTAGAGAATGAATGCCTAGAAATTCATAACTTCAAGGTTTTACTGCTAGTTCATGAGAATCACACTCCACATTTAATTAAAATTCAACCAGTAAACCATGGGCAAAAGCAAATTTCACAGGTATAACTTAACAACCCTTTAAAATTCTCCTGGGAAGATAAGGTGTCATGTGACTCCCCTAAAATTATCCCTAAGTAATGCTACCTTATGTTTTCTTGATAATGTGCATTTATTTTCTTATTGATTTAGTTGCTTATCTTTTAATCCTTTTTCTTACTTCCACAATACAATGTGAACTCCATGTTTATTACTGTATCACTTCATCTAACACAAACTTTAACCAAATAAATACTTGAGCTAATTAATGTACAGTTTAATTATTGCTGAAATTCAGTTACAAAAGGACTTCATTGCTTATTTACATATTTAGAGGCAATGTGCTATGTAGGTGGTACATAAACAGGTTTTATATAATACATTTTTTCAAAATGCAGTTATGGTACCAATAACTTGAGTGCCTTTAGCATATCTCACTTGGCAAATTCAAGTTAGAGCAAATATAAATAGAAATAATGAAACTGCAATTGCATAAGAAGTGTTCCATTGCAAGGTGGTTATTGCAACAGCTAAGAATTATATTGTATTATTTTTACATGAAAATTGAATGAAAGCCATAAATATTAAATTTTAAATGACAGTATGTTTCAGACATTCCTAGAGATCATACAGTCTGTTTGAAACTACTATATATACAAATTATATATATGCATATTGTTATTTGTTCTTTATTGGAGAAACTTGTTCTTCTCCAGAAAATGTATAGGTTCCATATTTAGAAGCAGTTACATTAGGACTGTAGAAAGAATTACCGGGGTCAAATTAAGTTGAGAAATTATGGGTTGCCTCTCAGAGAGAGGCAAGGAATAATGGTGACAACTCCAGAGTTCATAGGTGTACACAAAAGGTCAAGGTCAACTTAACCTCACATACCTACTGCTGGGAATCAAAATTGAAGATTTTTAGAAATAAAAACTAAAGGTAGGTGACTGCTCAAAATCTTTTTTTTTTTCTTTTCACATCTCTAGAAGTTAAATTTCTTGAGCTATAAAAGGTGTTTGGACTCGATAAACCTGCAAGGCCCATCCCAGTTCTACAGAGTTCATACGTAACTTCGAGTATTTACAGACTCCATGACAACTGCCAGTTGTCCAATCCTAAATTACTTTGCATACATATCATGTTATAGATAAATTTTGCATAAGAACATAATATATTATGTATTTATTTTGTTTGAATGCTTAAAGAGAACATATTTCTTGTTACTTTTACAAGTTACTTAAGCAAAATTTTAGTCTCAAGAATTCTAAACAGACTTCTAGAATAATGATTACTAGCAAAAATTAGTTCTTTTCTTATGGAAGACTGTTTATATTAATTTTGTACCTGAATAATGTATGTCAAACTACCATTCATTTTAATAAAATTATTTTAATTTTTATGTATATTTTGAAGAAAGCAAACATCCTCGATGATACTTTATATCAGTATCTCCTAATTCCAGTATGCTGGTTCTTATTTATAAAATATCCTAATATCTCTATTTTAATGGCACTTCAGCTAAATACTTCTGCACTTATCATTGTCATCAAACTAAATACAGCTATAAACTATCAATGACCATTTATTGTTTAGGGAACACACATTTCAAACTGCTGTTTAGCTACCAATCACAGAAATATTCAATTCTTTCAAATGGCAACAGGGACACAATTTCTATGTCAAAAATTTGAATACCTGATCTGTAATGAATATTCTTATTAAGTTTATAAAGGGGGTCTTAACATATACTGAAATTTTGACAATTTTCAGTACATTTTAATGTATTGGGATTAAAAGATAAAATATATCACATTAAGTTAAAGATAAGGCCTGTATATTACTATATCCCCTATATATATATATATATATATATATATAGTAAGTTCTCAGTCTATTTTTTAAGGGTTAATTGATTAATAAATGAATGAATGGCAGAGATAATAAGAAGGAGAGAGTACCAAGTTTCAGGAGCAATGTGGCTTCTGGGAATCATCTCTAGAGTGGCTACAGAAGGCAAAATTGTACTCTGTGACTAGCTAACTGCAAATGAGGTCTGGGCAGTGGTAAAGAACTCACAGATGCCCAATGGGTTCCGTCAGAAATTTTTCAATCTGGATCATCTCTGGTGGCCTTCTCTGCAAATCCAGCCCTGAGCTCTGAGGAAGAGAGTAATGGTAGTAGCTGATTTAAGAGGAGAAGGTAAGATCAGGTAAAAAAAGGGGGATGAACATATACGATAGTTTGACTTATACCAAGAGAGATTTCACTCTTTATTTCTCATTAGAACACCTTTAAGAAGAAATTTAAAAAGCATGAAAAGAGATCATATTATTCCATTGAAACATTTCTTACTGAATAATAAGGCTACCTTATCCCTGCCCTGGAAAGATGACCCATTTGGAAAACACTCACATGGTCCTTTGCCTTCCTCCTGTCATTTGTCTTTGGTCAGTGGAGAGTCCAAGGAGATACAAGTGGAGTAGGGCATGATTCTTCCCATGGATGCCCTCTGTTAAGGTCTCCTGGAACATTTTTGACCATCAGTCTCTTCTTTCTCCAAGGTCACCTCCTCTGCCTGAGGGTTTCTTTCCAGATTTAGGTTATCCCTTTTTTTTTAAAGACATCTATTTATTCAAGAACTGGGGTACAGGCCAGATGCGCAAGAGGGTGAGATGATTCACCAGAGACAGAGTGTAGAACAGAGTAGCCAGACTGAGGAAATACACTACTGATGGGAGCAGCGGGTGAAACAGGAGAGGTCCACTTCACCATGTGGGATTCTCTCCGGCCGGCCAGGATTGAACCCTGCTGCAGAGGCTGCAGACAGCTTCACAGTGTGGTGCTCAACCGCTTGCGCCACCAGGGAGACCCTAGGTTATCCCTTTTGTTCCTCATGTTGGATTAATATTTTTCCTCCCTTGACTCTGTAAAAGGAAACTTTACAAAAAAAATGTCTCAAATTATCTTATTTCAGTCGGCCCTGATTCTTTATGGGTTTTGGATTGATAGAGCAAAATTTCTGTTTTATATTATAACCTGTTTCATCTCTTCTCCATGTATAATTTCTAAGAGAAGACCAGAAAAGTTCTTGTTGCTTCCATCCCAATGGAAATCCCATAACTAGAGCTATCACTTAAGGTACAGTTTTCTTAGGTTACATTGGGAGAAGAGAAGAGAAGTTTAAACACTCTCTGGATTGGTTTTTCACTGAGAAAACCCACTTTTTCTCCAAGTATATATATTTTTTATTGGGTCAAAATCAGCCTTCTTGTAGCTTCCTTATTCTAGTTTAGACATAATCCTTTGAGACTGTAGAGGACACACACACACACATACACACACATTGTATTCATATACCCTCTTCAATGAAGGAAGAAAATTAGCATTTTTTAAAGGCCTATTACTCTCCACAGGCAACACTGGGCCCTTGCTCTCTATCATTCAGAACTGCTGTTGCTAAGGATACAATGGTTGGGTCAAGTTGCTGTGTATACCCCATGTGACAGCAGCAGGTCCTCACCACATAGGCCACAGTTTCTCTGCCTCCAAATCTTTTTTTTTTTTTTTAATGAGCCTGGAGAAGGGCCCAGATCCTAAAGGATGTTACTTGCCATATCATGGAACAGATGTGAGATTTATTTATTTATTTATTTATTTTTATTTATACAGGCACTGGGTATAGTCAGAAGCGCAGGAGGGTGAGAGAATTCACCAGAGAGCAGAGAGCGGAGAGCAGAGAGGGCAGAGTGACAAAGTACACTGCTGAAGGGAGCAGTGGGCAGAAGGAGAGGTCTGTGCACCATGTGGGACCTTCCTCCAGTGGCCGGGGAGCAGCCAGGGATCGAACCGGCGCTGTAGAGGCTGTGGGCAGCTTCTCAACCCAGCGCTCAACCGCTGCGCCACCTGCCTCCAAATCTTGAGCTTCTTCCTTGAAGCCACACTCTTTTTAAATATTTGAAATGTATGCTCTTGTCTTCCATACCCAATTGTTTTTGGTTTACAGCTGCTAACCATTCCTGTGTGACATCGTCTGTAATCACCTGTCCACCTGGCCACTATATGTTTTATGTAATCACAAGAAAATAACTCAATATTCTGTATTCAGAACTAGATGCAGTTCACCCCAGGCCACCACCTTGTTCTTTCACATCCTGCCACCTGAGCAGTCTGCCTAAGAGCAAATGGGTTTTAAAACCCACCTCACATTTGTAACTCATGATAATGAAAACCTCCAAGGTTTTTCTGTGTCTACCACAACCTATAGCTTTTCACTTGGTGTTTGAATCTGAACATCAATGTGTTGTGTTTTCTGTTTGCATTCCCTGTAACACTTTACCTGCCATTCTAGTCTCCTGAGATAGCTCTGATTTTGAAGTCTTCCTTCTATTAACATCATGAAACCAAGCAGCCTTCCTGCCATATGAGTGTGTTGTCAAATTCAAATAAATTTTAGTTTCATCCCGGTGCCTTGAAGAAAAATCACAATATAGGAATACTTTATTGAAGTCATTACTGAAAACTTTCCCTTGCCCCAATATATATCTTTGACAACTACTAAAAATCACACTGTCCATCCTTTAAGAATTCACTGCACAGGTCACTGTGATTCACTTCAGGCAACTCCCAGTCTCTCCAAGAAGTTCTTTACAAGCTGCCAATCCTTTGAAGCCCACTGCCTGCTGTGTGACCTTGGTTTTATTCCCTCAAACTGCTTCTCTCACTGTAGCTATTCCCTGGAATTCTGAGTAAATCCCCTTTCTTCCTATCCAATATCATCCTAAATACGGCAATGCCCTGCTCTAACCTCTGCTCACATATGAGCTTGATTAGCCTGTCATCTACGTTATCCAAATCGAAGCTGAAAATCTTGGTTTGCTTATCCCATACCACTCCAAAAACGGTTCAGGGGGAGTTCAATCTTACAATAATATCCCTCCATTGGTAATAAGCATAGGAAGTCAAGGCTACACCAAAAAAAAAAAAAAAAAAATGGAAGCAATTAGAGCTTATGTAATTATAGTATGCAAATGTTACACTTGGTGCTAAGCCTTCTGGCAGCAAAAGCAAACAAGAGAAAGATTCTAAATACTATAATTTCCAATATCTGACAAAAGAAAACATACCAATTCTTTAGGAGAAATAAACATTTTCCTCACATAGTGAGACTTAATAAAAGTATTCTTTGTGACAGCCAAATGCATTTTTAAGCTCCTTAAAAATGCGAACTATTTTTAGTGCTTTGCTCTCCCCCGACTTCTGTTGTGCTAAAGAAGAGAGCATTAGGGGGTGATACGCATTGTTCAGGGGAATAAGTGGCTTTTGCCTATGTGTGGTAGGACAGGGAAAACAGTGGTTACAGTTTATGATTACAGTACTTGTGAAAAAAGGAAGCAGGCTGACTTGGTTTATGAGACCTTTCAGAGAGGCCAGACTGATAAGAGAAACATCAGTCAGCTGCAGAGATAAGAAAGAGAAGGGTAGGGAAAGCAGCTTGGAGATGCAGTGAGGATGGAAAGAAAATGAATGCTGTCCAGTTTGGGGACTAGCAGGAGTCACACAGAACAGAAGCAAATTAAACCACAATGTCCAGTTTGAGGACTAGCAGGAGTCAAACAGAACAGAAGAAAATTAAACCGCAATGCCTTGAAATTGTTCTATGGGGTCAGCATCCATTCATTTGTTGGTAGCTCCTGTTTAAAGGGTTAATTTGACCCAGTTACCATGGTGTTCAGCTTTGTCCATCTTCCCACACCTAGTTGAAATTCTTTTCTTTCTGAAAGCTGTGATGTTAAACTAAACAACACATCCTTGTGGGGTACTCATTGGATTTTAATGAGCATCTGGGCCGACCCTGGGAGAGAGCTGTGTTCTCACAGCGTAGGGGCAGGCTCCATGCTTTCAGCTGTTGGCACCGCTCACAGTGGATAGTGTTCTCAGGAGAAAGAGTGTTAGTAAACCTTCATTTGTGTGTGTGTGTGTGTGTGTGTGTGGCTGAGGAGAATTGGCTGCAAAAGAGAAGTCCAATTCTCTTGTTTCTGAAAGCAGTAAAGAGGTTTCCAAATGACTTCTTCTAATGCATTTGGTATATTGCCCTTAAAGACTATTGTTTGAACATCTTAAAATACAGACTTAAAAATTTCCTTTAATGCCTATCATTACAAATAATCTATTTAATAGTTTCAAAAATTAGTTGGTTAACAAATTCTACCACTTCCTATAATTGGGAATAATATGGTACCCTGAGAAAACCTGGAAGAAGATGATGAAGAATAAGGAGTTGAAAGTTGATGTAAACTTCCAGTATAAGAGCTCTCCAGAGAAATTCCCTTCACTTCACCATGCAACAGTAGAGGTGCTAGTGCTCGCTTCGGCAGCACATATACTAAAATTGGAACGATACAGTGGAGGTGCTAGTGGTATTTATTGATGGTGCTTCCCCAGGAAGAGAAGAATCGAACATAGCTGCAGGTACCTACAGGTATGGAGTAGCTCAAGAGCACTTAGCTTATTCTTTAATTTCATATGCTCTCTTCCTTTCATGTAAAATACCTTTCTTTGCTTTTCCCTGTTTTTTAAAACTTTTACTCATACCTCAAAATCCAGCTTATTTTATATTCTTTCATAAAGCTTTATTGTAAAAATATTAAGCAAAATGTGTTTGTCTCATTCTTGTAGTAAGTGCAGTGCATTCCACAAATATTTTCTCTGCCACACTTCAATGAAGACCTTATATATTTATACATTTTCAGTTAAAAATCTTCCCATGTCACACAATAAAGTCTTTTAGAATAAGGATTGTTTCACTTTTTAGCCCCACTCCTAGCACAGTGCCTAATATTATTAAATTAATGGATGAATGAATGAATTAAAAAGGTAAAATAGAGAAAATACAAATACAGCCACCCAAAATTAGGCAAATGAAGAAGGAGGAACGAACAGAATAAATTATAAATATGCCAGTCTGGTGAACTGGACCAAGTCAAAAAAAGACAAAAACAAATAGTATAATGATATGTTAAAGGACAATTGATTTATATCATAAACAAAAAATAGAGAAATTTTTGGAAAGGATAGAAAGAAAGAGGCACTTGACTACCACAAGACAGAGTCTGTTATGTCAAAGACCTTGATTCTGAACAGGGTATCACACTGGGGATCCATAAGATCAAGCAGTAAGATCACATTTTAAACTATTGCTGTTCCCCAGGAACTAGATTGACCAAGACTCTGGTAGAGGAACTGCAATTGTTGCAGTAAGTACAGTTAAACCTGACATTTAAAGGAAAAGGAAATGAGGGTCTCCCTGGTGGAGTAGGGATTAAGTCTCAGCACTATCACCCATGCTATGATCTAAGTTTGTTCCTGGATAGGGGGTTAACCCATATTTGGCACAGCAAACCTCTCCTGTCTCACCCACTGCTCCCCTCAGCAGTGTATTTTAGTAGATATACCTGTTTTGCACCTTCTCTGTCTCTGATGAATCCTTTCACCCCCCACCCCTGGCCTACACCCCAACTCTTGCATGCATAAATAAATATCTTTTTTAATAAAGGGAAAATGAAACCAATAACAAAGTAGTTACTTCCAAGATGAGTCGTGCATTAAATCTTACTCCAAATATTTTTTCTGTGCCTACATTGTTTTAAAAATGGGTTGGAGTGGCCAATAAGTGTGTTGCATAGTTCATAAGTATTGGCCAGGTGACGTTCCCTAGTTCTGAAAGTGTGTTCCATGCAGGCACTCCATGGACCAAGCTCTCCCCACCATGGGGGCTTTAAATTTGGGGGGCAAATAACATTAGTTCATTTGTACCATGATATTCTATCAGATTGCATTTTCCTCAGGGAAAGAGATACTTCTAGAATCAATTCTGGCATGAAACTAATATCCATTTTTCAATAGTTGATTGGTTCAACATTATAGTAGTTTTGTCTAATTTAATCATCTAAGTTAGCATTTGATGTCTAAATATCAACCCTTGGAGACCTCCTTCCCCTCATTGCTTAATCTCTTGTCTAATAATACCATACTTCAATGGTGGAATGGTGATCTTAAATTTTGTACCTCTATTATTATCCTCATTTCTTTCCAAGTTCTCAAACCTATTGTTAATTCTCTATAGTCCCATTATTACTCCTCAGAGACCTTCTTTCCACTGCCTCCAAACTCTAATCGAGTATTAGCTTACAGAGGCTGCCATGCACTAGTCATGCAGGTTCTTTTATTATTTTATTGCTTTCTGGTATAGGAATTATTACCTGGGTTGTCTTTTTTCTTTGTTGACACTATGATTTTGTTATGTGCATCCTCAGGATATTCCCAAAGAAAGGGTATTTGGCATAATAATTTTCTTAATTTGATAATGTCTATACTCTGCCCTCACACTTGAATGGTATCTGGTTATGGGTGTGCTCCAGATGGAAAGTGATTTATTCTCAGTCTCTGGAGGCATCATTCCTCTGCTTTCTATTATCCTTTGATGCAGATGAAAAGTCATAAACAAGTTGTAATGTATTCCTTTGTAGCTTAACTGTTTTTCTTCCCTAAAAATTTTTAAATTTCTTATTTTTATCCTCAATGTTCTGAAATTTCATATTGAGATTTATTCATTGAGTTTTAAGAAACTCATAAATGGTACTTCTCCATGTTGATCACTTGTGTTTTAAAAAATGTGATTCATTGCCTTTTCCACAACGCTGTGTTTGTAAGGTACCTACAAGAGCAGAAGAATAGCATTCTCTAGTTGCTGTGGCAACAGCAGAATGAGTAAAGCAACATGAAAGTTAAATACTTCAGCTTCATCAGGAGCCAACAATAGTTGAGGGGGAGGGGAGTTTCATTTATATTCTAGTGCACATACCAGCTAAGTGATGATTTCTGAAAATGTTTTGGCTCCTTCAGGCTACCTATTTATGGGCTTCACCAGTTACTATAATAAAAAACCCAGAGGCAACCCTAAGGCTTAATTATTTACTAGCTAAAACCAGTTTAAATCTGTATCTATTTCTTGATATACCTACCTGTCTAAATATTTCATTTATCTATACATTCAAATGGAAAAAGACACAGTACATATATATATATATATAAAATTCGCAATGTCTTCATTTTCTCAAGTATAAACTACAAATAATAATACCTAATGTTGCTATAAAGATTAAATTTGTTTGGTCTCCCTGGTGGCACAAGGGGTTAGGATGCAGCTTATGGAGCTGTCCGCAGCCTCTGCAGCACGAGTTCAATCCCCGCCTGCCAGGGAGCAACACACACGGCGCAGCAGACCTCTCCTGACTTGCCCACTGCTCCCCTCAGCAGTGTATTTCAGTCAATCTACTTGTTTTGTTCCCCACTCTGTCTCTGGTGAATCCTCTCACCTCTCCCCCATGCCTCTGGCCTGTACCCCAGCTCTTGTATGCATGAATAAATAAATCTTTTTTAAAAAGATAAAATTTGTTAAAAGATATAAAACACTTAGATATGTGTAGCATAGCAAATAATATATAGTTAGTAACTTTTTTCAGTAGAATGTCATATCATTGACATTCTCAACCTAAAGTACAGAATATAAGGTTAGAACGAGGGTTGAGAGGAAGTAGACAGACCGTAAGAAGACATCTCTGACTACTGGAAGCCTCTGGTGCTGTTGTGTAGTCCAACAAATATATATTAGACACATGTTGTATTTACTGTACAATGTCGTTCAGTAAAGGAGGTATGAAGATAAATGCTACATGGTTCAAATATCCTTTAGCAAAAGAATAAGAAAAACATTGAAAATATAAGAGAAAATGGAAGATAAATGACAATGTATAAGAGACGACAGAAACATATAGCATGAAAAATACAGATGGAGAAGGTGCTCTTGAACAGAATAACAGACATTTAATCACTGGAGTCTGAACGAAAGGCACTAAAGATGAGAATGGACTTTGACAAATTTATAGGTTGACTGGACAAACCAAGAAATGAAATTGAGTGTGCACATGAAGGACTCAATTTTTCCAACAATGCTCTTCAAGTAGGAAAGTCATCTGCAGGAGAGAGGTAGAAGTGGGTGTTGTGATAACTTGAAGAAAAATGGCAAAATTTTTAAATAAATGGTGAAGAAATGGAAGCAAGAAAAATGAAAACATGGTTGAGAAACACTGGTTTTCCAGAGGATGTTGTGGGCACTAATTTTACAGGGACACTATTCTAAAAGTTCATATCATTTTCTCAATAGTTTTCTTCTGACTGGAAAGAATAAAGACAAAGTTAACAGTCATACTGACCCAGGTTGGGAATTTTCATAGCAGACAAAGGGGAAGAAATGGTAATATTTACATAGAGTTTGCTATATGACAGACATTAAATACTCTGTGCTTACTGATCTGTGAAAATCATGCTTCCCGAAGACAAGGGACTTGCTTGTGACAGTACAATATGAACAGCAGTGGCAGTATATCACTTCTGAGCAGAAGTTTCAAGAGGAATCCCTTCATCAAATGCTAATCCCTGTAGGGCTTCTAACAAGCAAGTTCTGAGATGGGTGGTGCCCTCCAACTTGGCTGCTAGTCAGGAAGAAATGGTTCTATGAAATCAGAAATCTGTCAGTCAGACCCAAAAGGCTCCAGGACAAAGAACTGGTCTGGTATCAATGTGAAACCAGAGGTGAGCAGAGGTCACACCAAGTTCAATAACCTCCTATGGTCAATGGCCTAATTAGATATTTCACCTCACACACTGAACATCATAAACAGCTTCATTTCAAAACCAGTCTTATAGCCACTTGATATCCTAACATTCAGAAAAAGTAAGTATTTGTTGAATGAGTAAGGATCTAACCTGACTTTAAAACTGCCATGGGTAATATGAGGTCTACTTCACAGAAAAAGGAATTTTAATAATGTTTAGGATAACGAAAACTTCACCTAAGAAATGGCAAGTATAATGTGAACGCTACCAAGGCCTCTTCCTCAGGTTCATGGTTTATAAAACGTAATTATTTTATGTTAAATATCCAGACAGAATAAATATAGGTTTCTTTCAATTTCATGGTGGAACCATTATCTGAGATCCTCATGTAAGAGGCCTTCATGTGCCTCTACTAAAATTCTAAAATGATTGTCAAGTGTTCTTTATTTATAGATTAGCCTGAAGGGGGTTAGGCAGGACATAGATAATGCTGAAAGAGAAGAAATTGTATGATGCTCTTGTGAGTTAGTACTACCTACTTAAGACACAGAAACAAAGAACCTCATTGAAATCACTTTGACATTGAGAACCAAGCTAGAGTTCAGACATACTATTAAATGTTTACCTGCAATTGATTAAGATGACTAAATTTAAATATCACATCACACTTGAAGACCTGTTGGAGAACATGCTAAAAACTATTCACTTTCCATTATCCTACCAGTTTTACTTTTGATGACATTTGATTCATCTATTCCATTCTAAGTCCTTCTAAAATCTTGAGATTTTGAAGCTTGCCTTTTATTTGCTAAATAAAATCTTGTATTAAGAGGCCTCCCTGGTGGCACAAGGGGTTAAGACACAGCACTATGAAGCTGTCCACAGCCATTGCCGCATGAGTTGGCTCCCCAGCCAGGGAAGTGACCCGCATGCACAGCAGACCTCTCCTGTCTTGCCCTCTGCTCCCCTCAGCAGTGTATTTAGTAAATCTGCCTGTTCTGCTCCCCATTCTGTCTCTGGTGAATCCTCTCATCCCCCACATCTCTGGCCTCCACCCAGGTTTTGTATCCATAAATAAATAAATCTTTAAAAAATAAATTCTTGTATTAAAAAGTTGCCATGGAAAGGCCAAACATTAAATTTTATTTTAAAAAGTATACTTTCTAAGTGATGTTTTTTCTTAACCACCTGAAAAATTAAATTAACATGTTAATTTTAATTTTCACAAACACCCTTTTGAAAACAATAATTGCACCCATTTTGGAAATGGAAAAACTGAGGCTTGTAGAATCTAAGTTGATGTGATAAAAATGGCTTGTGACTGTGCTGGCACTTAACCTACCATCTACCTAATTCCAAAATGTCTGTTCTTTCTTCCAAACTATTTTATCAGGTAAATCTAACTTTCAGGAAGTATTCATAAATTATAAATCTATACCACTGTTTTCAAAACTTCAGTTATTTACATTTCTATCTTCATTATCTTTGTCATATCATTTCATACATGATATTTGCTTACAATTTTCTATAAATGAAATTACTTTTAATACATTAATTTTTAAAACTTTATTGCTATTAACTGAAAAATCTTCATTACTTGTTTTAAATAGATGATAACTATAAAAATAAGAAGAAAATGATGTTCTCAAATAGAAATTAAAATTTAAGTAAAAAGGGCCTCCCCTGGTGGCGCAGTGGTTGAGCTCAGGGCTGCGAAGCTGCCCGCAGCCTCTGCAGCACAGGTTCGATCCCTGGCCACCAGCAAAGGTCCCACATGTCACACAGACCTCTCCTGCTGCTCTCGCTGCTCCCCTCAGCAGTGTATTTTGTCAGTCTGCCTGTTCTGTTCCCCACTCTGGCTCTGGTGAATTCTCTCACCCTCCCGCACTTCTGACTGTACCCAGTGCTTGTGCAAATAAATAAATAAATAAATAAACAAACAAACAAACAAAGACTTTTTAAAAATTTAAAAAATAAATAAATATAAAATTTAAGTACAAAATAAAATGCATGAATATTGAATCTAACTAAATTTAAAATGTAGGATTCAAAATGAGTTCCTCAACACTAAGAACAAAACAATTTTAGATTACTCAGTATTGAAAGGATATTTAGCTTGACATTCTGTTTAAGATGAAAATAAGGTTTTATATCAATATAATAATTCTATATTTTAGTTTTGCTGTTACTTATCATTCAGAATTTTATCTCAGTGTGTGTATTGAAAATAGTAGAAGATAATAAGCTGACTTTTCCAATAGAGACATTCACTGTGAAGTCATTCCTAACCAAGATGGTGTAACTGACATTCAACAAAATAAGCAATCTCTTGAATCTTCTGAACTTACTTAGTTTGGGTTAAAAAAGAAGTGGGGAAAACAAAAACTATTTCATAGACATTTATATATATAGTCAGAAAACACATAGAACATTTTTTCAAGCATTTCTTAATACTTCTTAATAGTGTTTAAAATACATTTTCTTGTTAGTTTAGTGTGGTCTTTAGGTAACTGCATAACTGATTTATCTTCATCATAAGAATCCAATTCACCTTAGTCGTGGGGATTCCCTTAATCCAGTTTTTTGCAGTTACACCTTCCATGAGTGATTGACACAATCTCATCTTCTGAAAAGATAGTTGGCCATTCAAATAAGCAAATAAATCTTGAAGAGTTTAATTTGCAAATTAAGATGCCAATATATTATCTCACACAAATTTTTCTTCACAGAAATTTTATATTCTTCAGACAAACTGGACAAACAAGAAATAAATTTCAGAAAAAAAACACAAACTTTAGTCACTTCATTTTGAGAAATACAAAAGTTCAAGATGCATAGACTTGACTTTAAAATGAGGGATGAGTTTAACACCCTCATTAAGTTTTCTCAAAAATACCCTACATTTTTGAAGAAGGTAGAGCACACAATAATAAGTGGAATTCGTTCCAGGTATGTTCCCCTGAATCCAGAGAAATGCCCTCTGATCAGAGAATTTAAATCACTCACAATCTATGTTCTCCCTTGGTAATTCATCACAAACTTGCTACTGGATATTAGTTTGTTTTGGTCTTTGCTTTATTAAAGTAACATTGGTTTACAGTACCATGCAAGTTTCAGCTTCACACTTCAACAAATTTATATACTACACCACAACCACCATCAAAATTCTAGTTTTCATCCACCACCATCCAATCAACCTTCTCCACCTCTCTCTCCCACCATCCATTCCAATTCCCTCTGGTAACCATCATTCTGTTGTCAGAGTTTAAGGGTTTGTTTTTGTATTGCTAATTGTTTTTAAACTCTTCTTTTCAGTACATAAATTGCCAAGTTTGGTAAAACAACATGTTCTAATGGATGCACTTGTATTCAGCTGAGTTCACAATATAAATGGATCCACTAGTCTACAATGACTTTAAGGCACAATAAGTGGCAATTATTGCTTTTTTTATGGCCACAGTTGTAAGGTTACCACAATTCGTGTTATTTTATTAAGTCTCATGTCATCTTATCCAATTTTCATTTTCTAGAAGCTTTGATAAGAATCTCACAAATGTTATTTGTAAATGTAGACCAAGTAGCAGTTTTAAACAATTATTTTTAAAGATTATGCTAGTGTTTAATCATCTACATGCCCCTTTTCTCACAGGCACACACAAAGACTGATAGGAGACAGACTGCAGTTTTAGTTTTCATTGAATTTATGGTTTGGAGTTGGTGTCCCCAAAAGGATCAGAGAGGCTCCTTTCAATGTGCTTAGAGTAGCCCTCTTCCAAAAAGCCACCTTAGATATAAATACTAACGGTCAATGCAGGCCTCCTAAGCGCCATAATCTATTACTATTGCTTAAAGAATGCAAATGTTTTGAGTCAAGAACAATGTAATCCCTAGAGGCTGAGAAGATTTTGCTCCTGACAGAGTCCTTTGCCCTTCCCTAGTGGAAGAGACAATCATTCCCTAAGCATTTTTAGTTCTCAAACCACAGACACAATCACTGCTATATCTAGAAGAATGTAGTTTTGTTTTCATTATTTTCGAGAGCCATATGTCCTCTCCATGTGAAAATTTTGTCTTTACTGTTAAGAGTAAGATGAGGCCACACGCTCTTGTCTGTCAATGTGAAGTCTCCCATTCTCTATCCTTGAATTCCTAAAACTCAGGATAAATATCCCTGGTCTGATCCATTTTTCTTTAGAATATACAACCATATAAAGTTTCCATAAATATGTTATTAAATTTTGACCCTACTTCTACTAATCTGTCTAATATTAATTTGTTCATCTGCCCAGCCTCAGGAGAACCCAGCTGAGGGTGGGGGGATATTTCTCTGTGCCCCAACAGCCTAGTCAGACATAGTAGTGCTTGCCTTTACTTTATTATGAGCCTGTAAATGAAGCCTGTAAATGATCAAAAGACTTCACTGTGCTCTTACTTAACTAAGAAAAATTCTATAGTGTTCCTGGTGTTCATTGTGTGCTTCAAAACTGTGCTTAAGTTTAGTGAATATATACTAGAATTTGAGAGTACCCACAAACATAATGGAATGTGTTCACTTTGTTACCAGTTTATGAACATTTACATTTCAATTTATTGGGCCTCCCTGGTGGTGCAAGGGATTAGGCACTGCACTATGAAGCAATCCACAGCCTCTGCAGCACGAGCTCGATCTCCGGCCGGCCAGGGGGAAACCCACATGGCACAGCAGACCTCTCCTGCCTCACCCACTGCTCCCCTCAGCAGTGTATTTCAGTCAGTCTGCCTGTTCTGTTCCCTGCTCTGTCTCTGGTGAATCCTCTCTCCCCCCACATCTCTGGCCTGTACCCCAGTTCTTGTATGAATAAATTTTTTAAAAAATATTTTTATCATGTTCATCAGAATTTTCAAGTTTCACTCAGTGCTTCACAACAGCAAATAAGATTCAGGCAGTTCATTCATGTTGTTCTCACATCTGTCTGAAGGCATGTGACTAATTTCATCACGTTCACCACTAGTTCTAAACTTTTTCTCACAAATTGTACTTTCTCTAAATTTAAAAACTTCCTCTAGCAATGGATAACAACAAGTCATCTTAGTGCTCTAATTATATATATATATATATATATGTATATATATATATATATATACATACATATACATACACATTCTTCCCACACCTCATAATTTTTCAGCATGTGGAAATAGGATTTAATGAGCTATTGGAGGTAAAACTGTATTAGACTATGTACACACAAAAAAGTACTGAGAGCCATTGCCCAGAGACTGATTGGAGAATGAACAGTTTTATAGTGAAAAACACTGGCAGCTGACCATGTGGTCTCAGTGGGAAAGAATTTGAGACAATAAATGCCTTAGATTCTAACAACTCCATAGTTTCTAATGCTTGTCTTCCTGTGAATTAAAAGTACTTTCTGTTCTTGGATTCTAAAGGATAGTTCGTATCCTAACAATAAATTCCCCATTTTTATTTAAAATAACACAAGCAAATTACTTATAATCAAATAAATCCCTTCCTAGAGAATTGTCGGCTGACATTTGGGTTTGTTTAGGTTAACTGAATGCCCATAAACACCCAATCCAAAATTAAATGTGTTTTCATATACCTAAAGTATGAAGTTTTTAAGCAATGTTAGGATGAGATCACAACATTTTCAATAATGAAATATTCTAATACAGGCAGTAGCCCCCCACCCCCTTCTGAAAAAAAAAAAATGCAGTGAATGAAAAACCTAACAAAGTAAGGAATGTTTTTCAATGTCTTACTGGACTTGAGGCTCAGTCAGAATTGGGAAAACCAATATACAAAATGAATATGACCTACATATAGGGTTACTGAAATTTCTCTGGAGATAAAGCCTAGAGGAATCTCAAGAATACTCTGATAGTTTTGAAAGATTGATATAGATTTGCTGCATAAAATCTCTAAATTCACAGGAAAATTGAAAGCCAGAGACATCAATGCTTTTAATCAGTGCAAGACTTCATAAGTTCCATTCAGTCCTGGCAGACTTTACAGCTGCCTGTGGCCATGCACCCCTCTGACTGTCCAAGGAATCAGGGTAGATGAGCTCCATATGTGCAGCTTATTACAGAATGAGGCCTAAAAGTCTGTTTTGGAATCATATCATTAACCACTAGATACATTTTTTTTTTAAATCACAGCATATGTCCTAATACAAGGAAGGAATTTCAAAACAATGGATGATGTGGTATATTGGTTTAATTTCAGCAAAACCAAAGAAAATATAACTAGCAAAAAAACTAATCATATTAATAGTCAAGTATAAAAATCAATGTCCACTTCCATTCTCAGAGTCAATAGTGATGTTATATAAAAACTTCATACTAAATAAAGTTGTCTCAAATTACCTGCACATGTCAGATTGAAATAAATATTATTTTATTGTTTTTTCTGCAGACTTTGGATGAAAGATTGGCAAAACACTTTAGAAAAAGGACATTAGAGTTGCAATTTTCCCAATATAGAAATTAGACTTGAATGGTGAAAAAATTGGCAAGAATGAATAAATGAAAAGCCAAATTTATAAACATGGATTTGTAATTAAATCTCTTTCTTAAAACAATCTGATTATTTTAATCTTATACTTTTATAATTGAATTTAACTGATCTTCATCTTTATGAAAACAACTAAACTCCAAAATTTCAAGATAAGACTATGCTTTTGTGTGTTTCTTCTAATGGACTAATTCTTTTTCTTAGTAATTATCTCTAATGCTAGTTGGAGGAAACTTTCCAAGATCTATAGCCTTAGGTATTACTTAGGGAAATTATGTTAAATCACAGTTCATATTTTAACTTAATTACTTTTATCCTTAATCATTTGAAGTTATAGTTATTCCAAGAATGAGATTTTGAGAAAAGCTTTGACTGTTTATATGGGGAAAAGATTTCTTGGATATTAAAAATCTCCATCTCTGACATTTGTGTTATGTAAAACCATAGCTCATTTTGAGGTTTTTGTTATGTTTATGTATTTATATTTTGTTTATTGAAGTAACATTGCTTTGCAATACTGTATATGTTTTTGTATGTAGGTTCACACCTCTTCAAATGTATGTTTTCACACCATGCACCCCACCAAGGCCCCAATCATCTACCATAGTCCCCTGCATCACCTCCCCCTTTTGCTTCCAGCCTTCACCTTCCCCTTCTGTCAGCTTCAGTTATGCTGTCAAATTTCAAAGGTTTATTTTGGTTTATTTATGTCTGGCCTTTGCTTTTTTCTTTATATTCCACAAATGAGTGAAATCATCTATTATTTGTCTTCATGACCTATTTTGAAAGTAGTTAAGCTCTTCCTCCCCCTGAACCTCTAGATGCAGAGCTTTGTGGCATAGTGCTCCCTTAGGTCACAGACATATTTTGTAACATAAAAGTAATTACAGAGTCCAAAACTGGGAAAAATGTAAACTCCAATTACCCAAGTTTATATTTAAAGCATTACTAAGGATGTGGAAACAATCCTGACTTTTTTCCCTGGAAGAACTCAAGTGACATTCTACCACCTAGATATGGCTTAGTCATTCAGAGCACTACCCACTACCCATCCAAAGTATGTCCTTAGGAAAACTGAAACAGCAACTAACATCTTACTCCAATAATTTCATTTATCTTAACAATTTGTCTTGAAATAGCATATATATATATATATATATATATATTCTATTCATTTTTATTGACAGACATAATCCGAGATACAAATTAAGAAACTTGACTGAGTTTATAATTTAAATTATAGCAACACAAGTTCTAGCATCCATTCTCCAAATCAAGACACCTTCCAAAGGACACTGTCATTTTGTCTAATGCAGAACACATTATTTCCATTCTTGGTGTGTCATGAAAACAATCTTTAACATTGGTTTGTGTGTGTGTGTCCACGAAGAAACAAAGAGATTTTTTAAATAAAATACAATTTAAACAATAGCCCAAAGGAAGATTATATCCTCCCCAAACTCCCCACATTGTATGATAAATGTTTGAGTTGCCCAGAGTGCTTGCCTTATAAAAAAATTGAACAAAACCCAAACCAGGTCCATGTTATATAATTTGATGTATTTTTTATGAAAAACTCACTTTATTAAAATCAGTATTTATTTAGACTATTGTGCTCACTTTTAATTATTCATGTCTTTCCTTGTGAAAAAGAAACCATAATTTGTATCAAAAGTATTAACAAATAACTGAATACATCATGGCATCGCTGGGGAAATGGAAGTAATGTAAGCATGTGCCTTAAAGATGGAAGACCAACAAGCTGGTCCCAGTGCATATAAATAAGAAAATCCCTCAATCTTTTTTTTTTTTTGCAACCACAAATTCATTTTCTATTTTTACAGATACTCACATTCTGAAATTTTTATATAAATAGGATCCTACAATATATAGCCATTTCTGTCTGGTTTCTTTCATTCAGCATATTTTTAAATTTTTCCATGCTATAGCATATGTAATTCATTCTTAATTGAATATTATTCTTTTTTTTCTTTTTTTTAAAGATTTATTTATTTATAAAAGAATCGGGGCTCAGGCCAGATGCACAGGATGGTGAGAAGATTCACCAGAGGCAGAACAAGGAACAGAACAGGCAGAATGATGAAATACACTGCTGAGGGGAGCAGCGGGCAAGACAGGAGAGGTCTGCTGCGCCATGTAGGACCCTCGCCCGCCAGCTGGGATGGAACCAGCACTACAGAGGCTGCAGACAGCTTCACAGTACAGCGCTCAACCACCTGCATCACCAGGGGAGGCCCAGTTGAATATTATTCTTCAGTTTGCTTCTAATATGTGGTATACATGCAAGATTACTGCTCTTGTTTGACCTCATATTTCTAGGCACTTTTCAGAACCCCAGTGCCCACATGGGGTAAACCTGAATTTCTCATAGCTTCATTTTGTTACCAATAACAGCAAAAATTTAGAATCTAATTAACTCAGAGCATCTTTTCCTTACTATAACTAAAGCATCACTCTTGAAAGAGAGGTGCTTAAATCTCCATATTTTCAGTATCCCTCAACTCTTGAGATTTGAAGACAGAAATCTGAAGACCATAATATGATCCTGACATTATCTCCAGAATCACCAAGAATAATCATTTTCCTCTAGAAGGAAAAGTAAAGGACTATCAGTAAGAGGCATCTCAAAGCAAACCAAACATATATTATTCCTCTTAATGTGGAAGATCTCAAAGATGTACATAATGGGATGTTGAAATGTAGTGGAGAATTGTAAACACCAGAAATGCTCCAAGAGATTTCACATGCGAATGTAATAAGCATAAGCAAAGAACTCTGTGCCAATGAACATGGAGTCAACTGGTCCTCCAACCATCTTGGAAAGCCAACCCATCAGGATATGAGGGACAGGAATCATAATGGTCATTTATAAAGTTGTTCTAAAGAATAACAGGGTGTGCTGAGGTTATGAAGATGTAAAAGGAAATGAAACAGTTAAACATGAGAAATTAGGGAGATCTTCAGCTGCTATCTTTTGTAGGAAACTTCATAGAAGAGATGTGATTTCTAGGAAACTTTGTATGTGATTTGTATAAAACCCAAGAGTCCATCCCTTCAGAAATAGCCAACTTTATTCCTTCACATTTTGGACCATGATTTTACTTATGTGATTTGCACATTCATTCATTCAGTCTTCATTCAAACACATAAAAATAGTTCTTGAGTTCCTACTATGTAGCAGACACTAAATGGGTGTCCCAGATGTATTAGCACTGTGTGAAATGGAAATAAATCCAAAATGCCCAACATACTCTATGCAAACCCACTGAGGACTGGTTTCCTTTCATGAATTTTTAACAGTTACTGAAAACTACCAAGACCCATATATAAATTCTTCAAGTCCTATTGTACCACCGGAGGGAAATAATTCTGAAGCTTTATATGATTATCTGTTCACATTTAGAAAGAATTTTTATAGAAGCTATAACTCAAAGTCTCTGAAAGAAGCATTGCATAGAATAATATGTCACATTCTAGGACAAAAAAGAAAGTTCTTTAATACATGAGACATTCTATCTACAAATAATACTAAACCCAGTTCAAAGTGATAAAGATGTAAAGAAGTCATTGGCTTATATAATTGGAAATCTAGAGAGAGGGAGGTTTGAGTTAGTGGTTTCTTTTCCATTTCTTTGTATTCTCCCAACTAAACCTCTCTTTACCTGTTGGCACATATGCAAGCTGTGTTTCTCTCAGAGTAGGAAAATGGGTGTGGTATTCCAGGCCACATATCTATGGAGAATGGCACTCAGAGGAACAAACAAGCCCTACTTATGTATCTATCTCTTAAGAATGAAAAAATTTGTAAGGAGCCCAAGGAAACCTTCCTTCCCTCCCCCCCGCTTTCCCTGAATTAGGTAACATGTCCAGTCACAAATCAATTTCTTTGGCCAAGGGAACTGCTATTTGTTGACTGGCCAAAGTTTCACTTAGTGAATTACATACTGTGGAAAATAATATGTTTTTACCCCTTAACAAACTAGAGGAGGGATAGAATTCTCCCGAAGCTTATGTTGTACATGGGCGATGACTAGACTTGAATGAATGGTAAAATAATCTAATGAAGGAGGAAGAAGGATTAATAATTAACAGATAACAAAAACCTACTATAGGAACTCTCTATCCAAAGAAATGTCTTCTAAAGAAGTCATTTTGTAACCTGACAATGCATTTGAGCCCTTTCAAATTCTGCATCTTTTGAAAAAAGTGTCTTGTTGAGAAAGTTACATTCTGTGGATTTTATGTGTCTATTCAGTTCAATGTAAAGTTGTTAATGCTCTACAGCTAGGATACAATGGGGTCAATTTGCTAGCTGCCCTTCTCTTTAATCAGTAAGTAATGGTAAAGTTTTAGGAGAGCATTTAAAGTTTTATCTGAGTATGGTTATTTATTTGTAACATAAAAACTTCAGTGATGGTAACATTGCTTTCTGAAAGGTAGTACCATATAAGAATTGTACTGTTGTTAGGATTCAGGCAATGTTTGATAACATTGCTGCAAACTTGTATATGACAACCCTATTCTGCAAGAAACTTTATACTCATTTGTCTGTGTGACATGTATCACCAATTTAAAATTACCCACTGTGATTGTAGGGAAAATATCGATTAAATTAAGACACAGTTTTTCTGTTAACTATGTTCATTGACACTGCAATGCTGGAATATTTTATAAGATGAATATAAAATGCATTGATAATTTAGTTTGAGAATATCTGCCATAGAAGACTGTTTGCTTCTCACATTTTACACTGGATTAGACATTATGATCTTGAGATGAATATTGTCATAAAAACTGACTTGTCTTAATTTTCAAGCTTATTTCAGACATTAACTTGGTAAGTCGATAATAAGCTTTTATATTTTCTTTTTAACTTTACTTTTATAAATCAAGGATATATTTCTTTTTTAATACACCTAAATAATATATTGGCCAATAATACCAATCAGCATATTACAATGGAATATGCAAATAGAATCAAATTAGAGAAGTTCAAGTAACCAATGCTTCTTTTTTCTTTCTAAATTACAACCAACTGTAGGAAATCATTGCTTAGTTTAAAATTTGTTTTCTCGGGCCTCCCTGGTGGCACAGCGGTTGAGCGCTGGGTTGCGAAGCCGCCTGCAGCCTCTGCAGTGCCAGTTCGATTCCCGGCTGCTCCCCGGCCACTGGAGGAGGGTCCCACATGGCGCGCAAACCTCTCCTGCTGCCCGCTGCTCCCCTCAGCAGTGTACTTAGGTCCTTCTGCCTGCTCTGCTCCCCACTCTGGCTCTGGTGACTTCTCTCACCCTCCTGCGCTTCTGACTGTACCCAGTGCTTGTATAAATAAATAAATAAATCTTAAAAAAAAAGAAAGTGGAAAGAAAAATAGAAATTTAATAAAATTTGTTTTCTCAATATTTGATTCCTTTTAGGAGATTTCCAGAATATTTCTCTTTTTATTCACTGATCCCTTGAGGAGTATACACAAATTCAATGTTTTGCTCTCTTAAAATATAATTCTTTGGTGCCTTCTTTCAAACTTTCTCATTTTGAATGTATTGTTAATGACAATGTCTAACTATTCAATCATTATCATCCTATATTTTGCATCAGGAAGAAATTGCCTTCCAAGCCATATATCTGGGAAAAGAAAGGATTTTGATAAATATCTATGTTGGTTTCAGGCAACAAGTAGGCTTGAATCCCAGCCAAAAGTGTCTGTGTGTATAAAAGGAAGCCAAAAATAGGATGATGAGAATTACAGAGACTGATTACATAAGGACAACATTTGTTGAAAAGCATTATGGTACAGCTATGTGATGAAATAAGAGAAGCCATTAAAACAATGATATATAGATGTATTTGTTGATCTATAGAAAATCCTCTATATAAAACAAGTAAAAATATGTTACAAAAACTAACAAAATATATGACTTTATTTTTATTTAAACTCATATTTATCTGTAAATATACTGTTAATTACATTTTTCCTTGGAGGTTAGATTGAAGGTGATTTTTTGTTTTCTTCTTTATATTTTTCTATATAATATGAAAATTTAAAGTGTATTAATTTTCATTCAAAAACATAATTCTATCTTCATTTCTAAGTATAGCTAAAAAACTTTAAAAAGAAACATATATAAAGTGGTTAAATAAATCAAGTAATTATGAACTCAATTATATGCTTTTTATCTCCCTCCTAACCTAATTCCCACTTTCCTGATTACTAGCTGATATCTTTGTAATTTTTCCTGGTAACAAAGGATAATCACTTTTCTAGGCAGCAGTTCTGTATCCTAGAGCAATATATTTGTAATCCTTCTTTATCTTTGCATTAAAATCATCCTCGGTTAGTCTCAAGCAGTCTTTAAAATGAAAAGATGTGCACTTTACTTAAAATGTGCACTGCTATTTTCCAGAATGGTATCTTGTCTGATGAATCAGCTGACTCTGTTTTTTCTTAACTGCACTTGATCTCTTTCCTCAGACATAACACACTTGCCTCAACATAAGAAACAAGCAGAAGAGAGCGTGCAGTGTTTTATGCCTATGCCGCTTCAACCGCAGTTTCTCAAGAGGTTCTCAGCTTTCAATTCTATCCCTAATCTTGAATTTTTTTCTTACTAGCAGTTCTAGGTTTGTGACCACAGGGAATCTTTAGCATTGGATAACTGTTTCTAAATTCTAAAATGCCTACAGTAAATCAGATAGATAGTGCTACTGTTATTAATTAAGGTAGAACTGAATGTTCTGCTGTACTTTTTTCTGGTGAAGTCTTATATCCCATTTTCCAAAATTACATAATTTGCAATTTTTTACAACTTAGTAAAGAAGTATTGGCATTAACTTTCCTGTTAATATGTTTGATAAGACATAACAGTTTACTGCTGCAAGAGCAAACTGTACCCCCAAACAGTTCTTGAACTCTGAGTTCAAATTGTCTAAGGATTATACTTCATTTCTATATATAATGTACTAGAATAGAAAGAATTGAAGAAAACAATCCTATTTACATTCTCATCAAAAATAACTAAGTACCTAGGAATAAATTTAACAGAGGAAGCAGAACACCTACAAAATGAAAACATAGAACATTGTTTTAAAAAAGAGAGAACATGAAGAAATAGAAAGCTATTGTATACTTATAGATTAAAATATTTGACTTTATTAAAATAGCCACCTTACCTAAAACAATATACAGATTCAATGCAAAACCTATGAAAATTCCAATATTTTTCAAGGAAATAGAATAGACAATACTAAAATCTATATGGAGCCATAAAATGACTGTATAGCCAAAGTGATCCTGAGGAAAAAAAAAAAAAAATGGAGGTATCACATTCCCTGACTCCAATTTGTACTACAAAGCAACAGCAATAAAAACCATATGGTATTTGAATATAAATAGACACACAGTTTAATATAATAGAATTCAAAACCTAGAAATAAACCCATACATATATGGACAACTAATTTATGACAAAAGACTGAAGAGCATACAATGGAGGAAGAGAAGTTACTTCAATAAATGGCTCTGGAAGAGCTGGACAGTCAGATCAAAGGAATGAAACAGGATCACACCATACACAAAAATTGGTTCAAAGTGTGCTAAAGACCTGATGGTAAGACCTGAAACCATAAAACACATTAAAGAAAACATAGGTGATACACTCTTATGACTTAGGTCTTAAAGATGTCTTTGGGGGCTTGACTCCAGTGACGTGGGAAACAAAAGTAAAAATAAACAAATGAGACTTATCAAACTAAAAAGCTGTGCACAGTGAAAGAAATCATTGTCAAGATGCACAGGCAAGCTACTGAGTGGGAAAAGATATTTACAAACCATATATCAGACAATGGGTTAATATTCACAATATACAAACAACTCACACAACTCAAAAGAAAACAACCAACAATTAGACAGAAGAGCTAAGAAGAAATACAAATGGCCAACAGGCACATCAAAAAAATGCTCATTGTCAGTTATTATTATAATGAGATATCACTTCACACCCATGAGAATGTCCTATATCAAAAAAAAAAAAAAAACAAGAAAAAAATATTTGTAGATTAGGGAGTGGAAAAAAAGGAAGCCTTATACACTGTTGGTGGGAATGTAATTGATACAGCTTCTATGGAAAACAGTATGGAGATTCCTCAAAAAGTTAAAAACAGTCACTGTATGATCTAGCATTTCCACTTCTATATTTGAAAAATATAAAAACACTGATTTGAAAAGATATACGTACCCCTATGTTCATTGTAGCACTATTTACGTAGCCAAAAGCTGGAAATGAACTAAGTGCCCATCAATAGATGATTGGATAAAGATGTGGTATATAACATAATGGAACAATACTCACTATTCAGTTATAAAAATAGATGATATCTTGCCATTTGCAAAAACGGATGGAACTAGTGGGGATTGTGCTAAGCAAAATAAATCAGGAGAAAGTCAAATACCAGATTATTTCACACATATGAGAGTATAAAGAAACAAAGCAAAGAAATGGATAGTACAACACATTCTTGGATTCTGAGAGCAGAATTAGGTGACCAGAAAGGAAAGGTGGGAGTAGGGCAAAGAATAGAGGGGTCCAGTGGGTCATGGTGAAGGGTTATTAGTAGTTTAGTAACAGGCATCCTGTGGTGAAATTCATTTGAAATGTGAAACTGTAGTCCTGAAATATACTCCATTGCAGTATAAACCAACATTACCACAATAAAAGAAAACAATACAGAAAGAATACTAATAGTTTTATGGTGTGAAAAATAATAATAAAATGAAATATTTTCAAATTAAAATAAATAATAAGGCTACTTTTCTAATCACCTTCTTCCAGTAGAGAGAGTAAAGAGAGAGTTCCTGAACAATGTGTTTCATGAAAATGTTGCATCCTGTGCCTTCATGCCTCCATTGGTAGAAGTGAAGAAAAGACCCCAAATTTGACATGATCCTCATAAGCCTTACCTCTTCTCTGCTCACTCAGCACTCCTCACCACCACTAACTGCTTTGGCACACAGAACTAACCTCCTTGTGCACCCCCAAGGAAACACACTTTACAAGGTAATCTCAAGTCCCAAATTTCTAATTTCCAAATATGACTCCATTTCCTACCCAACTTTGTAAGCTCTACCTTTCATCTGTGGCACTCCTGCTCAGTTATCCAAAGGATTCCCTATACCTTCAGTCTCTACACTTTTTCTCTTGCTATAAAGAAATCATGAGATTGCTTCATCTCCAGTTTCTTAGGAGATGTTCATTTTCACATTCACAAACCTACCTCTTTGTACTTTCTAGACCACTTCCATTCTTTCCCTTCTAAAAATCCCTATTTCTGATCCCTGTTGCTGACTCCATGTCATTAGACCCATTCATTCTCATCATAGTCATCCTCAGAGCTGTAATTCACACTAGCTCATGCCTTGAGGATATTAGCTCTTGGATCAATTTTTCTCCTCTCATTTAATTCTTACCACAATTCATGGTCATTTTGATATTTATAAGTGCAATGTCTCTCATACATGGTCATTTCAGTATACCATGCCTATTTTCTTTCCAAGGATCTTATTCTTTACCCCATCTAAGCCACAAACTTCCATCATTCACTCCCAGACCACTTCATTATCAAGAACTGCAATCTTGCCAAAATTCAATTGTAAGCAGCACAACTCCTCTCTTCAGAGTATTTCAACAATTCCTCAAACCAAAGGAACCTGAAATCCATTTATCCTACTACCATTTCACTGTCTGTTACTACTTTGACATCTATTATAATTCTTTCCTCAGCTTAAATTCCCTGGTTCTTCGCTGAAATCACTTCCTTGCATTCCCCCAAGTCCCTTGCCTTTTCCTGCTTCATCATTCTCACCTGTCACAAACCCAACTCTCTACTCACTTTGTATTTTCATTCACACAGCTGACCAGTGTTGAGATAAATGCTACCATCACACTCATAATTCCATCGTAAGTTCATGACCTTAATCAGGCCCAAAGATCTTTCAGGCTATGCTACTCTTGTCCTATTACCATCTCATTCTTCTAAAACATTCTTTCCTAAGGAAAAATAATAATTCTGTGACTAAAGATTATAAAAAGAATTAATTTCCATATTAAATTTCATCTAAAATATACTACAGTTCTTTTGGTTATAAAACAGACATTCCATTTGATTTACAATGTTAAGTAATTTGGAGTCAGATTTTTTTCCTTTTTTGTGAAGGAAACCTGGGCTCCACCCTCTTTTTCTTTTTGAAGAACAAATCTTTTAAAGACATGATTTCAATGGTCTTCTTCATATATTTTATATATATATAACATATATACACAATAATGTTAAAAGACTCATCTAGAAAAAACTATGACAATTAATATTAGTTGTCGGTGTCCTAATGAAAAACAATAAACAAACAAAAAAGGTCATATAAGGAACTTGATGGGGAAAAAGTAAAGAAAATCTTCTGGTATGGAAAACAAAATCAATTTAGAAGGTCCACCATCCAACTATTAGGTTTCCCAAACAGAGGAAAAATAAAGGAAATCTATAGAAATAATAAGAAGTAAAAAAAAAAAACAGACATGAAGAAGATATGAGCCTTCAAACTGAAAGTGAACACCACCAGAATGCATGACTAATTTCAAAAGATGTGTTTGGTACATATGACACCCAAGTAATGTTGGAAATTTTTAAAACTATTTAAACAAAAAGTTATAATTCTTCTGCATTCCCTCCCTGCCCACCTCTTCAGAATATCAGGCATCAAAAGTAAATTCATTAATATTTGTTTATATAAATATGCTCTCAAAGAAAGTGTTAAGTATTCATAAGTCAATGAACTTTTAAAATTGAAATACTTAGGCAAAATAAAACAAAGAAATAATCTTTAAATAGAAATTTTAAAAAGGCATTAAAACTTAGTAATATGCGATCTAGTATTTTACATAAAGTAACCCACAACATCGCATTTCAAGTTCTGTTTAGTATTGCATGTGCAGGCACAAAGGAAGACTCGGTGCTCTCTCATTTGAGAATGAACATTCATAATTGCCATGAAAAAAAATTCATCATTTTTTTAATAAGGATTAACTATTACCTCTATCATGCCTTCAACCCTAAGTTTTATGGAAATACTAACGAATGAAACTACTACACAGATGACTAAAGTTCTAGTCTGTATTTCTCTGTCATATAACATTAGGAAATTACCAAAATTTTGACTCTCAATTTCCTCAGCTATAAAGAGGATATAACTTTCTGTCCTACCCATGTTATAGCAACATGTGTAACTACACACATTTATCAACTACATACTTCATGCACTGTGTAGGACACACAGAGTAGGCAG
Organism: Talpa europaea; assembly: GCF_964194135.1. Taxonomy (NCBI): domain Eukaryota; kingdom Metazoa; phylum Chordata; class Mammalia; order Eulipotyphla; family Talpidae; genus Talpa; species Talpa europaea. Next base: position 40,338,848 of record NC_140068.1, read on the forward strand.
TCTTGCTGCTTTTCTGAGTCCACTATAAGGAAATAATGACAAAATTCTCATTAAAGTCCTCTTAAATTGTTTTAAAATGTCTATGCAAGTGAAATGTTATTAAGTTCATTTAATTTTAAGCTAATTTTAGTCTTTGCAAAACTGATGAGCTATGCTAGCCCAGTTTTCAGTAAGCACATATATTTCAGCATGCACTTTTATAAGTAAGAGGCAATCTAAGTTATTTATATAACACCAAAGTAGGACTTTCTTGTACTAGCCCAGCTTAAGAACTTTAAGTCAACCAGGATATAAATTAATAATCATGATGAATGGAGAAATTTTGTTACCACATTAATGTTAAAAATAATTCTAAACTGTTCATTCAGAACAAATAGCCAGAAGCAATTATCTTTAAGAGACTTGGGGAGATTGTATTATCTTACCTTTATCTCACAAGTAAGTATAATATTTCTAATGTTGTTCTGTGAGTGAAGATTATAAAAAGAATTGATTTCCATATTAAATTCCATCTGAAATGGTCTACAGCTCTTTGGGTCATAAAACAGACATTCCATTTGGTTTACAATGTTAAGTAATTTGAAGTCAGAGTTTTTTTTTCTTTTTTGCCAAGGGAGCTTGTGCTTTCCACTGCCCCCCCTCCTTTTTTTTTTTTTTTTTTTTTTTGAAAAATAGATCTTTCAAAGACAAGACTCCAATGACCTTCTTCAAGGGTCATTTGGAACCTTGAGCAAAATGTAACAGTTCTTACTGATGGATTTCCACACAGAGATACTGGAGACACAAAGTCTATGGTAAATAGAGTAGAGCCAAACACAGACCTAGATCTGCCTGCCAGCTCATTATTAATACATCTGAATGGCCTGCACCCCTGACCCCTGCACTGCATCTTTAAGCAAACTTCCCTCTTCCTCTCTCTTCTCAGTGGCACTGTGACTGTGGCTACCTTTGCTTACTTTCATCTATACTTTGTTTTCATGTAAGCCCATTACAATATTAAGTCAGATTTATTTTGTTTTCCACATCTGTTCTTTCAGTTCTATTGATAGCACTTTGTAGCAGGATAAGCTAAAGAGAGAAAATAACCAGAGTATGTGGGGTTGCTGAGAGTAAAAATTGAACTCTCTTCTTTTCATCTCCAAAGAGATGTTTCTTCTTACACTACAGGACTTGGAAAACATTAGATGTAGAAGTCACACTAAGTGAAGTTTGGAAAGAGAAAACACACAACAAAACCTTGGAACTAAACATAAGAACACTTGTTTTCACACAAGAACCTTAAATATTACCTAACACACTTAAGGATGAGCATAAATACAAAAAAGAAAAATACTCAAGTGAATCTGTATATTTCATATGCAAGCCCATGCATGAATAAATTACTTGGCATAGTTAACTCAAGGCTCAAAATGAAAGTACTAATCAGATGAATTTCTGATAGGAGAAAAAAAAAGAACCCTATCATCAATGGAAGCATATTAGTGGTCCTATAAAACTTGAAACCTGAAATTCCCTGCTAATATTACAATATCAGAGCTTGAAGAATTTAATTTTCTATCATTGTTCATCATCACATAATTATTGACTAAAAAAATAATCACTAGCAGCAACTTAGACAAGTTCATTACACAATCGGTTCATGGCTCTCTGACTGGCTTAACCACAAAAACCTAAAGACTAACCTATAGTTTTCAAAAGAACTAAGGGTAATTCTCTGGACATTAAATTCTATGCCAAAGTGTAATTTCAATTTTGCATCACGATTATTTTGTTTTCCACTTTTCTTGACATAAAGGACATTGTCATTCCAGTTTGTTCTAGTTATTTTAACCCCAAAAAGACTTAGTCATCATTTTTAAATTTTAATTACTTTACTGTTAGGAAGGAACAGGAACATTCCTTCCTTACCACTTCTATCCAAAAATCCATAAATGGGTATGTGGCTGTGAACATGGAAGAAGTTGTGCACAGTGTTTAAAAGTGTTAAATCTGAGCTGAGAGAAAATTGGTCCTTTTGCAAAGAATGAAAAACCCGGGAATTATTTCATTGTCATGACCTAGTAGCCACCAGATGCCTAGAATTCCATGTATTTTAAGGACAAACCATTCAATGACTCCTTTGACACCCAAAGTATGCCAATAATTCAATGTATTGGTTGGATGCAAATTTTATACAATAAGGTATGGAAAGCAAACTGTAATTGGGAGTGCCAGAGTGAATGGAGCTCTATTCTGGGACAGAGCCCATTGTTGAACTCCAGCCTGAACCTCCGACCCTTTACTTTGCAGGGATACAATAGCCTTTGATATGAGATGGTGGGAAACGGACTTAGAGACTCATTTCACATTCAGCTGCAATTCATCAGTTTGGCGAGGACTTTTAGCAGCTTTAATGACCACAGCAATTGATGGTTAAATCAATTTGTGCCGGTGACAGCATGGCTGGCCTCTAGACTGTAACAATCCAGGGTTGCACCAGGCAGAAAAGACTCTGTTATTCAGATGTGCACGGCTCCTCCTCAGCTCAGAGTGAGAACAACAGGGAGACAGTCTTTTATAGGGCAGGCCCTGGAGAATGCACACATCCACTCCAGTTGACTGCACAACGTCCACAATACCCAGGCTTCTTTGTAAAATGGTGCAGTCGATTTTTTTTAAGTATTGTTGCAAGTAAAAATATACAGTAGAAGACAAAGATTTCTAATATTTAACTATATCCTAAGAGAAAGTAGCAAACCAGAAAGAATTTAACCTTTGTTTCCTTGATCGAAATGGGTGGTCCTACTCCTGCCACACTAGACACCCTTCTTCCATAAAGAATAGGAAAAGAAAATCAACAGAGAGATTATGACACAGGAGGCTTACATTTTTAAAAAGCCGAAATAGGAATTTTTAAAACAACACCATATTCTGTGTCAAAAAAGAGGCAATATTGCTCCCTCTTCTGTTTATCAGAGGGAGTTTTTTCCAAATACTTAGAAGTCATATCTTTTTAAATTTTTACATATAAATGATTATTAAAAACTGACAATGTCAGCATGATGGGAAAGCCAGTATGGCTGATTTATTTATTATGAAAATGTTATATAAATACTTTGCTAAGCTTACATTTTAACGGTTGAAAAAATTATAAGCAAAAATGACATTTCAAAGGTGGGGGAAGGGACAAAAACTCATTTCACCAGCAAAACTTTTTGTGCCAGCATAAATGAGTACAAGAATGACTAATTAAATCATGCACAATACTTACAAGTCTTCATAAAATGTACTACCTGAAACATGTAATTCTAAGCTCAAATATAGGGAATGTCAATATATTATTTAAAGATCTGAACCTTTATTCCATAGACGTACTCTGATGAACTTCTGAGATACAAGAGCCAATTCAAATAACAGTTTAGGACTTTTGCTTTAGAGACATTAATACCACAGCTTTTGCAAAACAGAACTCATCTCCAAAAGCACAGAAATAATATACATGTCGTATTAAATTCAGAACTTAATGAAACTGACTACAGAAGGAAATCTCTGTGATCCTGAGTTATCTTTTATCCCTATTAAAAATGAAGCCCAGTAATATGGTTTTTTAAACTCTGGTGAAGACACGGGGAAGCATTCTCTTTGAGGACATGGACAGGACCATGGTAAATGGATTGTACAAAACATGCAGCTACAGCACTGTAGAAAAAAATGTAAACAACATTTTCCACCAGATTTGTCTAAACATTGAAAGAATATTGAGGTTATACAGAGGAGGTCTTGGCACTGAGTCCAGAAGCTGTACTTGGTAACTGGGGAGGGGGCAGAAAAGGAGGCGAGTTTCCATGGCAACTCTGGTGCTCAGAGCAAATGGAAAAAGCGTGCATCTTCCCAAGGGAGGAAAGGAGCTCAAAGAGTGAAAATGGAGGGGGAAGGGCAAGGACAGCTTCTGAAAGCCAGTTTTCTGCTGAATAAGTGTTTTATATAAAGCCTGATATGATCTATATAAGAGAGAATCTTCTGAGAGCTCTGGCAGCCTCTTGTAAGGGGCTGCGGTGGTGATTAAAGATCACTCTACCTGGGAAAATATATTTGTCTTGCAATTTCTGGTTAAGATATATAAAGATACTGAATGCACCTTGATGTGTACATTGTCTTCTGCTTTCACAGTAAATATGTGGTGACTAGAATAGAATTTTGCACGTATTTTCCTTTATCATTGTACCTGGGAATCAAGTTTATTCGATTGAAAAACCTTTTCTTTTCTTTTCTTAGTATTCAAAGACAGATAGATGTGATTTGTCATACACATGACTAAGAAGCCCTGATTCATAATTCTGACAACAGTGTTTTATATGTCAGAAAGCAGCCTATAACTCCTAAGAAATAAAACTGTATAAAAAGCTAATAGTTATCTGGTTATAAAAACCATAATTAATACTTTTATCTCATTATAAATGTCTCAATAAAGATGAAAACAGTAATGGCACCAAGAAGGGGTGACAGATGAAGGGCTAATGCTCCTCCATTTTCTGGCATAAACACATTACCACTGAATAAAAGCCCCTTCATTAGAGGTGAGATCATTTTGCAAAAAAACACAAGTAGAAGAGCTCTGATAAAAGATGGACTTGGTTGCACTTATACCAATGACCAGTAGTTTTAATAGCAACAATCTAAATTAAAATATACACTGTTCTACAATAATGTAAGGGCAGGGGCTATGTCTCTCTTTTCAGGCAATATTCCCTGCATCCCCACTCAGGGTACACATAGCAAATGCTCAATAAATGCTTGTTGACTAAAGAAAAAATAAGATGAACCATTCTTCAAAAATTGAGACACTACTTATAAATGCACAGGAGAGAAATGAACTTTTATTTCCCATCTCTACTATAACAGACAGCAGGCTCAGGTTATCTTAATTAAAACTTGCAAGTATTCAACCATAAAGATAGTTATTATCTCCCCCATTTTACAAATGAGAAAAGAGAATCCCTGGAAGATTACATTACTTTCCCAAATTTATACCATTAAAAAGCTGAGACTCAAATCCAATCCTACATAAATATACCACCAAGATCTTTCAACTTTTCCATACTGCTTTCTATACACAGTTAGTACTGACAGACTCCCACTTTGTTCTAATCTGAAGATTTAAAATGCAAAAAATTCATTCACCATTCTCATCACTCTCCTTGGGATCCCTCAAAAAAGCCTAGGGAACTATGCTTCAGAGTTCCCATCAGCCTTGCCCCCTGGAAGATGGAGGCTGAAATACAAAGATGAATTAGCGAGTATAATGCTCATGTTATGTAACTGAGGTTAAGACTATAGAAGTAAAAATACTTATGTCCCTAAAGTCTAATGGAATTTTGGCACAGCCCACATTTCTGCTGCCTACTCAAATGTGTTTCTTTCAACATTCTGATTCCACCTCTGCCAAGACTGAGCCCCTCTAGACCCTCTCAACCCCTTTCCTTCTTCTTCCCTCCGCTATTGACCCTGTTTTATATTATCATTTTCCACAAATCCAATGGAAACTCCGTTCTTTTGTCAATACATTTGCCTAAAAACCTAGTGTTTTCAAATAATAATCCCTCCACCACATGTCCATTATCTTTTCATGCCACTGAAATATAAGTTGCCCATGTTTCTTTCCTTATAATTCAAGAGCCATGCACTCTAAACTTCCACCAACATTTTCAGATCATTATATTTTTACCCTTGTTCAAAAAGTTAGGATGCACATTTATTTATGTGCTTATTTATTTTTGAATGGATAATAACATAGCAGTCATTGAGGACATAGTTTGATTTTCCATTAATGTCACTTCAACTCCATAAAATAGTGATTTTTTTTCCATACATACAGCACTCTTTGAATGTAAGTTTCAACTGGGTTAAATAATTGACCTACTTTTTGAAATGGAATGAGAAACCCCCAATTAGTTTCTCCTCACAACATTCTAGTTCCTCTCTATGTGGTTAAGTCTACCTCTCATTTCTGCCATCCACCAATTTTCATATAACTTCTAGACACTGGGAATCACTGATATTCCAGTTAAAGTCACCAAAGACTCTTAAGGTTGAATAATGTCCCTCTCCACTATGAACACTTTGATGCATACCAATGTCCACCGTGAGCATTAATCTTGGTATATCACTAACCTCTACCCCAGTGATCATTTCTTGAAATTGAGAAACCCTCTCTAAGGAGTATGGCCTAATCAGTTTCTTAAAATGTGGACAAGGGAACTTGATGATAACCAACAATGTCAGGTAACATGTGATCATCTAAAATAAAAGACAACAAAGCTATTATGTTTTCTTTCATTTCACAAATCTTATTTAGTGCATATTCATTTGCATCAACTAATTGCCAGAAACTATTGTTGACACTGAAGATACAACAGTAAACAGTACAGACAAATTTCTTTTTGCCGTGAGGCTCATGATCTTAGGGATAGAGAAATAAAATATATATGTTAAGAAAGAAAGAAACAGTACTGTACCGAGAGTTCAAATATATTATTCATCAATCCAACAAAAATGTCTTGAGTTCTTACCTTATGTTGGTCACTGTTGTATAAAGGGGGATACAGGAGCAACCATAAAATACTGAAATCAGAGAAATATTCAGCTAGAAAAGATAATAGTCTGAAAACTATCAGATGACCTCATCACTAAAGCAAAAATAATGCTAGTCAAATTTGTTCTATAATCTTGGCTTCAATATGTTTCCAGAACTTGTTCTTGATTCTTGCCAAAATGTCTGGGATTAAAACATGCAGGTGATTATGTGATCATCTGTCCTGTTCTGTAGGTAATAGAGTCTTTACTTACGTGTTCAGCCAAGAATTCCTTGGAAGCATGAGTTTCCTTTGTCATGAAGTTGAACAGGTTTTCTTATCTACTAAATAAGGTATTTTATTTGTTTTCCCCTGAAAAATCAAAGTCCTGTTCTCTTAGATATTCCCTTTTTGGTGGGAAAGATTATCTATAAAAAATTAATAAAGATAAATATAGTTCATAGTGCATGAAGTAATAAAATATGGTAATGTGATAGAAAGAAGTGAGGGTTAGAATTCAAGTTCTGGGAAGAAGAGAATAAATATGGTTCTGTGGATAGGACCTTCAGAAAGAAGAAGCCCAACAGCTGAAGGATGAGAAATGCCAGAAATTCTATTATCTTCAGAATAATCATCACATCACAAAAGACACACATGCGTGACAACTTAGATATAAAAGTCAAGCTTAGGGACCTTTCAGTTAATACATTGCTATTAATGTACCAATGAATCTGTTTTGGTTTACAGTTGCTATTATCCTATAATACCTCATATTCAGAAAAAAATTAGTCAGTCATTCAAAAATTATTTATTGACACCTAGAAGTGACAAAAATAACTCACAAATTAATATCCAGGAAAGTCATAGAAAACCAAGCTCCAGCTAAACATCTGATGTGACCCTCTCCATTCAAGACAAGTGGCCCTGCAAGTGTAATCATGTCACATAAACAGAGAAGGACAAAATAAGAATATAGGCTACATAATAATGATATCTGAAAATTCAAGTTTATTGAATGAGCAATCATTAGTCTCAGTGAATTTTCTGTTGAAAGTGTATTAAACTATAATATCAAGTCAAAAAAGCTTTTACATTGTTGTTGCTGTTTGTTTTTGTTTTTTTTAAAAAAAAAAAAAGCACAAGGGGCCTCCCCAATGGGGCAGCGGTAGAGCACTGGGTTGAGAAGTGGCCTCTGCAGCGCCAGTTCGATCCCCGGTCGCTGGGCGAGGATCCCACATGGCACGCAGACCTCTCCTGCCATGCCCGCTTCTCCCCTCAGCAGTGTATTTCATCTGTCTGCCTGTTCTGATCCCCGCTCTGGCTCTGGTGAATTCTCTCACCCTCCCGCGCTTCTGACTGTACCCAGTGCTTGCTTGTATAAATAAATAAATAAATCTTAAAAAAAAAAAAAAAAAAAAAGCACAGGGAACTTCCTGGTACATTGACTGAATTTTTCCAAAAGGAGGAACAAATAAAGATTTCCAATATAGAACTAATGAATTTCCGGACCTCCCTGGTGGCGCAAGGGGTTAAGAGGCAACCTATGAAGCTAACCGCAGCCACTGCAGCATGAGTTCAATCCCCAGCCAGGGAGCAACCCACATAGTGCAAAAGACCTCTCCTGACTCTCCCGCTGCTCCCCTCAGCAGTGTATTTCAGTCAATCTGCCTGTTCTGTTCCCCACTCTGTCCTCTCACCCTCCCCCGCACCTCTGGCCTGTACCCCAGCTCTTGTATGCATAAAAATAAAATAAATTAAAAACAAAAAAAACTAATGAATTTCCTTGACAGATGCAAAGAAAAACTAAAACAAAATAGGCAACATTCATTCAGTCATATGTCTCATAGCACAAACAGGTATAAGGCATATTATTGCTAGGAAGTTTATAAAACAATCAGCATACTTGATTTAAAATGTGTGTGTGTGTGTGTGTGTGTGTTGAAAAGAGAAAAAAAGTAAGGTTCATGCAAAAACACTAGTGTAATTTGCATAATATCAATTGTATATAGTTGATAAGAGCAACTGCTGTTATATTTATGTGATAACTGATATTTTACTTCTGCAGTTCTGCAAATATCATCAATATATAGATTATGAATTGTGTCCTATTATGTATAAGAAGTATATGAGGTATATAATGATTATTTTGCAAACCAACACAGAATAGCAAAGATCATGGTGATCAATGCTGCCAATTTTCAACTATGCTGTGGCAAGAAGGTTTATTGTTACACTAATAAAACTAATTGCACCTGTCTATCAATTAACACACATATTCATTCATAAGTAACTTTGGTGATGAACACTATCTCTAGTGTAGATTCAGTATTGAGAGAAATACGAAACTTTGTGAACATAAATGGGTGGGACCATGAAATAAATGGGTGGAATCACTGGGTATATGAACTATCAATACCTTAAGGAGAAATGGATAGACTAGTAACTGTGATAAAGTGTACTTGTCATTAAAAGGAAAGATACATACATTTTTGAACTAAGAAGTAAGATATAAACAGATCATAATGACACTGATACTGTTCATAACCACTTCAAGTGCTATTCTCACTCTACCTTGAATAAACTGCATTTATCACTTAAACATAAAACATCACAGGTTTTAAAGTTGAGAATCATTTAAAAAGCTACTGGGATTTCTCACAAAGATAGAATTATTGTATTATTAAGTTAGTTTGATTCCGCCTAAACCTCATGATTTTTTTCACTCATTGACACATATTATCAAGCTTTTCAAGGAAATTGTAAAAAAAAAAAAGTCACATAAAATTTACTATCTTAACCATTTTTAAGTATAAATTCAGTAATGTTGGCTGTATTCACATTATTCTATAACAGCCATAACTTTTTCATCTTAAATAATTGAAAGTTTATATTCATTAAACAACTCTCCATTTCCTCCTATTCTTGCCCCTGGCAACCACCATTGTACTTTTGATTTCTATGAATTTAACTACTTTTGATTAAATTAAAGTGGAATCATTGAGTATTTGTCTTTTGTGATTGGCATATCTCAGCTGGAATGATGTCCTCAAGATTCATCTATTGTAGCATGTAATAGCACCTCTTTTTTCAAAGCTGAATATACTCCATTATAGATGTGTACCATATTTCATTCAGCCATTCATCCTTCAGTGGACATCTGGGTTGTTTTCACTTCTTGACTATTGTGATTGATGTTGCAACAAACATGGGTATGCAAATATCTCTTGAGAGACTGCTTTCAATGCTTTTGTATATATCCAGAATTTGGAACACTTGATCAAATGGTATTTCTATTTTTTGATTGCTTCAGGAATTTCCATATTATTTTTCATAGTAGCCACACCATTTTACAATTTGCTAACAATGCACAAGTTTTCCAATTACTCCATATCCTTGCCAAGACTTCTTATTTTCTGGATTTTTCTTTTTTATATACCAACAGATAGTATGGGTGATAACTCATTGTGATTTTGATTTGCATTTCCCTAATGATTACTGGTGTTGAACATCTTTTCTTATGTTGTCAGCCTTTTGTGTATTCTTTGGAGAAGATGCTATTCAAATGTTTTGTTTTTAAATTGTATTGTTTGATATTTTTGTTGAGTTGTAGCATTCCTTTCTATATTCTGGATATTAACTCCTCACATATATAATTTGTAAATATATTCTCTCATATATAAAAAATGCCTTTATATAGTCCAGAGATCTTTTAATATTTTCCCATTCATTTCATGTCATGAACTCATAGGGAACAGGCTCCAATAGCTCAAGCTCCTTTCCACTGGTTCTCAGAAAGTGTGCGTCTCTGGGTAGAGCAGGCTGATGCTTCAGTTGAATCTAAGTACCTTTCTCTGTGGCTTCCTTTTTTTCTGATCATTTTGATGTAATTTTTGTATACAAAAATTTATTCCTTTGCATATGAATATCCAGTTTTCCCAGCAAAACTTACTGAAGAAAACTATCCTTCCCACTGTGTGGTTTTGGCAACCTTGTTGAATATTATTTGACCATATGTGAGAGGGTCTTATTTTTAAACTATAGTCAAATTACTTTCCACGCTGAAAACTCAAGATTATGAGTATAGGACTAAATAAAGATTGAGAATAGAAAATACTTCAGTGTGGTTTTTATTCTATACCTGGTATTTTTGGAATATCAGTAACTTTCTTACTCTGTTGATGGGAATACAGACTGGTCCAGTCCCTATAGAAAAATAGTGTGGCGATTCCTCGAAGTATTAAAAATAGATATACCATATGATCCAGCAATTCCACTCCTAAGCATCCACCAAAGAACACAAAATCACTAATTCAAAATCACTAATTCCTATGTTCATTGCAGCACTATTTATAATAGTCAAGTTATGGAAATAACCTAAATGCCCAATAGCATTTAGAACAGTGGATTAAGAATATATGATACATATACACAATGGAATATGCAATGTGATATTTATACAAGTATTTAAAAGATGAACTCTCCTCTGCAGAATTAAGAAAAGGAGGGAGGGGGAAGTGAGAACACAATTGGAGGGCACCCAAAGGCCTGTGGTAAACTACTATGGGTACGTATGTGGACATGGTATGGTGACCGAGGTACATGACCTATTCCCCTAAGTCATGTGCAGTATTATAAACCAATGTTAGCTCAATAAAAAAGAAAGAAAGCACCTCTGACCTGCACTCCAGTTCTTGCATGCATAAATAAATAAAAAATAAATCTTTAAAATAAATAATTCTTTTAAGAGGCCAATGCCTTTTCCATTAGCTAACTGGAACATTAAGGAGATTTCTCAAAAAACTAAAAATAGAGATTTCATTATGATTCAGTTATCCCACTTCTGTGTATTTATACAAAAAATACAAAAACACTAATTGGAAGATATATATGCACTTCCATTATTTTAATAGCTAAGAATTAAAAGTAACCTAAGTGGCCATCAAAAGACGACTGGATAAAGATATGGTATATATACACAATGGAATATTACGCAGCTATAACAGAAAATGCTGCCATTTGCAATAATATGGATGAATCAGGAGGGTATTATGCTTAGAATTATGTCAGACCAAGAAAGATAAACACCATATGATTTTGCTCATATGCAGTGATTAAAGAAACAAAACAAATAGATAAACTAAATAAAACAAAAACAGACCTTTAACCTATAATACTGAATTAGTGGTTACCAGAAGGGAAAGGGAAAGAAGTATGGCTAAATAGAACAGCTGAATGGTGAAGAATAAAATTGGACTTTCAGGGCTGAACTTAGTGTAGTATTTTCAGACATTGATATATATATATAATGATTATAATGCAACATTACTCAAAAAAAATAGTTATTGAGATATTTTAACATTCTTTTTAAATACTAAGTCTTTGAAATCGGACCCCTACTACACCTCTACAGCACATCTCAATTTGGAGTAGCATCAGTTGACTAGTGGCTAATATATTGGGCCACAGAGTCCTGGAAGCCTGACTTGAAAAATCACTTTCTCTGATCTCAACCTTCTACCCATTCACTTCTTCCAATATTTTTCTCATTAAACATAAATTTAAACCCCCAAATCACCTAATTCCTTTGATGCTCCTCTTCTCAGAGTCCAGCAATTTCCTCTGACATTTAAAATTCTCTCATCAACGAGCTACAGCTGCCAGACCATTTTACCACACTGGATGATCTAAACACTCAGTCCCCTTCTTCTCCAGAACCACAAGTTCTACTGAAGAAAGCATATAACCACCTCGAGGGTACCATGTCACATCCATCCCCTTAACCCTCAGCTGTCGTGGGTCGGTCTTCCAAACTCCACTAGACATTATCATCACTATATTCATTCCTAGTAGGAGTTACTTCCATTCCTACACCAATGGTCCTGGATCCTTAATCACAATCCTCAGATTGGATTTTGCTAATGCCACCTGCTCTCTGTGTCTCTCCACTCTGGTTGAGGATTTTCTCCTGTTTAATACATTTAGTAACTCTTCCTCCCTGGTCAGACCCTAACTGACAATATCATGATTAGTCTCAGTTATCTTTGGAGAACAAGTGAGAGTAAAACTGAGAGTAAAGGAATGAGCCAGGTAATCTATAAAAACCTCTATTTAGTGGGCCTCCCTGGCAGCGCAGGGGGTTAAGCACCACACTATGAAGCAGTCCGCAGCCTCTGCAGCATGAGTTCCATCCCCTGCTAGGGAGCAACCCACATGGTGCAGCAGACCTCTCCTGTCTCCCCGCTGCTCCCCTCAGCAGTGTACTTCAATCTGCCTGTTCTGTTCCCCACTCTGTCTCTGGTGGATCCTCTCACCCCCCACACCTCTGGCCTGTGCCCCAGCTCTTGTATGCATAAATAAATCTTAAAAAAAAAACCCTCTATTTCGTTTCAAATGTTAAATTCAAATGTTCATTACACTAAATTCATAGCCTAATGCTAAGTTTTAAAATTTCTCAGAAGTGCTGAGTTCATAAAAGTGGGCAAAATTGGAGGACATAAAATTTGGTGAGGCCTCTGCACCACAGCTGGTCTTAATAGCAAAGCCACAAGGTTGGAAATTGTCTGCATTGAGCTACACTGCACCAGACCAACTGCATTCTATGATCCCAGGTCCAGTTTTCCCATAGCATATCCTCCCACAGCTATTGGCTTACACGATTTGAAAATCATCCCCATTCCTGTAGGCTTTGCCATGTAGGAATGTTGAGGTTTCTAATACTAATCTCAACCACATTCTCCCCTCTGTGTGCTCCATGGAGGTAGTTCAGAGCAGATGCACATGTAAAAAATAACATTTTCAAGAAATAAAACTCAAGTATTTCATAAGCCTATATATACTGAACGAGAATTTCTTGTATATCATATTATTTCTTAGAAATAGACTGTCTGGAGCTAATAGTGAGTTTGAGAAGTTCAAATCTCTTAGAAACGTCACATTAATGGTTTCACTGACCTCCAAACCTCTCAAGCCCTGTGCTCCCCTATTGCAATGTCAGATATTTCATTATTAAATATTTGGTTTTTTGGACTAATAATTTGTCTAAGCTCTTGCATAGATGGCAATCAGATGGCTTTCTACAGTTTCTCACCTGAGATTAAATTAACAATATTGTATTTTATTCTAATGTCCCTACATAATGAATGTCACTACACAAATAATTTTTACAATTCTAAAAACATTTGTTGAATCAGTCACTAAAGCACTTTTATTTATATTAGTTCATTGAATATTCATAACCACCACAAAGTAAGGAATGTTATTTCCTCTATTTTACAGATGAGTAAATTGAAGCACCTGGAGATTAACTAATTTGAAAGCTATATAGAGTTATAGTCAGCAGATAGTGGAACTGGGATTCAAGTCTGGGAATTCTGATGCCACCACCTGAATTCTCAATCACTTATCATGCTGAGATACGGATTCATTGCTAAATGCCTCTATAGTTACAGTTTTTTAATTTAAATTTTAAATAATTTCAGTCTTAAAACTCCCCAGCATAACTACCCAAATCAGAAAATTAACATTAATAGCACAAATTAATTAACATAGCACTAACCTACAAATGTTATTGAAATTTTGTCAATTATCACACTTAATGTCCTTTTTCTGACCCAAGATCCAATCCCACACCAAACATTACATTCAGTTATCCTGTTTCTTTTGTCTCCTTTAATCTGTAACTGTTCTTCAACCATTCTTTGTTATTCATAACCTTGACATTTTGACCTCATTCTTTTGTGGACTGTCCATCTGAGTAACCAAAATAATCTTGAAGCTTCAGAAAGTGGGACATCAATCACTGGGAACTCCTCTCAACATCACATGAAGCCACAGCACGGATGTCTACCTAACCCTGTAGCTAATGAGATGCAAGACCTAGCATCTCAAGGAGAGTACATGAGTTGCATTTTACAGATGATGACTGGGATTAGTTAGGGCCCTCTTCACTCATGTCCATCCCCCACCATTGCTGTTTTTCCAGAGCCCTATTGGTTTGTAATAAATTAGAGAAATATTTCTGCTGGATAATCCATATGAAATGAACTCTCAAGCATTTTTTATCCTGAAACAATTATGTTGAGTAGCATATGAAGGAATTTAGTTTGTTTTGCTGTATATGTTCCTCCTGAGCATTTTCAGCTAATTGGCTCCAGATGAATTTCCTGCAAGGATAAAAGCTATAAATACCACATGTCTATTGTGACATAGGTTTGATAGGCAATGACTCCATGTTTTATGTTCTAAGTTAAATATAATTATTTACTAGTTTCAGGTTATTGCCTACTTTTATTCCCTAGGTTATCAAGACAACTGTTGTCACTTAGACTATTCCTTATGTCAACTATAACGATCACATTAGAATTTTTCTCAGTGGACATTTTAAACATTGACTATAACAATGTGGGAAAAAGGGAAAGAAAGAGGCTTTATTAAATGCTATATAACTAACATAAATAGGCATGCTTAAAATTGGTGGTGCTGGAGAGTGAAAGCATTTTCACACAGTTCGATAAAAAAATGATTCAGGGATAGAATTTAGACCTTTAGCAGTGAACTTAATGTAGTGCACACACATGTTGCTTATCAATGAAACACACCCAAAGCTTATATAATGTTGTAATGCAAAGCTAATTAAATTTAAAAAAATAAATGCTTTGTTAAAAAAAGAAAGAAAAATGATCCATTTTTGCCAGTATGACCTCTCTCAGTCAACACTGATCTTTCTCAGACTTAATCATGGGAGTTATCATTTATTAATCAATATGCTTAATTCTATACTTCCACATTAATAGATAAGACTATGCTATTTTGTCACGCAGCAGAAATTCTCATGTAATAGAGAACTCCAAAAACCTTTGCTATAAGTGAATTAAATATATCTATTTTCTCCTCGAAATCACCTTCCAGTTGAAGTCTCTTAATGACATTCAAATTTACAATGTATTATAAACTACAACCAGCATGATCTACATTATCTTTCCATGACAAATTTAATTTATAATGGGGAGTTTGTACCATTGGACCCCTTTCACTCAATTAGCCCCCACCAAACTCCCTTCCCCTGAACCATGAATCTGTTCTCTGTATCTGTGAGCTTAGTTTGTTTTTTAAGATTGCACATAAAAGTGAGAGCCTTCACTGTTCATTTTTTTTCTGTCTGGCTTATTTCAATTAACATAATGTCTTCAAGGGCCATCTATTTTTTCACAAAAGGCAAGATTTCATTCTTTTATATGACTGAATGATATTTCATTATATACACACACACATATATATAACATGCATAATATATATAATCTCCTTTTTATTATTTATTTATTATATTTATGCATACAAGACCAGAGATACAGGGGCTGAGAGGACTCACCAGAGACAGAGTGGGGAGCAGAATAGGCAGATCATGGAAATACACTGCTGAGGGGAGCAGTGGGAGAGACAGGAGAGGTCTGCTGTGCCATGTGGGGCACCTTCCTGGCCAGGAATCGAAATCATGCTGCGGGTAGCTTCCCAGTTCTACGTCTTAATTCCTTGCGCCACCAGGGAGGCCCTATATAATCTAATTTCCTTTATCCAGTCTTTCATTAGTGGACACTTACCTTGTTTCCACATCTTGGTATTATAAATAATGCTGCAATGAACATCTTTTAATGTACTTATTGCCTATCTATGTGCATTTTGAGAGAAATATCTATTTATATATTATGCCCCATTTTTCAATCAAATTGCTTTCCCCCATCAGTTGAGTTCTTTTTATGTTTTAGACATTAGCCCCTTATCAAATATATGATTTGCAAATATTTTCATTAATTCAATAGGTTTCCTTTTCATTTTGTTGATAATTTCCTTTGCTAGGCAGAAGCTTCTTTTATACTAATGTAGACAGGCATGTTTATTTTTGTTGTTGTTGGTTTTGCTCTCAATGCCAGATTCAAAAAAAAAATCACCAAAACTGTCATCAAGAAGCTTACTACTTGTTTCTTTGGAAGAACTATATGGTTTCACATCTTATATTCAAGATCATTTTGAATTTATTTTTGTATATGGTGTAAAATACTGGTCCAGTTACATTCTCTTGCATATGGCTGTTCAGTTTTCCCAGTGCCATTTATTCATGAGACAGGCCTTTCCCCATTGTATATTCTTGATTCCTTTGCCATATATTAATTAATTATATATACATGAGTTTCTTTCTGGACTCTCTATTCTGACTCATCTATAAGTCTGTATGCTAATACCATACTGATTCCATTACCATAGTTTTGTAATATGGTCTGAAATTGAGATGCATAATACCTCCAACTTTGTTATTTCTTTTATTTTTAAAGATTTATTTATTTACACAAGCACTGGAGTACACACCAGAGGTGCGAGAGGGTGAGAGAATTCACCAGAGACAGAGCAGGGAGCAGAACAGGCAGAAGGATCGAAGTACACTGCTGAGGGTAGCAGTGGGTGAGACAAGAGGGGTCTGCCTCACCATGTGGGAATCTCCCTGGCTGGCTGGGAATCAAACCAGTGCTGCAGAGACTGCGGACAGCTTCACAGCACTGCGCCCAAACTACTGCGCCACCAGGGAGACCCAACTTTGTTATTTCTTAAGATCATTTTAGCTGTTTGGGATTTTTGTAGTTCCATACAAATTTTAGGATCAATTGGTCCATTTCCATGAAAAATGCCATTGGAAGTTTGATAGGGATTATACAAAATCTGTAAATTTCTTTGGATGATATGGACATTTTAACAAGATTGATTCTTTCAGTCAATGAGCATGAAATATCTTTCCACTTAGTTGTTTCTTCTTCAATCTCTTTCATCAATATCTTTCACTAATGTTTTTAGTGAAACAGATCTTTCATCTCCTTGGTTAAATTTATACCTAGGTATTTGGTTCTTATTGATACAATTTTTTCTCTTATAATTGATATTGTTTTTCTGCAATTAATAAATACATTCCCTTTACTCATCATTTCACAACCACAACCTTAATACAGTTCTTCAATATTCAAACCATCCAGAATTCCCAGAAAGGTCAAGAGACTGAATCCTCTTTATTTGATTTAATGAAGTGTCACTTTCACATACCTGACTTAGTCAAAACTGACTAACAAGTATCATAATTTTTGCATTTCTCATATCTTAGAATGTCTCTCTTCCACATACCTGTTTTCAACCCTGAACTCTTCCTTGAGTTACATAGATCTACCTTCAGTACCCTATGAAGTATTAATATTTCCCATATAATTGGCTTTACTAATTTACCTCTTCTCCTGTCCAAACATATAGTTTTTATTATCCTACTTAAATAAAATATTCTTTACTCAATGCAATGACATAGCACATCATATTTACCTGAAAGTAATTTCAAAGCAATTTAAAACTCTCTATCTCTCAAACAGCATTTGCATATCTGTATTGTTCTTTCTTTTCTCTTCAGCAACCACTGGAGTTGTATTCTACTAATATTCAGGGCAGGAAAGGTCATTAACTTTGTTTTACTTTTTATAATTATTGCCCCACTATTCAAAAAATCAGATCAACATCTTTGTATGATGAATGTGTGATCTTCTTGTCTTTTCAGAAGCAGAAACCCTGTGACACTTTGGCTCATGTGGAATTGTAAAATGACATAATTCAGAACCATTATAGCTTTTGGATGATTTAAGTCCAGTATCTGTCCAGAAGTTGGCTCCAATAATAATTACTGCTCCAGAGAGCATTTGTTAGAAGGGAAAGAAAAATCTATTACACCTATTATTTCAAATAACTCTCATTGCTCTGAATAAATTTGAAAAAGAGAAAGGGAAATTCCCTCATCAAAAGTTCTTAAAGAATGCCATACTCTGCTAGTTTAGAATGCTGTTGTCTATAATGTGATTGTGAATTGATGAAGTATGTAGTCAATAGAAGTGACACTGTTAAGAGACCTTGGTATAACAGTGTTAGGTGCCTTTAAAATAAATTTAATGGAGTACAGTTCTTGCTAAGACATGTGACTCCTCTGCTTCCAGTGGAAGGAAAAAAAAATGTCTGATACTGGTTGCCATGGTAGCAAGTGCAAAGAGTAAGTCTGAATTTTGTATCAAGGTAATGAATTTAGCATCTACAGGAAAAGAAATGGATTTCCTGTCACACACTATAAATCCACCACAGGAAATGAACACATTGTAGACATTTGAGGATGCTTAAAACCCATGGAAGATGTGCAAAAGTAGTAGAGAGGGTGCATCAGATTACCTCAAGGGGCTCAGTCTTTCTCATCAGTGTGTATTCATCCACATCTGTGATAGGGAGTGAGGAGAAAACCTTCAGTATGAACCTGGCAATTTGGAGTCAGCAGATCCCAACGCATTGATGGCATAGTCATGATTTTTCCTCCAGGCTTCGTGGTTGTTCTTGCCACTGAAATCATCTCCTCAAGAAATGTTCTTCAAGCAGGTATTTCATTCTTTCCTCAACCCTTGACAATTCTCTAGTTTCCTGCTCCTGTCTATTAACAGAACTACTCTTTGAAGGGGCTCTCTGGTTACCCTTTTGGGCTCTCCACTCTCCCTACAAAATTCTTAAGATAGTGTTGTATTAGGGGCCTCCCTGGTGGGCAAGGGGTTAAGTCTTAGCACTATGAAGCTATTGGCAGCCACTGCAGCACAAGTCCGATCCCCCACCAAGGAGCTACCCACATGGAGCAGCAGAGCTCTCCTGTCTCTCCCACCGCTCCCCTCCGCTGTGTATTTCAGCAGATTTGTCTGTTCTACTCTCCATTCTGTCTCTGGTGAATCCTCTCACCACACTCTTCCCTCCCCCACAACTCTGGCCTACACCCCAGTTCTTGTATGCATAAATATTTTTTTAAAAAGACTTTGTTGTATTATCTTTGTCATATACACATAACATCACACATACTTATATTATATATATATATATACATATATATTCTATTGCTATTGCTTACTGAACTGAGGGATAGACATGGAGCATAACAAATGATAAAAATTCATGGATAATTCCCTTTAAATAATATCCACATTCATATTTGGAATCAATGATAATTCTCTAAATAGGATTGTACATTACACTTAGTAATGTTTTTGGTGATGATTTAATATGGGTGCTTTAATATACTTAACTCTCAAAAAATTAATACTAAAAAATGTTGTTTTTTTTTATTGATGACTCTGCCTCATGTGAATAATACAGCCTATATAGTACAGCCTATATATAGCTCTGCCTCCTGGAGTATTTGATCTCCAAAGCTGAGTTGGGAGGGGAAGAGAGAAAGTTGAAGAAACACCCTTGACATCTATTACTTCTGAAAAACATGTCACATTGGCCAGAAACAAGGCAATTAGACTGATAAATAAAAAACACAGGAGAACAGAAACATTTTTAACAACCATAATTTTCTAATATAGACTTTGATGGACAGTTAGTGCTCTCTGTTTTGAAAATCATACTGACTGTTATTAATTGATTAAGAAATACAAACCCAATTTGGATTAAATGACATGGTAGCTCAAAAACTGACATGAGAAAAAAAATCTACTTGAGAAATGAATGACCTTTATTGATGGCTGCATTAGCCTCCTATGTCAACATTATACCTTCTCTATAATTTCTTTCTACTGCTTCTGTTTTTTCTAAAACATAAAGGTATAGGAAATGATCTCTACACTTTATTGGAGACATATTTCTACATTAAACAGAATAGTTCCAAAAGGAATGAGAAATAAGATAATAATAATGATAGTCTTTCTTGGTATTTTCAAACAAAATTTAAAACTTTTATATTCCTAGGGGCCTTTTTCTCACCTTCCAAGTATCATTCAACTGAGTCTTCAAAGCAATATACATAAAAGTGCTATTATCACAAAATATCTTCATATCACTTAGCAGTCCATTAACAGCATCCTGATGTCAGTTAAATTATAAATGTCTTCTCATCACTGTTACTTTTACTATCTCCAAGAAAAGTTAGTAGAAACAGAATAAAATAGGGCACCAAATCAAATTGCTGTTAATTACTTATTTTTTTATTAAAAACTAAATAAAAACAAACAAGGCAGAAAGCATGATTGTCTCATTCCACTTATGGAAAGCAAAGAAACAGAATTCCCAAATACAAACTTGCCTGATCCCTTTTGGAAGCCCAACTTGCCTATTACTTTAGAAATTAATGGACTGCAGATGTTACTGTATTTTAACAGCATGTTGTACCCAGATCAGAGACTCTGCATAGTCCCAACAGGACAGATGTTTTATGCAGTCAGTGGAAAATTCAATCAAATAGGCTGTAATTGCAAAAGTAATTAAAGTTCATTACTTACAGTAAATATACTCTGAAAACTTCAATAGTTAAGGAAAAGCAACTTTCTTCTTTTACCATCAGAACACATAAAATTAAAAATGAAAGAATTGTATCAATAGAGCAAGGTGATAGATTCTCTTCCAATCCAGATATAAGTAAATATTTACAAAGAAATAATAGAAGTTAAATTAAAATATTCAGGAATGAGTCTTACAATAAATTCATGAGTTGACAAAATTATGGGACCCTGCATATCATCAATTGATGACATATTTGAACATAAAATAAATTTCAAAATAGTTATATAATTTCAAAGTTATACCATTGGAAATATTGCATAAGAGTTTAAAAATCTGGTAGATATTGCCAGTTTCTTCTGAGTTCAATATCTGGTCTTTTAGAATCATTCTGAGGAATGTTTAGGGATTTTTTTTTCTCAAAAGGTTAATGAAGTGTCACCAAGGACAATTTATAAATATAACAAAAGCTAAAATTTTACTGTACTAAGAACTTTAGAGCAAATCTGTAAGATAGTTTACTGATTTCCCCATTAACCCAGGATGGAGATAATGAGCTTTACACGACATTCAAGTGTCATACCTAAGTGGACAGATTGTGATGACAAACTGGGCAATACTACTCCGGGGGCCACACTCTTAAATGCTGGAATATATTGCCTCAGGAAGTTCAGTTCTTATTTATTTAAACACTGTCCATTTGAATTGTTAGACATAAGCACATTTAAAAAAATCCTAATCTATTCATGAATATCCAAAAACCTTTCTTGAACTTATTCGTGTTTTCATCTTAGAATGGTTGTTCTGTACAGTGCCCCTTTTGATAATAGTGTTTCAACTTTCATCATCAGATACAGCTCCTTTGTTGTATATGTCTTATAACTGATGAATTAAGGAATCAAGAATGTCAGTTTGAGGTACCTCTTTTATTATTATTTTTTCTTTTAATTTATTTTTAATTCTTATATTCTTCCCATTTATACTATTAATAATATGGAACCCATTTACTCACTTTATCAAGCTATTATTACTCAAATTATTCTTTGTGATCGTATATTCTTTAAAACAGGGCAAACTAGAATTTAAAATATTATTTAATTTTGAGTAAGACCAAGCTACTGTATCTTTACTGTTAGTACTTTTTAATCACAATTAACACAATGGGTTGGGAAATTCAAGAAATAAGTTGTTTCTTCCTATAAACCTTTTCTGGACTACAATAAGTAATAAATACATTTCTAATTATTTTTGGTAGTTTTTTCATCGCATTACATAGTTCCTAATATAAGGACTTAAAAAATCTATTATCCTGAATTGTTTTTAATGTACTAAAAGGAAACGTTTTTAATGGAAATATTTGCTTTTGATGATACTGATTCTTCTTTTAGTCATTAAATACACAGATTGAGGTATCTCTTTTCAATGACATTTCAATTAGTCCACAAATAATTTCCTCACATTGGAGGTAACTTACAAGTATTAACAAGTGAAAAAAAACAAAGTGCCAATTAAGAAAACTAGTCTGAAAAAATGAACTACTGAAATCATTCCTTATGTTTGCTACCTAAATTATCCACCTACCAACTCTAGCTCCATAATATTAACCTCAATGAAGGTGGTATTTTAAGAAATCCGTAGTTAGGTAAATTAAACAAGTTTCTATATCATAGATATCAATTCCTAAATTGTACTAAAGTTCATTATGAAATTACAAGAGAAAAAAAACATGGTCTTAACAATTTCTGACATTCTTTTGGCCTCTGACCCTTGTACTCATAGAATCGCTCACTTCTAAGGCTCCATGGAACACACACCAGGAAATACGTTGGTAATGAGCGTCTTCCACCCACTACGACTATGAGCTGGAATATTTTCTATTTTCACGTCTAACAGTGAATATATAAGGGCTTCATATGATAGGTAGCACTCTGGAAATGGTCAGTGCAAGAAGGGACATTGCTATCAACATGACCTCAAAGGCAATGACGTCACCAACATGGCGGCTACAAATGCTAGGATTAAATTGTCCTATAAAACAACTTGTTAGGGGGAAAGGATGTCCTGAGCTAATTCCATACAGGTTTTGTGGACTCCACCCCCACTCCAGACTAAAGCCATCAATACATTGGGAAAGACAAATCCCGTCACCACCAAAGGGAAGGTGGCTGGGACCTAAGGGTGGAGTTAAGCACCCAGGTTAGGTATAAAAACCAAACACGTGGGCCTTGGGGTCTCTCGCTCTGTCACTCGCCTCCTGGCTTCATGGCTCCTGGCTTGCGGCCAGCTCTCAGAGTGCCATTTGGGATTCCAGATTGGTGGATCGGGTAGGACGCATTTAAAACTTTGTCCCCCACTTTTCTCCCTGAGCTGTACATTTCCTCATTTGCCCTTCCCTTGTAAATAAACCTTTTATTAACCTTTTGCGTGTGCCTGCAGTAGAGTATTGATAAGTCCTTTTAAGCGCGCGGGTGAGGACCCACAGTCAGGCACCCCGTTTTGTATCGGGGCTGCCCTATAACAAACTGATAGGGAGAAATAACAAGGAGTTCCTGGCAGGACCCAGATGGGTTGGACAAAGTAGGTGATCCTGGTGATTCACACAGAAGCAGAGGAAAAGTTGGAAGACGAGGGAAGGGAAGAGAGAAAATCACTGTTCTGAATCCTTCCCTCCCCCACCCACAGAGCCAGCCCATTTCACGTAGCAGAAAAAGAGGAGTAAAAGCTTGGAGACCAGGATACAGGGAGAATGCCAAGACTTCTGAGAACGCTGGAGAGTGACAGGTAGGCACACAGCACTAGGTGCAAACCCCTTTGTTGTGGTCCTCTCCTCCCCTCCCCTTCCCCTCCTCTCCCCCCTCCCCTCCCACCTCCCTCCTCTCACCCCTTCCCTCCCCCCTCCCTCCTCTCACCCCTTGCCTCCCCCCTCCCCCCCCCTGCTTTTCCCAGAGACCCGCAGGAACAAGCACAGTTCTGAAAGTTTACTAGGAGACATCTCTGGCGCCACCTAGTGATCAAAAAAATCACCACTCACCTACAACCCAAACCTGGAGGCTGTAGCTGAGGTTATTCCAGAAAGTACATACCATTGAACCGATTGCACCTGCCAGTGGGAGGGCCATCAGCTGGAACCTTGTAGGGCTGGTCCCTAGATCAGTGTCCTCATGATATCCCAAGCCCTCAAGTGGAAGGTGGCCTCAGGACCCCCACACTTGCCTACCTACCTCAGGGATCCAGAAAGGGTGTTGATCCTCCCATACCCACATCTGCTGTGAAGAGTGTCAGAGACTGTTGGATATGCCACGGTTCATACCTCGCCTCTCAGTGCCCGTTCTTTATCCTCCCTCAGTACACCCAAGGGAGATAGCAGACCCTAGGAAGACAACTAGGTGTTTTTCCAAAACACACCCATGGGGGCCTGCGCGTTGGGCGGCCTCTGCCCACATTCATGTGTCGGGAGGGCTGGGCTGCGGGTCTGTCTTTTTTGCGGCGGCGGGAGAACAGGGCGCCTGCTGCGGCCGGAGTCATGGCAGGACAGGCATTTAGAAAGTTTCTTCCCCTCTTCGACCGAGTATTAGTCGAAAGGAGTGCAGCTGAAACTGTAACCAAAGGAGGCATTATGCTTCCAGAAAACTCTCAAGGAAAAGTGTTGCAAGCAAAAGTAGTAGCTGTTGGATCAGGCTCTAAAGGAAAGCATGGAGAGATTCAACCAGTTAGTGTGAAAGTTGGAGATAAAGTTCTTCTCCCAGAATATGGAGGCACCAAAGTAGTTCTAGATGACAAGATTATTTCTTATTTAGAGATGGTGAAATTCTTGGAACGTATGTAGACTGAAATCAAGACTGAAATGGCATCATGTGAAGCTGCCCATTCCACTCAAGTTCTGAAATCTTTCATCATGTAAATAATTTGTGTCTCTTTTATAATAAACTAATGCTATCCAAACTGTGATGACATCCAGTGTCTCTAAAATTTAATTTCACTGTACTTACATAAACATTTCCAAATAAAAGCATATAAATGAATGGTAAAAAAAAAAAAAAAAACCACACCCATAGGGACCTAGCAGCTCAACAGGGAAGTACCTCCCACCCAGCCTGCAAGCACCTCTCAGTGGACTACAACTCAGCAAAAACAAAGTAAACAATCCACTCAAAAAATGGGCAGAAGAGCTAAAAAGACACTTCTCCAAAGAGGAAATGCAAATGGCCACAGACATATGAAAAAATATTCAACATCACTTGTAATCAGGGAAATGCAATTCAAAACCAAAATGAGGTACCCCCTTACACCACTGAAAATGGCACATATTAAAATAACTAGCAACAACAAATGTTGGCAAGGATGTGGAGAAAAAGGAACTTTCCTACGCTGTTGGTAGGAATGCAAACTGGTCCAACCACTATGGAAAGCTGTGTGGAGGTTCCTCAAAGTAATAATATCGGAGCTTCCATATGATCCAGCAAGTCCACTCCTAGGTATCTACCTAAAGGACATGAAAATATTAATTCAAAAAAGATACCTGCACCCCTATGTTTATTGCAGCACTTCTTAAATAGGTAAGCTATGGAAACAACACAAATGTCCAAAAATAGATGACTGGATCAAGGAGATGTGGTACATATACACAATAGAATACTATCCAACAATCAAAAAAGATAAATTCATGCCATTTGCAGCAACATGGACAGAGCTAGATGGGTTCATGCTCAGTGAAATAAGCCAGGAGGAAAAAGAAAATTATCTGATGGTTTCACTTATAAGAGGAACATAGGGAACTAGATAAGGGATCTGGGAAAAAATAACAATAGTTATAATATTAATAAAAACCAACAAAATTAGCAGGCAACCATAAATCAGAGACATTCAGGCCGGGGGAGGAAAAGGGATCAAAATGGGGGAAAAGAGCACAAGGAACTATGGTGATGGTTCACAGGTGAATTGGTGTTGGGAATTTTTTTTTTTTAAGATTTATTTATTTATTTATACAAGCACTGGGTACAGTCAGAAGTGCGGGAGGGTGAGAGAATTCACCAGAGTCAGAGTGGAGAGCAGAGAGGGCAGAGTGACGAAGTACACTGCTGAGGGGAGCAGCGGGCAGCAGGAGAGGTCTGCGCACCATATGGGACCCTCAGAGCTGGGGATCAAACCTGCGCTGCAGAGGCTGAGGGCAGCTTTGCAACCCAGTGCTCAACTGCTGCGCCACCGGGTAGGCCATGTGTTGGGAATTTTTCAGGGAATACAAAATGAAGTAAAAGATATAAATAAAAAATAAAAACAAAAAACAACTTCAATACACTAAAAAAAAAGACCTCAAAACTTAGATTTTTAACTTGATTAACTTTTCTATTTTTTTCAGGCTTCCATTTCATTGTAAGCATTAGACAACATCGACATTTTTACCACCCACAACATTGAACATCCTCTTTGTTTTACCATATACACAGACATAAATGGTATATGAAAATGTTTTCCTTTCCATTAACAGTATTTAAGTTGTTAAAGTACTGTATTAGTAGTACCTATGACAAAAAGGAAAAATTAAAAAACAAAGATGTCTCTCATTAAACAGACTAAGGCTCCAACAGGCTCATTGATTTTTTTTTTAAAGATTTATTTATTTATTTATACAAGCACTAGGACTGTCAGAAGCACAGGAGGGTGAGAGAATTCACCAGAGTCAGAGCTGAGAGCAGAGCAGAACAGAGCAGGCAGACTGACAAAGCAGAGGGCGTGGCAGGAGAGGTCTGCATGCCTGTGGGACCCTCGCCCCGGGGGCGGGGGATCAAAACGGTGCTGCAGAGGCTCTGGGCAGCTTCGCAACCCAGTGCTCAACCGCTGCGCCACCGGGGAGGCCCTATATTTTTTTAATCTTTTAAATGCTAGTACTACTAGCACCTTTTCTTACATAACACCGCAAGTGCGGCAAGGTAAATGTCTTTTCTTGTTCCATCAAGGCTTAGCATCAACAAATAGCATCAATGCTTAAGATAAAATTTGATGTACCTTATTTAAATATTGTTTGAGTGTCAAAAGTAGAGATATATACACACTTAAGGTGCAATTCTGAGCAGAACCAGTGACCTGAAATTTAACCTTATTGCCCAGTCACCATTATAAAAAGTATCACCCCTTTTGCACATTGAAAAAAACTCTGTCTTGAAGCACATGCTAATATTCTAGGTATACAAATACTCTGTGAGAGAAATGGTCTCAAATTATAAAGTGAACTAAAAACAAGCTTTTAGCTTCAAAATAGTGAGAAGGCAGAGAGGACAAAGGAGAAATGATAGGGAAGTAAGCGGTACAGAAGGCTAAGCAGAAAAATATATCCTCCTCAAATCTTTGTTCTGGAAAAAGTGAGGGATGAGCGAATCCAGCTCCTTAAAAATGTCTTCCTTGGGCCTCCCCTGTGGCGCAGCGGTTGAGCGCTGGGTTGCGAAGCTGCCCGCAGACTCTGCAGCGCAGGTTCGATCCCCGGCCACTGGCGAGGGTCCCACAGGGTGCACAGACCTCTCCTGCCGCCCGCTGCTCCCCCCAGCAGTGTACTTCGTCAGTCTGCCTGCTCTGCTCTCCCCTCTGGCTCTGGTGAATTCGCTCACCCTCCCACGCTGCTGACTGTACCCAGTGCTTGTATAAATAAATAAATAAATCTTTTAAAAATAAAAAAAAAAGTCTTCCTTGTATACACAAGAATTTCCCAACTGCAAAACAAGATTATAAGAAAGATTATAAGAAAGGTATAAAAGAGAATGAGGTCAGTTTTTATTTCTTCAATTTTTATTTCTCAGCAATGAAAGTATTTTTAAATAAAACTATTTTTTTATATTGGAAAAATTAACAGCTCAATCCAGGAAACAAGACATAATGGAGATATGAAACCAGAAGTTATCCCATCTCATGCAACCCACCTAGAGGCCAGTTGCTGGACTCACTTATCCCTCCCTCTTTCCAGAACAAAGATTTGAGGAGGATGTCTTTTTCTGCCTACATTTGTTGCAAATTCCACAACTTCACAGACGGTGAGTGATGTAAGATGTGAAAAATAAAGTTCATTATTAACTTTCTCAGGAATGAAAAACTTAAATAAAATACCTCTGAATTAATGCCTCAGCACTGAACACTAAAGTGAATATCAAAAATCTTTGCTAAGAGGCACCTCTTGTTCTTGAAGACTGCCCACCTGTGTCTATGCATGTTTCCCTGTTCTCTTTTCCTTAATAAACTTGCCGTGTTTATTCAGTGTTTAATTCAATATTATTTTTTATCTAGCCTACACATGGTGGCACACAAACCTGGCTCTTTCATTTTAGTTGCAGCAAAACATTCACAATTTATTTTCAATGTATTTCTTAAAGAATTTTATTTTTTAAGTGAGGTTTCATTTAATGGCTTTTTTTTTTTTTCCTATTTTCCTGTTTCCCTCCCTTTGTGGCCTTTCATATCAACACACACAAACACACACACACACTTTTTCTTAGGCCTCTCAAGCTCCAAATTCTGCTGGTAAATGTTCTGGAATCATGATTGTTGGCCCTCATTGTATAACAGACTGAGATGCAGAGTGTGGACAGAATATACCTGAACTTTTGACAGAACTCTTTCTGGTGCAAAGTTACCTATAACTCTGAAATTTTCACAACTGAGCATAAGCATGAAAATTTGGGGACTGTGTTTGGAACGTTGTGTTAATTTCCCCAAGGAATAGCAATTAAAATGGCATGCTAAAAACAAAAACTAATAGAACGGTGTCTGAATCACCTCTTAATAGTATGTTTCCATTGACAATGCTCTTTGGCTATGCAATGTGGAAAAGAAAAGCAAATGTGAACTCACTCAGAAAACTTGAACTCTTGTAATAATTTGATGTTGAAGTTGAAATTGTTTGGATGAAAAATGCTGCAGCCTTCCTGTAATATTGTCCAAATTCTGGATTTAATTAGAACTGCATTCTTTTCACACACACACACACACACACAATTTGTATCTACAAGGTCAAATCACAAACCTGAATGATCAAAAAAAATTAGTTATATATTTTTAGGAAAAATATTACATGTGCCTCATATATTGTGACAAATCTGTTACTTTTACCTCATTTATGCTTCAGATCTCAGTGTCAACTAAATAATTAAATGCATAGAAAAAAGCAGCTCCAGCGAATTTTCATCTGCTCCCTTCAAAAATAGGGTAGTTTTCTTTATAATTACCCACAAGCTAATAATAATATTTGTGGAACATTATAGATAACACAAACTTTATAGTGGGCAATTTATGCAAATAAAACTGAGCCAATGGTTAGGAAGTAACTGACCTTTCAGACTTTCTTTCCCATGGGTGAGTGGGACTTTTCCCAGGATGGTGGGAATTACAAACAGCCACATGTTCAAAATCTGACCCCAAATTGAAGCCAATCCATGCCTCCTCTATAATCTATGACAATAGCTTTAGAGAGGAAGATTTAACAGCTGGGTTTTGTAAAACTATGTGGTTATCTGTGATTTTAAATCCCCATTCTGGATCAGACCCCTTGCTAGAAATAATAGAAGACCTGGGTGAGTATTACGTGCAATTTCTGTGTTCTGTGTCAGCCTAAGAAAGGATGCCCAGATCTGAAATAAAGCACAGACCATAATGACAGTGATCAAGAGGTAATGAGGAACCTGCTCTTGCAGTCTGAAGCACACCCTCAGTGATAACATTCATTGTTCCAGAATAGGAACATTCAGAGCATTGTGGCATAGAACAAGCCTTCATGCAAATCCTCAAAACAGACATTGTGTGAACATAATACATCAGCACATATTATATATGCTAATTTTTCATGATGCTCTCATTCTATAGCTTTTCAGGGATAGTGTAATGATAAGAAATGTGATTAATTCAAAAAGGAGATGATGAGAATGTTCCGCAATAAAAATAATGAAAAAAAAAAAAGAAAAAGAAAATAGGATAGCCCCTAGTTGAGCAGGTAAAATAGATTAAGCAATATAAAGGACAATGGGTGGCACTTAATCCATCTTGGCAGATCTGAGAGTCTGTTTTATTAGGGTATTTTACTATTGACAGACTTTCTATTAAAATGGAAATAGTGTACATAATATGCACTATAGGAACTCTCCACATATAAATCAGCTTGTTTCTAGCTATTTGCCATTCTTCCCAATCATGTCAATAAAATTTGGGACTACAGAAAAATTAGAAATTTGTAAAGCCCTATAAATCTCTATGAATTGTATACTGTCTTCCTTTCAAAGTCAATGAGTTAGAATTTTTTTTGATTATTTAAGTTTCTTCTTCCTCATAACTATCAAGCACATAATACATTTATTATCATGACATTTTGCACAATATTCAACACATAATATTTGTTCTCTTCTCTTTCTCGTCTTTCTTTCTCCCATGGTATCAGCCTGCACTGCTGTTTATGTGGCACTGTAAAACGAAGTGGCATGAGGAAGAAGTGACTATGAAGAGTACAGGTAATTTTAAAAATAGAAATGTTCTTATGTAGATATTTTTAAAAAGAGGTGAGTTCTGATGACATTAAAATTCTTTCTCTGAAATTATTTTCCTTCTTTTACCCATCACCTTGCCCAAGTTTTTCTGCATTCTTTCACTCTCTACTCTCTTTTGCTTCCAGATGACTTTTTTTCTTATTCTATTTTTTTTCCTTCTCTTTTCCTCTTCACACTGACAACTAATGCTTAAAGGTTGTTTTCGCTCTGCTCTCTCTTTGGCTCTTTTGTGGGAACTCTATTATAGGTGAACCTTAGTATGTCTAGTAAGATGAGTACATTCCCAGATTCTCACCACAAGGATATTTGGAATCCACATTTTAAAGTGACTCATTCTCAAGCAGGTGACATTTTACCATAGGAACAATATACTGTTTTGGATTTTCATTCCTAGCCAGAATCAACCTCAAATGAATCATAAACATGATCAACAATGTCTTTAAAGTAATAATATAACTTCAAACTTCTAGAAAAGATAGCTAAGTTCTAAGGCCTAAGAAATAGATCTCAGTGTATATTGATGACTATATTATTAATCACCATTAGAAAGTTCCAGGCAAAAACAAAAGGCTGTCTTTAATTTAGCTTAAACCTAAATGTGCTAGGTATGTGTGATGTATGACAAATAGAAATAGAGCATTTCTGAGTTAAATGCAAACAGAGGTTACCTCATTCAACAATATACTCAATGTACAAAATGTACTTTATTAAGAAATGAATTCTAATTTCCATCTAAGTAGGAGACATGGGATTATTTAAATATCTCGTCTAAAAAAAAACAAAGTACTTAATTTTGTTCAAACTATTCATGGATATAATGATGTCTTTTTGCCATGTTGAGGAGGTAAAACTACAGTAACTGTTATTCAAGACTCCTTTAGCATAGATTGTGTATTAGTTCCTGAAAAAAAGCCATAAGCAAATCATGCAAACCACTGAAATTCTCAGATATTGCAGCTAAATGTAATTATTTGTTTTCCATATTCTTGCTGAAATTATTTTTCATATCATACCTACCGACAAATGATATCTAAAAAATTACCTGTTTTACATAAAGAATCAGAAGTTTTTTCTTTTATCTAATCCTAAAGATAACCTAAGTCTCTTTATAATTGGTGTAGCTGTGGCACTGCCTTCTAAATAAAATATACCAAGGAATGCTGAAACAATCAACAAAGATAGTCTAGGAAACAAAACAAATCATATGTGTATAATTCCCCAGTTCTGAAAAGCCACTCCTTTGTTCATTTCTGACAACCTAAGTGACAACAAAGGTTCACACATAATATGTACAGATCATATGTATACATATGTATATATATAAAACATGTGTGTTACTAGCTATGTTTTGCCTATAAAAGAGTCTCCTAAAAAAAATGTTAAATTTAACAGCTAGTTATCTTACTTCTGGATATTTACCCAAAGAAAACAAAACCATTAATTCACAAAATAAATAACAGCTAGTTAACTTACTTCTGGGTATTTACCCAAAGAAAACAAAACCATTAATTCAAAAAATAAATAACCATCCCCATGTTTATTACAACACTATTTCAAATTGCCAGCAGCTGGAAAAAACCTATGTTCCCATCAACAGACAAACAGATAAGGAAAATGTGATGTATTTATACAATGGAATACTACTCAGCTATAGAAAAAATGAAATCCTGCCATTTGAACATGGATGACTTTAGAGTATCTTATGTTCAGTTAAATCATCCAGAGAAAAACAAGTACCATATGATTTCACTCATGTGGTAGAAACAAACAGATGAACTAAGGAAAACAAACAAAATTTTAAACTATTAGATCAGTTAGTTGTCACCAGAAAGGAAAGACAAGAAGAGGGTGGGTAAATTGGGTAAGAGACAACAATTTCATAGTGAAGAATAGAATTGGAGTTTTAGTGGTGGGCTTAATGTAGTATATACACATGCTGGTTTTTAAACATGTACACCTAAAACTTATATAATGTTGTAATGTTACCTCAATAAAAAATAATAATAATGAATGAGTGAAATTATTTTTTTAATGGATCAATATACACAGAGAGAATTTAATTAAAAAATAGGGGAAAATTAATACAATTGCTAATCAAAGTCACGGTGTATATTTATACCTGTATGTAGACATATGTATATATATTTGCATGTATGTGTGTGTATATTATTTCCACTCCTCAGAAAATTTGAAATTAAACACAAATTAAAAAGCAAATTAAAATTGCTGCCAGATCAGCACCCTAAATTATTCTGGCTTCGTATCCTTCAAATTACCAAACATCCTCTTTTGTCAAGGACTAATGAGTTTCCTTGGGTACAGACTTCTATTGTTGTCACCCAGAAAGTCCCTAGAAAACAAGGGAAATCGATCACACTAACCCCCAAGTACAGAGGAAATATTTACAATGGACATAGGAGATAGGAGTTTCCTTGATATTTTATTTGAGTGTTAAAAATTATTTGTGCATTCATGGAAATATAAAAATCAATGTAAGAAAACAGTACTATTAGAATAAGAAAGAAAGATAAATTGTGCTATTTAGAGTGTTTAGCATGCTGGAGTTTTAACTTGTTTGAGGAAATCATGGAAATAGGTATTTACCATGCGCCTTCGCCTTCCTAGAAAATAACAGCCTATAAATGTGTAAATTCAATCATGAAAAAACACAATCAATATGCAAAATTCTTTACTTGCATATAAAGAGATTGCCTTCTAATACCAAGGATTAAAGGAAATCTGTTTTCATCATGATGCTGTTTAGTATCAATGAGGTACTTCAATTCATTTCAACTGAGATTAAATCTTAGCATCCCATCCAGGGCAAAAAATCATAGCTGGCATGCAAGATACACTGGTTCTAAAGAGAAAACAGATGAATAGTGTAATTGTATTTTCAAAATATTTTAAACAGCTTTGATGCCTGAGAAGTCACTTTACTTTTTGCCAACAAAAAATGCCAATATTCTTTTAATCTTAAAAAAAAAATGCAGGTTTAAAGCAAGCTTCTCAGAAATCAGTATGTATTCAATTGAGACAAAAATGTTGGATAATATAGGCCAAAATCTTATATTACTACCATAAGTCCAGCATAAACCATTTGACAACTATGTGTTAAGTTAAATGTAAAAGAAATTCTGAAGGATTTTTCTGAAAGTATGTCTCAAGTATCTGCCCTGAAAATATCCGGCAAAGGAAGTTAACAAATAGGCTCTTGAGTTTCATAAGTATCTTCACATAAATAATTTCTCCCTGCTGGCCCACAACTGCAGTTCACAACTCAGACTTTGGGAAAATAATTAAGGAAAAGTATCCTTTGTTTCTCAAACTAGTTTTGCTATGGGGAATATATCATTGACTATAGGAAAGTAATTTGGATATGAAATCATAAGATTATTTCTGAATCTTAGTTTCACTATTGGTCTTAAGATGAAGCTGGTCTCATAGCCCTCTACACAGACTTAAATACCTGTCAAATTATAATAAGACTTGGCCCACCCATCTCACAAAGGGTGTCTTAAGTGTCCACTATAGTATTGATAAGAAAATAATTAGCAAACCATAATTTGGCTCTGTCCTTTTGGACAGTTCATCTGTTCCTCACTGTACTATCCAAATAGTGTTTTATCAAAATTCCCTCTCTTAGTGTTTTCATTTTATTTGAGCTAGCTGCAATACTCTAATAACTAAGACTTGATTGCTTGAGCAATTCACGTATATAGCAACAAGGGGCAAACTGTGACTCTCTCCTTAGTGAGGTAGGCAGCAACTGTTCCACAACAAGGGATGCATTGAAGATCTTCAACTGCCTTTATTAAGGCAATTACCACCACAAAATCTCCCATTTGGGTAGTCTGATTCTATGGGCAGCACTTCCCAGGTGATTGTTTTAATAGGACCTACTCCTAGCAAAGACCCTCAATATAGTTTTGTTTGTTTGCTCCCCAGAGTTTCCAACACTCACCTGGAATCATGGGCATCTCTCCTAATATGCTCCATGTTTCTTGGTAATTCGCAGTTCAATGTCATTGTCTCACTACAAATGTTTGTTAAATACCTTTAATTTGCATCATACTGTATTTCATGCTAGGAATAAAAATGTAAGAAGAAATAATATGGCTATCCCCTTAGAAATACATAGGCTGGCATTAGCCACACATTTAAAAATAGAAGATTTTGGGCCTCCGGTGTGCAGGTGGTTGAGCGCAGCACTGTGAAGCTGTCCACAACCTCTGCAGTGTGGGTTCGATCCCGGCCAGCTGGGGAGATTCCCACATGGCACAGTAGACCTCTCCTGTCTCGCCCACTGCTCCCCTCAGCAGTGTATTTCAGTCAGTCTGCCTGTTCTGTTCCCCACTGTGTCTCTGGTGAATCCTCTCACCCTCCCACACATCTGGCCTATACCCCGGTTCTTGTATAAATAAATAAATCTTTAAAAAAATAAAAAAAATAAAAATAAAAATAGAATATTTTGGCTAAGTGCTCTACAGTGGTCTGATCAGGAGTCGGGGGAACATGGAAGACAGATATATCTAACTTTTAATGGATGATTCATCGCTTGGTTTTCTCTGTGACTTCCAAGCCCAGATCTTTCAAGAAAATAGATGAAGACTTCTAAACCCGAGATTCACAGATGTCATCTATGCTATCAAGAAAGTTCTGAAAGAATTTTGAATATATATGTGTTTTCATATCAGTGATAATCTCAATTATCTAAATCACCTATTCCACTTCCACAAACCTGGTTCACAATAATGGTTAAAATTAAATAGATATTTTATATCTAACCCACTCATGAAGATGAAATCATTCCTGCTTATCTGATCACTGATTTTTTTAAAAGCTATGGGGATATTTTTTACCATCTCTTAATCACCTGTAACTATTCTATTATTCTGTAAGATGGCTAGGGGGGTAAATATATCAAAGCAAGGAAGGAGGCATTCATCTATGGTGTCCTCTTCACCAAAAGCAGCCTCACAAAAATCCAAGACTCCAGAATTTGCTGATTTTG
The DNA here is from genome assembly GCF_964194135.1 of Talpa europaea. NCBI lineage: Eukaryota > Metazoa > Chordata > Mammalia > Eulipotyphla > Talpidae > Talpa > Talpa europaea. The sequence goes on from NC_140068.1 coordinate 40,374,247, forward strand.
CTTTGCCAGCCCTGAAGTGCAAAATCTGGCCCTCATTGCCACGTTGCTGTGGCTAAGAGGCTGATCTGATGGCCATGCGTCTCATTCTGCTACCAGTCAGCAGTGGAGTTTTTGGCAGAAGTAGAAAGCTGCATTGAGGCAGCTCTTTAAGAGTCAAGGGAAATGTTGTGTTCTGTTTTAGAGAAATTACAAGGGCCATTACTTCCAACTAAAGGTTATTCCTGTACACTTAGCCACCGATGTCATTAAAGATGCCTTCATGACCCAGGCATGAGAGCCACAGAGCTGTTCAAAATCCCAGTGCACTCTGACAGCAGCAGATTGCACAGCGAGGAACAGCAGGATTTTGTGTTGAACTTGACACAGGAGATAAGTTTTTCTTCTTTTTAAAGTAAAGGTTGAGCTTCATCTGTTTATGACACAGTACTCAAGAAGCAAAATGTTTCACATCATAGATTTCTCTTCCAACTTCTTGGAATGTTCATTTCTTTGTCTAAAATGAGAGACTAGATAGGAAATACAGGCAATGCTTAGGCTACTGAAATAAGGTAGGCAGCAATGCTAAAGCCATCTTTATAGGTTGGGGCACAGATGCTTTCTAGAACTGTTAGCTGGAAGATACACTCCGCTGCTGGACACTCCAGCCTCCTTGGCTTCAGTCATCTCCACCACTCAGGTACAGTAGTGCCTTCTGGTAGTTGCTGTTGGTATCTTACTGTATGTAGGAGTACAGGGACTTGCCATATTTTTTTCTTGAATTTAGACCAGATTTTCAACATGTCCAATTCACTGCAGGAAACCATGATTGTAATAATGACCTTATCACAAGGTGTGTTGCCCTTCAAAGTGTTGCACAGTTGGCTGGCAAAACACTGGGGCTTGCTCTTAATGCACTGGACCAGACTCAGAAAAGCATTTTCCAGGTCTCCTTTGACCCACTTCTGCCCTCTTGTACTTTTCAAATACTTTCTGGAAGTGACACACACACTGTACTCAGTCATGGAGTTGATCCACTTGGGGTTATCAGTTCCTTTCCTTTTCACTCCAGCATAATGGAGATCCCTGGCATCTTGGTCAGTGAGTTTATAGTCAATGACAAAGCCCTCCTCTGCCCTTCTAACATTTGCAAGGGCAACTATTATCTTGCAGAAGTCACCAGAAGTGTTGGAAATAATGTCCTTCTCCAAATCCATCTGGTATATTTCTTTGTAGACTCTGTTAACATTCTGCAACACCTGGTTGTCTTTCAACAAACAATCTCAATGAGAGACTGCTCATCAGTCCTAGTCCCTTCATGGAGGCTTTCAACTCCAAAACATCATACTGACCAGGTTTTTCCAATAGGCCCAAAATCATCATCTCCAGATGGCCCGACAAGGCTGACTTCAGTGTTCATGCAAGTTCCTTTTTGGTCTTTCTCTGGTGAGTGAAAGCAATGTCCTATGTCTTCCATTGCTGTGGTTGATCAAAATGTTGCTGCTTATCTGATCGCATCAACACCTTTGGTCTTGATGGCTGTTTCACTCTTCAAGGTGTACACTTTGACAGACCCATATCACTTGGTGAAGCATGATCACCCTCCAAGTTGAGTTTGAGCAGAATTTCATGAACAGTAGACATTTTGAAAGAAGCTGCGCAGGTGCCAAGACTGTGAAGTCTTTAGATGTGGCGCCAAGAAAAGCTTTTCCACAGAATTTTTTCAAGTAACTTTCCTTTGCAATTTGGAAAGGAGGTCCTGGCCAATGTAACCATCCTTAATAGACCTGACAAGTCTGACTAGAGGCAGTGTCAGGAGAGCAAGAAAAAGAGGAGCGCCTGGTGAGCCACCCCCAGAAGAGCTTGAGTCCTGTGACTTTACTCTGGATGGCTGAGCAAAGGCAACGGCACTTTATGAACTTTGCAGGAAGTAGCAGCAGCCTGTTTTCAAAGAAAACTGCAATCTTCTTGTGGGCTTTTTCCTCCTTCTATCTCATGCATTTCCATGGAACCTGCCTGTAGCAAGTTGAACACTGAATTTCTTTTGAAATAGTTACTTTCTAGAATGAAAATCCTATGTTAATAGCAGGTCTGTCATCCAGCTACAAGAATTATGTGTTCATCAATATTTTTCAAAAACCATTTAAACAATAAAATAAAATTCAAATGCTTTTCCACAGGGAAAAAAAAGTGTGTGATGGGTAGGAACAGCAGGAATTCTGACATTTTTTTTTTACTTTATACTAAATTAGGTATCTGGTTGTCTATGTAAGCCTAAAGAACTTTTAATCAATCAGTCAATTAACTTCTGATACACTGTATAGAATCCATTAGGTGTGTTTTTATGTGTTTAGTATAGAGAAGATATAGCATTTTAGAGTATGGACCTCTTTCCAAAATTCCAGAGGTCAATGGCATCATAGAACCCCATTTTTAATGGGTATCAATACTCAGATAATAAAATATGGTATATGTTAATGAAAGTTAATCCCTATAATGCTACCTAAGTTATACTGGATATATTTCTCAAAAAAAAAAATAATAAAGAGAAGAGGATCATTCATCAGTTGCATCCATTGGGAATCTTGAAAGTATCTATCAATGGAGCCAGTTTGGTATTGGATAAAGGACACAAATGGGGGCGGGTTCAGGGGTCCTACCTGTGTTCCCCCTTTTCTCTGTAACTTTGAACTGGTCACTTATCCTCTCGCGGTCACAGTTGTTCCTCCATAGTGCAAGTCAATTTCTTTTGCTTTTCCTACCTCAAATATATGTGAGGTGGGAAAATATAAAATGAAATGGTTGGTTGATGTTAATGTACTTTACAAATTATAAGATGTTATACAAACTTAAATTGTAATAAAAATTCTTAAGCTATTGTGTGCTGGTCTAGATATACATAGAAAATATAAATGCTTTCATACCTACCTACACACACACACACACACACACACACACAAAACCAGAGGTCTGAGAATTGTCATTTATATGATGCACACTTTTATATGTGAGGAAGCATAGATTATGTGAGGTATTGGAGGGGTGCAAATGAAGACACATAAGTTTAATGGACTAGAACAATTGTTCTGAACTCTATCTTACTGATAATCTCTTAATATTTTTCAAAAAATTTAAAAATTAATATTTTTTTAAAAATTAAGCAAAATTGGTGTCAGTATATTATTAGGTTTATCACAGATTTAGACAAAATATGTATCACCATGATAGTACAAAATTAAGAGCCAAATTGTTACATTTCAGGCTTCCCTGGTGGCGCAAAGGGTTAAGTACCGCACTATGAAGCAATCCATAGCCTCGGCAGCACAAGTTCCATCTCTGGCCTCCAGGGAGGCGCCCCACATAGCTCAGCAGACCTCTCCTGTCTCGCCCGCTGCTCCCCTCAGCAATGTATTTCAGTTGATCTACCTGTTACCCACTCTGTCTCTGGTGAATCCTCTCATCATCCTCTCCATCCCCCCACCCCCACCCCGCATCTCTGGCCTATACCCCAGCTCTTGTATGTAAAAATAAATTTTTTTAAAAAAAAATTGTTACATTTCACTGGAATTAAGTCACCTGACCTGGATGGTAGTGCATACCTAGTATAAATACTTAAAACAAAACCTCAAAATGTGGAGTTCAAAAATGAAAAAGAAGAGATTACTATCAACCTTACAGAAAAAAAAATGATTCATAAAAGAATACAATGAACAACATTATGCCAACAACTTACAAAACCCTGGAAGGACAAAACAAGCTACCCAGACTGTTTCAGAACAGAAAACAAGAATAGTAAAGAATCAAAATAAATTAATTAATTAAAAGCTACGCATAGATGATGAATTCTGCCAAACATAAAAGATTTAATGCAAATACTTCACATCACTCCCAAAAAACAGAAGTGGTAGAAATACTTCCCTACTTATTCTCCGAGAAAGTATTAGCTTAATACCAAAACGAGAAAAACATATGACAAGATACAGACCAATATCTAATAGTAGTAAAAGAAAATAATCACACCAATGTCACTTAAAGTGTATCCGGTGAAACAGTCAACTGACAAACTAAAACTATTGTTGCCAATCTGGGTCAAGATGAATACTAAATATTAAGAGCATGTATTTAGAAATTTCTATAGCAACTTCACAGAGCAGTATTTATCTTTTAAACATAATCAACAGTGGTATTTGTGCCAAGTACATATTTGTTCTATTGCATTTTTAAATATTTTGTTATATTTTAATTAGACATGGTTCATGAGAGACTTAAAATTAAAAAAAAAAAAAACTCCTTTACCAGAGTAGGAGAGTTAGTAATCTTTCACTAGGTGAGTCAGCATGAATAAATCTAACAAATATAATACTGAGTGAAAACAGAAAATTTGAAAATTTTAGGTGCAATGTATTGCCAATGATTTTATAGATAAATATATACATAAAATATATACTGTGTATGTTAAAAACCAGACAATAGACCCAAAATGAAGTCTCTTATACAAAGACCCACAATACGAAATGGAGAATTGAGTTTAATTAGCTTTGACTCTCCCAGAAATGGAAGCTTAAGTCTCTCAGGAATTACCTGACCAGCACTAGTTAGGACAGCTGCCTCACAGACCCTTACCTTAACTTGCAAGAACTAACCAGTTTTCTTGCCTTGTACGGCTTCCTCCTCCCTCTCCTGCTGTGGAAGCTGATCATTGTGTACAGTTTCTCAGAGTTCCTATCTATCTGCTGTTAGAATGCTGTTTAATTCAAATTAATGCTTCCTCAAATGAACTATTAAAATGTTTAGCATGCTTCAGTTTGTCTTTAAATATATATATATATAAATGAAACAGTAAAATACATTTAACTTAAATAGTAAAAAGTGTAACTATGTACTGATAAATTATTCATGAGAATGACCTCCACCAACATCTGCAGAAGTAGATGGAGAGAAGAAGAAATGACTGTGGAGGGTGGGGGACTTCAACTGTGTCTGAAGTGTTTTATTTATTTTTAAAGATGTATCTAAAATAACACAATAAGCATGGCAAAACATTAATATTTTTAAAGCTGCTTGTTAGTATGTGGGTATTCATTTTATAGTTTTCTGTCTTCACTTATGCTTGAAATACCCTATAATAAAATGCATATAAGTAAATCAAAGTTTTTCACAAATGCAATATAAACTGCAGATTATTGGAAATTTTCCACAAAAATAAAAGGGGCAAAGAGATCTAAGGGAAGATCAAAGATTTTCTAAAATATCTAGCAAACTTAAACAGATTAGGTGTCTTTCTCAAGTCATTTATGGAACATCAACTATGTATAGAGATGGTGAGAAGTATTGGAAAATAGAGAAAACTGTGTTAAGGACATAAAAAAAGAGTATTTGGGACAAATCTAAAATTAAACCAAGGGTCTAATAAGCCAGATAACTTGATATGTGCCGAAACAGAACTTAGTATTGTATCTCAGAGGAATTGCCTGGTACTTTAAAAGGGACAAGATTCCCACTCTTATCACTTCATTTGCACATTGTTTTGATCTCATGTTGGTATTAGCAGTATCACCTGGTGAACTAACATTTTAGGGACAGTATGAGATTCGTAAGAGAGAGAATGATTCTAACAACAGATGCTACACAGATGTTTTGCCCTCCTCCCCCCGCCCCCTTAATTCAGAAGTTGGACAAGCATGATCTTTAGGCTGTTATTTAACTCTCTGGGACCCAGCTGCTTTCACAGTAGCTTCAGAACAAGTAGATTTCCTTAGTGTGTCTGAAATCATCCAACACCAGATGTCAGCCTAGAAGTTTCCATCATTCAAGAGTACTAGGCTGCCATGCTATCGAGCCCTGGGAATGATGCTTCAAAAACAGTAATTTCCTATCCCATATCATTAAATTGAATGTGAAGCAAAAGGGAATTTGACCTCCTTAAGAGTATGCTTTCTTTGACCTATGAGATGTTTGTTGTTATAAAATGGAAATGCAATCACTGGAGAGATGTAAAAAAAAAAAAAATGAAGTTAAGTTGAACAGCTTGTAAATCATTTAACACTGTACATGTGATTTAATAGTAATAGGGTCGAGGTTTCCAGAAAAAATAATTCGATACTGATTACATGATACAAAAAAGTAGAGATGCTTCTGTGTGTCGCTGAACAACAAAGACATAAGAATAGCAATAAACATTCTTCATTATAACTCTACCCCTGTGGGGTCTGGTCACTTTAGATATCCTTCAACAGAATCCTGAGCAATTAAGATGACTGATTTCCCAGGGAGAGAGCTTTGTGTTAGCTAAGCACCACCAAGCACAAAAGCTTAGGAGACTGTCCTGAAATAGCAAACCCTATTGAAGGGTCTGTGATTCCTCTTGTCTTAATTTACAGTCTGAATTAAAACCTACTATTTATCAGAACTAGGTACCCAGCTGTTAAATTAGTCTGAAGAAAAAATTAAGATATTTTTGGACTTTTTGCGTGGATTTAGAAATTTGCCTTGCAGAAATTTTGCGAGGGTGGTTTAGTCTTTTTTCAGATGTGAAAATGTGAGAACCATTTTATAGAGAAAAGGAAAATAAAATCTGCCTCAGGTAATAGCTTTTAGTTATTTGTGAAATTATCTCTTTTCTTGTCTGTTGTGTTTAAGGACTAAAGCCAACACAAAAAACAGCCTGATAGAAACATTGAGATCAAAGTTTCATAAACTGGTTTTGTAGCCCCAGGAAAGTCTCCACTGAGCCTTAAGATTCCTAATTAAGTTTCCATCATTTAAACACTTATATTAAAACAAAAATTCAGGAGCAGAAGAGAATTGCAGGGAATTCCAGGTTCAAGTCCATCTCTTACTATGTGTCCCTCATGGATCCTTATGGCTTAAATTAGAGCACCAGCTCTCCAGCAGGCCTGCAATCCTGCTTCTGCTACATAGTACTAGCAAAATCACTCAAATTCTCCCATTCCCCCTTTTCTCATCAATAAAATGGGAAATAATCTTGTACCTATACCTCACTATTCTGAAGAGTAAATGCTTTAACAGGTGGCAAGCACATAGTACCTACTATAAGCAACATAAAACTATGTATTAACTAGTATACCTTTTAATTTAATTGGATCATCATTCCAACTAAAACAACACTGTATATAGCAATGGTGTCACCTAGAGAAACACACAACTACTGAGTTTAAAATTGTTTACCTACCTATATGCCTACACATTTTAGTATAAAGAAATAGAAATGCATATATTAATATATAAGGGAAATACCATAAAATATTGAGTAATTATCTGAGTCTAGTGATATTTTCTTTTTAATATCTTTCCCATTTTTAATTGTTTAAACAATTTCTTCTATTTTCCAAAATTTACTTTTGTAATAAGAAAATATAATTTCATAGAAAATATAAAACAAGTTAAAGTTCTAGAATTTGATACCTTGCCCTCCTAGACACCTTCATTTCGCATTCTATTAATATCTATACATTGATCTCTCTTTGCTATTCCCTATTGAGATACAACTTTCAATTTATGTATGTGAATTTCATACCTCTAAGATTCAATTTTCAGTTACTTCTAAGATTGAATGTTCACAACAGCATAAGTAATGGGTTTCCCAGTCATGTTTATTTAACTATTTTGGATTCTTCTTTTGTTCACATTAATTAGAAAAAATATATACATAATTATAAACACTAGGGGTTCATTTTAAAGCAGCCTACCTAAGTACCTGGTATTCTAGCAGAGTAGTATTCACTTTTTTCACTCCCAGGTTAACAGGTGGTCTGTGTAAGGAGACAGGAAATTTGCTTTCTCTTTAGAACCATCGAGAGCTCTTTTTTTGAAACATGTTTTCTGGGGACTTTCTCCAACCCTGCTGAATCAGAAACTCTCAAGAAGGAAGAAGGAGAAAGGAAATACCTGTGATTTTGAATGCCATATAAGTGATTCTGGAAATTGGGCAGCTTTGCAAAAAGTCATAAACAATTTGGAGCCAGGTAGGTAATATTAGAAGTGTTGTTCTGAAATTTACCAGTTGTATTTAGCTCTGTTGTATACCATAGATTTTATATACTATAACGTACCTCTGTATGTGATCCATATGGTTCATATGTTTTTAGATCTGCATTATCAGTTCTCCATCATCTTGAATAACTAAGAATGTTCATAATTGTTAGTAGGCAAAATCATCCTCATTCAAGATATTATCTTAACTTCATTCATTTGGTCCAACATTTGGGTGATAGGCCCTTTACAAAAACTTCCTTTAGAATATTTCTTTGTTTTAAGCCTATTGGTTTCCAGTAACAGAAATGCAAAGAGAATTTCTGGTAGGAAACTACGTATTTTTTTTTTTTTTGAGGTAGTATTAGCTTACATCATTGTTGTATTTTGTGTTTATAGGATCTTTCTTCTCAGGTGTGTTTTTTTTTGGTTTTTTTTTTTTTTGGTTTGTTGTTTTTTTTTTTTAAAGATTTATTTATTCATTTATTTATTTATTTATTTATTTATTTATTTATTTATTTATTTATTTATTTATTTATTTAGACAAGCACTGGATATAGTCAGAAGTGCGGGAGGGTGAGAGAATTCACCAGAGTCAGAGCGGGGAACAGAACAGGCAAAGTGATGAAATACACTGCTGAGGGAGGCAGCCGGCAGCAGGAGAGGTCTGCGCACCATCCTCATCCGGTGGCCACGGATGGAGCTGGTGCTGCAGAGACTGCAGGCAGCTTCGCAGCCCAGCGCTCAACCACTGCGCCACCAGGGGAGGCCCTCAGGTGTGTTATTTTACTATCTCACACTCACCACCAAGCACCTACAATTCCTCTCCATAGGCCATTCTGCTCCCTTCCCAATTTATTCTCACTTCTTTGCTCTTGTAGCCTCAATTCCTTTTTTTTTTTAGGATTTATTTATTTATTCATTTATACAAGCACTGGGTACAGTCAGAAGCGCGGGAGGGTGGGAGAATTCACCAGAGCCAGAGCGGGGAGCAGAGCAGGCAGAAGGACTGAAGTACACTGCTGAGGGGAGCAGCGGGCGGCAGGAGAGGTCTGCGCGCCATGTGGGACCCGCCCCTGGTAGCCGGGGATCAAACCTGCGTTGCAGAGGCTGCGGGCCACTTCGCAGCCCAGCGCTCAACCGCTGCGCCACCAGGGGAGGCCCTCATAGCTTCAATTCTATAGTAAGCTTGCTAAGAGTCATTGTGAGTCTAGATTTGTCTGACTCATTGTTTGATTTCTCTATAGTCCACATATAAGTGACACCATCAGTATTTCTTTCTCCTTCTGATGTATTTTATTTAGCATAATCCCCTTTAACTTCATCCATATTGTCACAAACGGCAAGAGACTGTCTGATAGCTGAGTAGTATTCCATTGTGTATCTATACAGCTTCCTGATCTATTCATCTGTACTTTGGCACTTAGGTGGTTTCCATAGCTTAGCTATTGTAAACAGTGCTGCAATGAACACGGGAGTGCCTAGATACCTTCTAATTAGCGTTTTTGTATTCTTTGGGAGGACAACTAAGAGTGTAATTGCTGAGTTATATGGTAGATCCATGTTTAATTTTTTTAAGATTTATTTATTTATACAAGAACTGGGGTACAGGCCAGATGCACGGGAGGGTGAGAGGATTCACCAGAGACAGAGCGAGGAACAGAACAGGCAGACTGACGAAATACTGAGGGGAGCAGCGGGAGAGACAGGAGAGGTCTGCTGCGCCATATGGGGCCCTTGCTGGCCGCCTGGGACAGAACCGGCGCTGCAGAGGCTACCGACAGCTCACAGCAATGCGCTCAACCTCCTGTGCCACCAGGGGAGGCTCAATCCATGTTTAATATTTTGAAGGACCTCCATACTGCTTTCCATAGGGACTGGTAGCCAATCTGCATTCCCACCAATAGGAACACTACATAATTTTGATTCCTTGCATCTGAACCAATTCTGAAGGTGAAAGGTGTTTGGAAACGTTCTGGAGGGTGTGGAAGTGCATTAGACATCAGGGTAATGTGAACAACAAGTCAATATTTAATTATTTGTATGTGAATTGTTTGACCAGTCTTGCAGTTCATTTAAAATATCAACGTGTTATCAAAGTACACTTTGATCCAACTTTACTGATTTTAGGAGCTTCAATTTGGCTGAAAAGTTACTTTTCAATCAAGTTAAAGACATTAGTGTTGCTTAAAGAGTGGGATATATAATAATGAGAAATTCCCAAATATTCTGCCAATGTCTTTCAAAATAAATAAGCTTTCGGATTTTTCCACTTAACTTACATAAATTTCACAGGTCTTGGGAAGCAAATACAAAATAAAAAAGAAACAATTTGAAGGCAATGTGAAATTGAAAGTAGTAGCTTGTTAGACAAGGTTTTTATGATAAAAATTATTTGACCAGTCAGGCAACTTACTGGACTGCATCACCCTATACCTTGGAACTTTTGCATCACGAATCCTAGCAATTCAAGCAAGGAATATTTGTTTTCATTAAATATTAAATAATTCATTAAACTAAAGAGAAGTTTCTTGAGGGATTTTATTATGTACCAAAAAGAACTCTCTGATGATGTTAATTGTCTTATAGGCTGGATTGCTCTTTCAGCCAAGAAAATTTCTTAAGATCTAAATTTTAACATTTAACTTTTCAAGTAATGTGCGAATATACACTCCAATGCTATATTCTCAAAGTTGAGATGCCAAGATTTCAAATGAAGGAATTATTTTACAAAAAAGGAACAGTGATCCAAGGTGCCCTGGTATGCCAGTTGTGATTGTTGTATCTTAAAAGTATTTCTAAGATGGGCCTCCCCAGTGGCACAGCGGTTGAGCTCTGGGTTGCGAAGTTGCCAGCAGCCTCTGCAGCGCTGGTTCTATCCCCAGCCACCGGGCGAGAGTCTCACATGGCAGGCAGACCTCTCCTGCTGCACACTCTGCTCCCCTCAGCAGTGTATTTCAGTCAGTCTGCCTGTTCTCCTCCCTGCTCTGTCTCTGGTAAATTCTCTCACCCTCCTGCGCTTCTGACTGTACCCAGTGCTTGTATAAATTAATAAATAAATCTAAAAAAAAGTGTTTCTAAGAAAAAGTTTGATTATAAGATAACTATCTCAAGTAAGTTATTGAAAACACCCAAACTTGAATCCAAAGATATGCTGCGTTAAAGGGATACTGTTTTGCTCTTACTTGAGAACTCTTTAGACTCTTGAGATCCTTGGAAGAAGCTGGCAGAATGACTTTTAATTCCTGTCCAAATAATTTTCACTGGAAAATAAGTGACCATCCAGAATGAGAATGACTATAAAAGAAGCCCTAGTAGTTTCAAGGCAAATCAGAGAAGGAGCTTAGACATTGAAGCAAATATGCTTCTTCTCTTAATAAAAAGCTGTTGTTTTCAAAGTTGCCCCAACCAAAGGCCTCTTGTGTTTCAACTTATTTAGTATTCTTTTTAATACCATTGATTCAAAGAGTTCTTTCCTTCTCAGGGAAATTCATGGGGAAAAAAATCATATTTAATTACCCAGCCAAATGAATGAAAATTTCATTTGAAGTCAAATATTTTTTTAAATATTTGGCTTATTCTTATAATGCAGTGCCCATAATACCTTCAGATTTTCATTCCTAAGTGGGTTTTCAGATTCAATTAAATTCTCTGTCTTCAAAGATACTTAAGAAATATTCCAGGCTAAGGATATTTCAGTTACCTTTAAGACCCTGGAGAACACCCCTCCAAAAAAATCAGGTCATTTATTCTTGAAACTCATAAATGTCAATGCAAACATACCCTGAAGGTTCATTTATCACATAGAGGTTGAGTGAACCTCTGATTGGAAGTAGACTGAATAGTAATAACTTCTGAATATGTTCCATATTTTTGCACGCTCTGTAGTCTCCAGTATCAGTTTTCGTTTGCTACTCCAGAGCTGGAATGTATTAAGGTATATTAGGGTAAGGACCAAGATTCTTATTTCAAATATTTCTGCCAGCATCCCATGCAAAAGCAAAAAATAAGTACTCATTGATACTGATAATTCCCACCACAGCTGACAAGTGTTGTGTTGTGTTTTTTTTTTTTCTTCTTTTTCCCAGCTGAGAAAATATTTTCTGTTGAACATCTGGCTAAGGAATGTTGAAACTCCAAAAGATCTGGTGTATCATCTGAAGTGGACTTTTTGAAGAAAAGTAACGTGGAGTGTTAAGCAGTTTCCAGAAATGGATTTTCAGAGAAAATATCCTATGATATTTCATGAAAACCTGTACATCCCTAAATTGGAAGGGTGGAACAAAAGAATTTGATCGGTGTGATGGGCCTGTTGTGGTGGGGACATTACACGTGCACTGTGGAAGATTCAGCTTAGAGTCACAGAGGACAGACAGATATGGACAGTGAACGTGCCCAGCTGGAGCCACCACCACCACCGTCTACTCACACCTGTTCCTGACAAGGAACTAAAGTCAAGTTTTCACACTGAGGGTGAGAATGTTCTTCCACATGTGTGTGTATTAGTGTTCCACTTAGGAAGCAGGAGGAGGATGCACAGATTCTCTTACTTCATCTGCTGGTCAGGCACTTGACTATACAGACTTGAGTTTAATAAATTGTGTGAGTGGAAGGCATGGTTGTGAATACCTTGAGAGCATTGAGAGCAAGGGGTTAAGCACTGCACTATGAAGCAATCTGCAGCCTCTGCAGCACAAGTTTGATCCCCAGCCTGCCAGAGAGAAACCCACATGGCGCAGCAGACCTCTCCTGTCTCACCCGCTGCTCCCCTCAGCAGTGTTTTTAGTCAGTCTGCCTGTTCTATTCCCCACTCTGTCTCTGGTGAATCCTCTCACCCCCTGCATCCCTGATCTGCACGCCAGCTCTTGTATGCATAAATAAATACATCTTTTTTAAAAAATTGTATTGTCTGAAGTTAAATGTGTCAATTCAATATTGGAATTTTAGATCTGAAAAAGGACAGAGACACCATCTACACCACACCGACACTGAGAGCATAAGAAAATATGATAGGAATTGGGATATTTTTCTGGTTATATTGATAAGAAATCGAGTCAGATTCCCTTCCTTTTTCTTCTACACTGAAAGATTCCTTTATGATCATTATCACGATATGTCTTGCCCGGATCCTTTGGGAATGTTTTGTGTGTGTGTGTGTGTGTGTGTGTGTGTGGTTTTCTATTAATTTCTGAATGTATTTTATGGGATGTTTATTTTTCAAATCCTCAAATGCTAATATGGATCTCATGAGATGCATGTTAGAGAAATAAGCTCAATAGGAGCTGAGCATTGGTGTGGTGCAAAGCCCTGAACCCAAAAACCATGGTCCCGGGGTATCCTCCACCAGACTAAGCTCACACAGTGCTCCTCCCCTTCTGTTTCCCTTGCCTATTTTCTTCCTTCCTTTCTTTTTTTCTCTCTGTAATAGTTTGACAAATGCAGTTATTACCATGACCGTGGAAAACAATTCTCCAGATATGTACAGCCTGATACCTATTACATTAGAAATAGGAATTGTTAATGCTTTTTCTTGAAATATGACATTTTCTATCAGAATGGTGATAATTTTCCCACATAGTCATTGCTAAGTTACATTTTTTTCAAGCTAGGTGATTTTTCTTTCTTACTTTGTAAAGACAGAAAATAAAATTCTTCCATAGTGGATGGTAATTTGAGTTTAGGTTGTGAGCTCTTCTGGGGGAGTACATGGGCATAAGCTACTGCCATGAAAGTGCAATTCAGTTTTGTTTTTTCCTTGAAGGCCCCACAGATTATTCACAAGCAGTAGAATCACAGGAGGCTGATCCAGTTCCTGTTTTATTGATAGCTTTGACTCTTAGATCTGATTTTCCCTGATGAATCCTGTTTGAAACCCAGCATTCCCACACATGTTCTCATTTTGAAAATGAACAAAGAATGGACTATTATTAACAGCACCATAGAACTGGGAACAACGTTAGCCCCTTTCATGTAACAAAAGCAAAAACAAATAAGCAAACAGTCTGTGGGAGGAGAGTCACTAACACTGCTCGATGACAGCTTCCAGTCCCTAGAGTCTTGTATTATTCAGAAACCTCCTTGGACTATAATAAATTAGTTTGACAAATCATTTCTCTCACCAGACTTATCCATTATCAACCTTTTCTGAACAGGATTTTAGCAAAGGAAGCTTTGTCTGCAAGTGACATGCTGAAGGCATCTGTTTAACAGATTCATTTCTTTAAGGGTTTGCGAAGGCTGCTTTCATCAGGGTGGAGTGTGGGGTGCACCAACCTCTTCACTTGCCAGAATTCACACCCCATGTGTCACCGTCAATCTTTCCACCACATCTCTGATCTATACTTTCCCTGCCCTCTGAAGTCCCACATCTGCTCTCAGGACAGCTCAGTCCGTATCACATCCTGTTGTGCAGAACACAAACCTGCCATTCAAAGATTCCATGAAGACACTTTTCTTATATTTGGGGAAAATCCATTTCTCAAAGATCATAAAACAAAAGCCAATATATTTTAATCAATAAATGTGTTATCATGGTTCCCATAATCATTATCATTAAGATTTATTATTCAGGGCCTCCCTGGTGGTGCAGGCAGTTGACCGCAGCACTGTGAAGCTATCCACAGCCTCTGCAGTGGGGTTTGATCCCAGGTGGCCAAGGAGAAACCCACATGGAGCAGAAGACCTCTCCTGACTTGCCTGCTGCTCCCCTCAGCAGTGTATTTCAGTCAGTCTGTCTGTTCTGCCCCCCACTCTGTCTCTGGTGAATTCTCTCACCCTCCCACACATCTGGCCTGTACCCCAGTTCTTGTATGCATGAATAAATAAATCTTTAAAAAAAGATTGTTTTTCATCCTAAAGGAGATGAACAGCAAGCACATACATTTAACAAGCTTCACGAAGTCATTGCCACAAATGGTAGAAAAAAAAAAAAAAGAACTGGTCTTTCTATTGCCAGTCTTGCCTTCTCCAATCCATTCTCAATACAGTTCAGGGTTATCTTCGAAAAATATCTGAACATGTCATAGACCCCTGCTTAAAATCCCTGAATAATTCACTGTTCCTCTCATAACAATTCCAAATTCCTTAGCATGGTATATGATCTGGCTTCTGACCCCTCTGATGTCAGTTTAATTTTTATTTTTCAATATACTATTCACCTCCCTATAAACCTGTACACCAACCACACTAAAATGGCCTTAATTCATGTAAGGGTAGCTTATATGATGACATACCTCATGCTCACCTCCAGGTCTTTGCATAGGCAGTCCCCTCTGCTTGCAACATTTTCCCTTTGCCCTTCTTCCTTCAGGTGATCCCTATTTTGTATGTTTCATCTTAGTTGCCATTGCCTCGGGAAGGATACCTGGTTGTCCAAGGTTGGGGTAAATGCCCATAGTCCCAATCAACTCAATTGCAATGGCCTGCTTTCTTCTCCTTTTTTTCCCCCTTCGATAGTCAGTAAGTAAAAGTCTTTAGGTTAAGAAGTGAATCTAACAAGTCATAAAGTCCCTGTATCTAGTATAGTGACTTAAAATTTAATGTCAAAATATAATAATTTGTTCAATGATAAGTTTGCTACTGTGAATTAAGAGCTTTACTTAATGTCTTGCTAGTGATGATGGTAACGTAGCTTTATTCTCAATGAGATTCAGTTTATAATTATTATATGTATAATAATTATAATGCACTCATTAAAAACTCATTAATAAAAAAAAATAAGTACACAAGTATTGGATTCAAATGCTGTATTAATAAAAAATTATTGCTGCAGTAGTTGATAGGAAATGGGGGACTCATGAGTGGGTGAAATCAGAAGGGTATGAAAGGCTGGACCATTTGAATAAAAAAAATAATGGAAGAATTGAAGGATCAACTAAAGGAAATGTCCAGCTCCAAAAATACATACATAAGACATGTTCAACGGCACTGATTGGCTAGTTAAGTCAGGAAAGAAGGGAAGGAAGAGATTTATAGGATATTTCATTAATTCAAACAATATACATTGAGCATATGTTACATGCCAGGCAGTGTCCTCAGTACTTGGGGTGTGTCAATGAAATAAAGACATGAATACTGCCTCATGAAATTTACCCCCCAGTGAAGGAATAAACATAGCATATAGTTATATGCAGGTCCACACTCTCTTAATCGCAAAGTAATGTCTACAAAGGCCTAAACATTGAGAGTTTCCCTTAATTTATTTGTCATGAAATTTGATCTGCACTGTATACAGCAATATATATATGAGTGCTAGGAGAAGCACTCACACTTTTTTTCTAGCTAATACTCATATTTCTATATATTACTTCAGAAATAGTAAAGTGTTTGCAGGATTTTTCTATGGGTAAGATGTAACCACATATGGCATATACGTTCTCTATAAAATCTGAAAAAAATTAAAAAGGAAAGGAAAGGAAAAAGGAAGCAGAAGACCTGGGACATCTGAGGAATGTAAGGAAGGCTGAGAAGTGAACATAGAAAGAATAGAAAAGGTCAGAAAAGCAATAGGTGGTCATGTCATATAGAGCCTGGAAGCTCCTTCAAGATTTTGAGTAGAGGAGTGACATGATATATCATGTTTTCATTCAAGTTTCTGTGTTGAAAATTAACTCTAGGAAATTAGGGTAGAAACATGGGGATCTACTAAGAATAGTGCACTAATCCCCAGGAGATGGTGTTAATGCAGATTAAGAGATGGTGAAAAGCAGTCTGACATTGGACAGACTCTGAAGGGAGAATTATTAAAATTTCTTAAATTGGATGTAGGTGAATGAGAAGATTTGTGGCCGAGCAGTTGAAGGATGGAGATGTCCCCACCTAAAAAGAAGGAAATTAATAACAGCAGGTTTCAAGGGGATTGGTTTTGCTTATGTTGCACTCTGGACCTCTACTGGACTTCCAAGAGGTGATATGAAGTAGGAAGTTGAACATATAAGTCTGGAGTTCAGAGGATAAATCCTATAGGGACATAAATTAGGGAATAATTAGCATAATATTGATATTTAAAACCATGTGACTGGATGAGAAAGATAAGGAAGCATAAGGAGACAGAGATGAAAGAGATTCATGGATTGAATGCTGAGAAAGGAAAAAGGTAAATACACAAATAGTACTGATAAGGAAGGTATATATATGTATCCCTAGAATTTACTTCTATTACCAGCTCTCCCAAATAGTAATAAATGCAAAGTAGTATGAATTAGCCCAGTAATCCCTAGATATACGGTTAGGAGATGTAAACAAGACACCTTAGAGAATGAAGAAACATTTCCTAGTTTTTCAAAGTATTAACTGGGAATGGAGACAAGAATTTACCAAAGTAATGCAGCTTTTCATTGTCTAATATGTTCCTACCAGGATTCAAATCAACTTTAAAAGTGTGTCTTTCAGACCTAATTTTTATTCCTGCAGAGCTGGAAAAAAAATGTAATAAATGCTTTCTGTTACTATAATAATAAGCATCAATTATGGTAACAATGGTGTTTGCTGGTATGGTTAGAGCTAATAGGCAGCCTTAATAGGTGCCAAGCAGTGTTCTAAGTTTATGCTGGTTAACTCATTAACTCTCACTGCAAGTCTATGAAATAAATAGCATTTGTAATAAAGTGGTTAAGAATATTTCTAAGGTCACACATTTGTGAGTGACAGAACTTGGATTTGAACCCCAGCATTTTGACTCCAGAATCCACTCACTTCACCATCATACTAAACTTCTTCCTAGGATAAGCACTCATACTTGGCATCCAATTTCTGTAAAAAGTTCTGAAATTAAAATTAATCCTCTAGAGTGATCAATGTTAAATGAAACAACTAGCAGAATTCACGCATAGCATCAGAGAACACAGACTCCAGTTTATGCTCTTTTGCTCTCTGGCCACATGCCCCAATTTAACAGTCCTGGACCTGTTCTCTACACAAAGTAGGATAACAATAGCTCCTACCACAATCTAGCTGTGAGGGATTAAGGTAAGAATACAGTTAATACTTGAACAATGTGAGTTTAAACTACATGGGTTCACTTATACAAGGTCTTTCTTTTCTTTCTTTTCTTTCTTTTCTTTCTTTTCTTTCTTTCCTTCCTTCCTTCCTTCCTTCCTTCCTTCCTTCCTTCCTTCCTTCCTTCCTTCCTTCCTTCCTTCCTTCCTTCCTTCCTTCCTTTCTTTCTTTCTTTCTTTCTTTCTTTCTTTCTTTCTTTCTTTCTTTCTTTCTTTCTTTCTTTCTTTCTTTCTTTCTTTCTTTCTTTCTTTCTTTCTTTTTCTCCTATTTGCAGGCTTAATCAAAGCCTGAAGTAGACCATGAAAGCCAGAAGTGGACCTGCCAATATGGCCACCAACTCTAAGTTATACTCAAATTCTCAACTGTGGGGTGGGAGAGTGGACACCCTAACACCTTCCCTGTTTAAGAATCATGTGTATTTGAAAATAGTGTTCTGTACACTGCAAAACACATACCTAAGCTATTTTCTAGCACATGACATGTTCTCTAACACTTGACATACAGGAAGGAAATATTTGGAAAGACAATGTCTTCCACTACAATGAAACTGGTTGAACCCTACAAAGTGCCATGCTCATTTCTAGAACAGGGAAGCCCTGTCTTGTTATAGTTCTCCAAAGACCATATTTGCAACCCAACTTCTTCCCATTTCCCTTTATTTATTCATAGTATGCCCTCAGAACCCATTATAATCCTAGGCTGAAATCAAGGGACAATTACCCCCAGCAATTAACAATGAGAAGATGTCCCAAGACAAATCTCTGAGCTGAAACCTGGGAAAGATGCTAATGTTGAACTGTATGTCTTGATTATGTCTTCTAAAGACTTCCAGGGCAGCAAGAGAACAATTATTTTTTTTTAAAAAAATGGAACTGTGACAATGTTCCTTAAATTATAAATAATGTATATAAGACAGATTTTGTACATCAATAATTTCCTTTTCCTTAAAAAATGCATCTGAAAGTATTTCTCAATTTGTACCAACTACAAGGTCATTGAAAAAGCTGTAAGTCTGCTTCAAGGTGTGAGCTAGGAGCAATAATTCCCTCCCATGGAGGACTGAGATGTTTAATGAGCAGCTCTCAGAAGCCACTCTGCTGTGTTAAACATGAAGAAACTGCCTTAGACTTAAAATTAATGACTAAACTCTCAGTCTCTACTTTCATGAAAGTTAATTCTTTTTTTGCAAGATTAGCTGGGGGTGAAATCCCTGGAGATAAATGCGCAGAGTAACCAAGATTGTGTAGCTGTCATATTTACCTGTTTGGCAACTTATATAAATACCATGTGTGGATCCCATCTTACACTATGTCTCTGAATTCTGCATCATTCTTTTTTTTTTTTTTTTTTTTATAGAGGCATGTTTTTATTTATTTATTTATTATATTTGTTTGTTTGTTTTGTTTATACATGCACTGGGTATAGTCAGAAGCGCGGGAGGGTGAGAGAATTCACCAGAGCCAGAGTGGGGAGCAGAGCAGGCAGAAGGACCGAAGTACACTGCTGAGGGGAGCAGCGGGTGGCAGGAGAGGTCTGCGCACCATGTGGGATCCTCCTCCGCTGGCCGGGGAGCAGCCGGGGATCGAACCGGCGCCGCAGAGGCCGCAGGCAGCTTCGCAACCCAGCGCTCAACCGCTGCGCCACCGGGGAGGCCCTGAATTCTGCATCATTCTTTTTGTATGGAATCCCATCAAAGAAACTCTCAGATGCAGAAATTAAAGACATAGCCTGACTGCTCCTAAAGACACTATCAGTTTTCAGTATTTTCCAAGGCTGTTCACTATGTGGGATGACATCGTCCCCTTTGCCGTGAACATCTATTTCGGATCTCATTGATACTACAACAGTTGAAATGAATTAACGCATTTCTGAGAACAATCCAGAGAGGTATGAGAAATAAACATGGAAAAGAAATAGGTACTTTCCTCTCTAAAATTTCTTGGAAAGTAGGAAAAAAAAATTAAAAAGTACTCTTTTCTGCTGATGATGCTTTGAAATAGGCTAATATATTGAGGGGCTCTTCTTTAAGAAAAAGATCCTAAATGTTGTGCTGGGAAAAAACAAATGATCCAATTATCACAACCAAAGCTTTGAGACACCATCTGGCTCAGTTGGTGGTTAACATTAAAGAATCCTACAAAAAAGCTGAGTTTGATAAAATGCAATCCCATGAAGAGGAAAATAAGAGCTGCCTAAATCTTATAAGCTCTTTTTTCATATTTATCAAAATTGAAGGAATCAAATCATAAATAATTTTTAAAATGTTCTTCGGGGCTCTAACTGCCAACCTAACCACCAATAGCCAAACTCAGTCCTTCCTCAAATACAAACTCTAAGTGTGCTTTTAATTATCCAACAAGCAGAATGCTCTAAGGTATTTACTCTAAGGCATATCAGCAAGAGAAAAGGCAGGATTTCAGTAAAATAATGGATTCTTTAATAGCCACTAAGTCCTTTTATTCAGAGACATCCAGATTCAGATCTTGAAAAGATTGAAGAGTCTCTAGCCCCTAGCCCCACTTCCACTTCATACTTAAAAATTTACCAATAAATATATGGCAGTCCACTTCTCTGTCAAAGGCAATTTAGAGTACTCTTAAATTCTCTATTTAAAAAAAAAAAAACCTTTATTGAAATACGGTTGACATACAATCAACTGCACAGAGTATACGTTTTTAAATAGGTATACACTAATTCCATCCCCCCGAGTTACAATGCAACTCTTAAATTCCTGCCTTCCTCCTTTCTCTGCCCCTTCCCTCTACCTAGGCAACCTCTGATATGTTTTCTCTTTTTTTTAAAAGATTTATTTATTTATACAAGAACCAGGGTACAGGTCAAATACACAGAAGGGTGAGAGGATTCGCCAGACAGAGCGGGGAACAGAACAGGCAGACTGACGAAATACACTGCTGAGGGGAGCAGCGGGCAAGACAGTAGAGGTCTGCTTCGCCATGTGCAATTCTCACCTGTTGGCCAGGATCAAACTGCACTGTAGAGGCTGAGGACAGCTTCACAGTGTGGCACTCAACTGCCTGCACCACCAGGGAGGCCCTGATATGTTTTCTAACACTACAGATTACAGTTTCTAGAATTTTAAATAGATGGAATCATACAGTATATGATTAATTTTTATCTTGCTTCTTCCACAGGACATAATTATTTTGAGATGTATTCATGTTGCATAATTCATTCATTTTTTTATTGCTGAGTACTATTCTAATCTGTGGATATACAAAAATTTATCTATTCATATATTTCCAGGCATCTGGATTATTCCCAATATTTGACAATTTAAAGAAAACTGCTATATAGCACTGTTTACAATAGCTAAGCTTTGGAAACAGCCCAAATGCCCAAAAATAGATGACTGGATCAAGAAGATGACTGGATCAACACCATGGAATATTACTCAGCATTCAAAAAAAGATAAACACATGCAATTTGCAGCAACATGGATGGCGTTGGAGGGGATCATGCTCAGCGAAATAAGCCAAAAAGAAAAAGAAAAATACCGGATGGTCTCACTCATAGCAGGAATCTAGAAAACTTAAATAAGGGACCAGGAAAATGAATAACTATAAGAAAGTGAAAATCAAAATCAACAAAAAACTATGAACCAGAGACACTTTTTGGGGGGTGAGGGGTGGGAGGGGAGGGATTGGGGTCAGAATGGGGGGGTTGCAATTGTATGGGGAATATAAAAATAAAATTTATTATTTAAAAAAAAGAAAACTGCTATAAATATTTGCTTTCATTTCTCTCAGTTAAGTATCTACAAGTAGAATGGCTGTCATATGATAGGCATATGATTAATTTTCAAGAGATTGCCAAGTCATTTACAGAAGTGATTGTACCATTTTACCTTCTCACCAATAGTGTATGAGAGCTCTGGTTTTTAAACACCTCATCAACACTAGGTATGATCCATCTTTTAAACTGTAACCATTTGAATTGTATGTACTAATGTCTCATTAGAAGAAGTATGACTATCCTACTCCACAATGATGGCTCTTGGGAACTAACCTTTGTACAAGGATTTTGAGGTGAATCCAGCTGCCACAGGTACATGATGACTTCGGGGCATTTGGTTTCTCTACTCTAAGACTGCCTGAAAGCTGCTCACTTCTTCCACACCCTACTTGCGCCTGACTCCCACTTGCTACTTCCTTCACCCCATCTATTTTTCTCTCTCCCTAATGGGAAAATTCCATACGTATTGTCCTATATTTTAATTAGCTGGCACACCTCAGCACAAACAGATCCATCCCATCTTTTTAAAGAGCCAAATAATGTTTCACTCTCTGGAGGTTCTTTAATGGATTTAACAATTCTCTATTGACGGACACTTCAATAGTTTTCATATTTCTGTTATTAGACAAACCTTGTTGGTACATTTTTCCATACATGTAAATTCCTGTCAGAAAAGCACCACACATCTGTTACTGGTCTTGTTGCTGCATTTTCCATAAAGCATTTCCTGCTCAGTAACCTCCTTGCTTTCCCAGACCCTCATCCCATGTGTGTCTCCCACAATAGAGACGGAAGTTAAATCCTCAGAATTGATGACTAATGTGCCTCTTTGTGAGAAGAGCAGTTGGCCAGTTAGAAGCAAGTGCTCTCTGACATGTCTGGAATTTGTGCTCTACTTCCATGGAAGACTCTGTGGCTTAGTGGGGAAGATTTGAGTCAGATCTATGCTTAAATTCTTCCCAGCCTCTAGTCACTGTAATACTCTGAGCTTTGTCTTCTCCATTGTCAGTAGGATTATCAGGGTGAAATTTAAATAAAAAACATTGGACATTGCCCAGGTATGGAACAACGACAATGTTGTTAACCTCAGTACTGGAGCAATTACTGGAAGTGGTCACTGATGCAAGCAATTGCTCGTCAGTTGTAGGATACTAGAAAGTTAGTGGGAAACCTCTAAAAAGTCCCTAGGAGTATAGGTAGAAGAAAACTCAAGTAGTTCAGGGCAGCAGTTATTTCCAGAAGGTGCCAAATAATATTTTAACCACTACTGCAGACTGACTCATATCCACCAGACATCAGTGCAAGCAGTGTAACTGAAACTTGGTAGGACATAATAAGCATTTACTTCTTTCCTGTAGATTATAAAACTAATTTCTTTCATATTTCTTACATTACCTATTCTGTTTCTTACACACAGAATTTTGGTTTGACTTACTTTTAATATAATAGCATCTTCATGGAAAGTATTCTAATATCTTTGTAATGAAAGTGTCATCATTACCAAGTGTCAATTTTTATAGAAAACCAAATTGAATTATCCATGCTAAAGAAATCATATTTGAGTCACTATCTTCCTCTATTTCTATTATTAGTACTACTAACAAATAACTATAATACAGCTTTATAAGTCTAGTGTGAGCACACTATGTCTATTTGTGAGTGAGGAATAGCAGCTGCAAAAAGCAGTCATCAATCCCAAGTTGTGAAGAAGGACCTCAGATATGGTTCACTTGAAATGAAGACACATTTACCTTTGTAGCACCTTGTAGCAACATACCTGGCAGAAGAGCACACTCCAAAAAAAGGCTTGTTGAACAGAGCAAGCCTGTGATTGAATCCTGGTTGAACAAAGATACTGACTGCACTTGATGTTTGTTATATTTTTTTCTTAGTGTGGGAAATATGGCAAGAAATAATAGGGCAAGAAATATTAGAATGGGGGCCTCCCTGGTGGTGCAAGGGGTTAAGATGCAACCTATGAAGTAATCTGCAGCCACTCTTACACAAGTTAGATAACCAGCCAGGAAGCTACCCACATGGCACAGCAGACCTCTCTTAACTCGCCCGCTGCTCCCCTCAGCAGTGTATTTCAGTCGATTTGCCTGTTCTGTTCCCCACTCTGGCTCTAGTGAATCCTCTTACCTCCCCCCAACACCTCTGGCCTGTACCCCAGTTCCTGTATACATAAATAAATAAATCTTTAAAAAAATATATTAGAAAGGGAGACTGGCAGAAAAGAGCAGTAATGAGAAGCTCAGGGATAAACTAGCAAAAACAAACTAAGAAACCTCAAACTACACAAGTGATATATGTACCACAACCCTTGAAGGCAGATGCCCAGTTGAAAACCTAATGACACCAACAAATCCATGTTCATATGTCTTCTCCATGGTCAAAGCCTTCCTAAAGGTAAATCAATGCACACATCCACAGCCCTACAGTTGCCCCTAAAACTGTCAGGACAGAGTTGCTTCATTCACCATTATGGCCAAGGAACAGCATCAATAGTAAAGTATCAACATGGAAACAAAATAGGTTTTATTGATTAGCTCTAGCAACGCTTCAATTACAATCATTTCACCCTTGCAAGATGTCTTGCTGTCATTCCCACTGACTCATGATCTGCTTTTAACAGCTCTTGATGCTTTAATTAGACACATTTCTGACTTCAGGGCTTCCCATTGTCTCAGCTAATATGTTTGTCGTATTTTTAATTCTCAGTTTGGCTTGTTTTCTTGGCCTTGTTCCACTAAGATTAATCTTTCCTTGTGGTGTATTTGCTGCTGTAGTGAAGTCTAAGATGAGGCCCAGGTCACCACGCAGAGATGAGCCAGCCCCTGGATGTGGCCTTTGGCCAAGAGAGTCCAGGTGTTTTGAATTAGAACTGGAATGAACTGTGTTCCTGGCATGGGATTCCCAGATCAGAATGAACTTTGGGCTAACGAAGTGAGAAATGACTGTGTCCAGCAAGGTTAACTGAGCAATTTCTGCCTCTGAGGTTGTTGTGCTCAACTAGAAAGCTGCTCTGTGTTGAAGATCTAAATGACCTAATTTTTTCTAGTTGCTGTGAAAGTGATTCTCCAGGCCTCCTTCTCTGAACCCCTTTCCTAGTTCTTTACTCACATGACCTAAAGAATGAAACTGTAATAGAAATTTGGCTTCTGGAGACATTCCAAAGCCCAGGAAAGGGATAAGTTTTCCTAACACTTGGAGATCTAAAATGTGGATATAAATGGTCTTCAATGATAAGAACACATTGAGCAGGAGTATATGCAAAATTTCAAGGATATTATGCCTATTTCATAGCAAGTGGAACTGAGATTTCAAAGATTAAGCAATTTTCCCAAAGACCATAGAGTTAGTTGTCAAACTAAAAATAAAATGGGTTCCTAACTACAAGATGATATGCTCTTCTTTTCCCTTCTATTACTCTTCAGAAATCTTTCCAATCATTTTATTCTTTAATTCTGAAAACAACAGAAAATGAAACTTGCAAATTTAAAACCATTCTCATCTCTTCCTGATAAATTTTTTGTACAAGGTTTTAGTTAAAAAATCTCTTACTAGGGCCTCCCTGGTGGCGCAAGGGATTAAGCGCCGCACTATGAAGCAGTCTGCAGCCTCTGCAGCACAAGTTTGATGCCCAGCCAGCCAGGGAGCAACCCACATGGCTGCTCCCCTCAGCAGTGTACTTCGGTCAAATCTTCCTGTTCTGTTCCCCACTCTGTCTCTGGTGAATTCTCTCATCCCCTACACCTCTGGCCTATACTCAGTTCTTGCATACATAAATAATCTTTTAAAAAAATTCTCTTACTATATGTAAAATATAAAGTTATATACAAGATCGATATACCAATGGTAAATATATCCCACACCGGACTAGGGGCAGTGGAGAGCCTTTAATCATAGATCATATAATTGTGAAAGCTACCAAAGGCACCAATGTGTCAGACTCTTGTTTTAACTTGCTTAATCTTCACAGAACCCAGTGGAGTAGGTACTACTGTTATCCATATTTTACATTGCACCACTAGTGAGTGGTAGAGGTGGGCTTTGAAACCAGGTTGGTCAATGCCCAAATTTATGTATTCATTATTCTGCTTTATGCAAATTTTTAATATTTACTGGGTAAAAGCAGGCAATATTGTCTCCTTCCCAGAAAAACAAATATTTTTTCCCATTAAATCAAAAATGCTATGAAGATAAAAAATATAAAATACTATGTATGAGAATCTTTCTGAATCTCTACATACTTAAATTCTATAATTTAGCCCTCATGAATATTTTTAAAAATATTTCAATTAATACTTTATCTTGAACCATGGCTAGAGTCAACATTAGCTAAAATCTATCAATGTAATTTAGCTGAATGAATTCCTTGAGTTAGCAGAAATGTCAGTAGTTCTATGTTGTTAGCATTTCACAAATACTTTCAAAGACTATTCTCATCTTTTGTTAAAATGATTTGCAATCACGCTGCTGAATAACATGTAGAAGGTAGTGTTAGTTTGAATGAAATTTTAGTCACAAGCTAAATAGTTGGTTCTACATTTAGAACAGTATTGTTTCTATATCCCATCATTGTTTGCATTAACTAATGCATTAGAAATAACCATATGTGGATTATAAATTCTGGGAACTCACCCACAATTTTTTAAATAGGCCATTGCATTGAGATTAAATTATTCAGTAAATCATTCAGAGGATTACTCAACAGGATTTCAATCACTCTATTAATTAAAATAAAACCTACAATGCCCTAGAAGAACAGAGCCACGACTGTATTCTCATGTTTCTGTACAATGGCCCTGGAAAGGTTGAAGGAAAAGTCCTTTACATGTGATGGAATCTTGAAAAAGTGATATTATTTTTTCAACTATTCCTGCAAATGGCAAGCATTTTATTTCATTTTTATTGAACAGTCACCAGTGATAATAACTCATAAAAAAGAAAAATTAGCCTCCAACTTTAATTTCATTATTTTTCAAAAAATTGATTTTTCTTTTAGGAAATTTGAAAGCATTTTTCAAGATGCAAATGTATATTTTCTATTATTAGTTGGGACCTTAACAAACCAGTAATGATGACTTTCTTCTGGTAACACTGTTTGTATCTCTACTTGAATTTAATGATTCTAGGAACTTAAGCAATAAAAGAAAACCAAATGCATAATTAAAAAAGTGAAACTGTTGTCTGATTGTCAATAATCTGCATTCATGTGGCTTATGTCCATAGAAAATTCATCTAATCCTTGTCTATATAGAGTATATTTTTTATAATATAAACCATGGATTTTTCAAATTATTTTCTTCCAATGACGTTTTTATTAAACAAATGGATGAGTACACATAGATATATTAAAACTTATTATTAGCTCCTATTGAGAAACATGGTGATTAGAAAACCTATTGCAAATATAATTACTCTTCTTGTCTCCAAGATAATAGGAATGATCCTTGAAATAAGGGAAATAATGAAGCCTCTTGAAGGTCAGACCTGAGTTCTAGTCTAGAGGCCTCAGGTGCCTGGCTCTATGAGTTCTAATGGAGCCCAACCCCCCTGAGTTGGATGCTTTCCATTTGTCTTCTCAGATGCACTGACCTCTCCTTCACCCTGTTCTCTGGCACAGCAGGCTGACCTGTAATCACTGAGTCTGTAGAAGTGCTGTCCTTGCCCATTTGCTTCCTTTCAGGTTTAACTATTGAGAGCCTGGCAGGAGACTGAGGAGGGAGAAGTGAGGCCAGATATTGACACTGGAGGGAGGGAAGTAAAGTCCAGTATTTAGTCCCCAGCTCCCCTCCTACAAAGTCACTTTTAATTGGCTCCTGGTGCCAGGCATCCTGATCTACCAGTCTTCTGAAATCCTATGAGGATGGCCAATTCTTCCCCACGTCCTTTGAACCTGGATCTGGGAGTGACGCTATATGATGAGCCTTGGAAGTGTACACTATTGCCTCTGTTTCCTCACCCGAGGACACCTTGATCAAAAGTTCCTTTTCTAAGCCATCCTTGAAGGCCCCTGCTTCTGGTTAAAACCCTGACTGATAAATTTCCTGAGTCCACATAAATGGGAATGATCACACCCAACTCACAAGCTTAGAGTAAAGAGTGAAGAGATAAACATGTGCAGGGCCAGGTACTTCCTTGGCATTCACTATATGTTTGTTCTCCTTATAGTTCTTGGTTCAATTATAAATTTTCATTATGTGTGAAATTGAATGTGTTATAAGCTGTGGAATAGATCAAATTCCTAGGTTTAAAAATTGGTGTGATATCACTGTGCTACAAAGGCTTGAATAATAAAGTGTTGGAAACCCAAGAGGATTTCTACTTTACCACCAGCCAGGCTATGCATTTTCTCATCACAAACACCGCTATATAGAGAGATTCTTATTCACAGAAACAGTTTCTGAACAGGAACATGAAAGAAAATAAAATTATTCTATGAGGTGTATTGTACTGAGATATAGATAGCATCTTTCTACAGATCATAAGTCAAACAGAAAATTTTTACTATTTCCTATGATCAGGAAATACATGTGCTTTTAAAGATAATTTCTGGCTTTGAAATCCAACCATACTAGACCTATTGTATTTCAAATCACGTAAAGTATATACATATTGATGTACAATTTTCTAACAAAAGAAATACGTAGAATTTCTGTATATTAGTTATTCAACTGGTTTGTCAATTTTGCAAATACAGTTACTCATTTATCTTTTGTTTATTGAGTCCACATAAACACAAAATTGTATATATCTTGATTCATTTATCATACTTTTCTAAGTTTGTAAATCATCTGACTCAGAATGGCAATTATTCAACAAACATGATTTGATTATATTATTTCAAGAGACCTATTTACTATTTCATTTCAAAAATAAAGCTGGTTATAATTATCACTTCAAGGAATTATGTTTAAGTAGATGAGATATTTGAAAACCTCTGAATTAGTATTCTCTGAAATGAAATGGAATCTTTTGAAAGAAAATTTTGAAAGGAAGAAAAATAAAACATCCTTTTCTCTCTAGACCAATGAAAAAGAACATACTCTGATATCATAGTAGCCAAACATTTACCACGTCTTTGTGTGTGTGTGCTAAAAATGATCCTAAGTATTTTTCATTATCACATTCAATGTGCACAATTCTCTGAGAATATAGAGAAATGAGGATTTGCATTTGGTTGCATTTAGTAGAAAACCTAAATAATGTTGACAAATAATGGTTTTTAGGTATGTTTTTGTTTTGCATGGTGTGTTTTTAGGTATAACAGGAATCCAGAAGTAAATGGTCCCAGGCTATGGAGAAGCAACAAAACACTCAACGACTCCATCACCTTTCAGGGTCACGTGGAGTTCACCCCATCATGTTATAAGAAAGCATGGTGCTCCAACCACTGCATCCATCTTCTAAGCAAAAACAAGAATAAGGGAAAGGAGAAAAGGCAAAAAGGCACCTGTCAGCTAAGTGTACCCCCTGTGAAACCCCTTATTCAACAACATCTCTTCACACTTCTTGAGTTTAGATATTACTATCTTGCAAAGCATTCTGTGAAATGTGGTTATATAGATATGTTACTCATTTTGATTCTCAAAATTTCCCATATATTAGCCAAAAGGAAACTACTTTTTACATGTCCCTATTAGTATTGGAGCACATTGTTTCTCCTGTAATTTCCTTGCCTAAACCTTGTACTACATCCTTTTAGAAACCAGAATGTGATCACTAGATTCCAGAAAATTCAAGTAGTACAAAAGCACTGGGGTTTGAAGATGAGTATGGAAGGATCTAAACAGGTAATATCTTCAATTTCACAGTTCAGCCATCAACTGGTGGAAATCCAGTCCTTGAAATGTTGACAGTATGTCTATCCTGGCCCCTGGAGGTGTCCTATGCTAAGCAAACATAGTTTAGTAGTTTACAGAGCAGTCATTAATATCTCTAAACTTTTGAGCACCAGGGTCACTCACCCAGAAAACTGAAGAAATTTTAATGACTTCACACATCTTTGGTCACTAAGGTTTGGAACTCAGTAGCCACAAGCTGCAAAACTGAGAGAGCTATAAATAAATTGCCTGGCTCCTAAACTCATAGGGGCATGGAGGTCCCTCAGAAATGGGTATGACTGCCCAGAGGCAGCTGTGGACAGAAGAGCAGGGGCCAGCAATTCACCCAATGTGGCTCAACTACCAGAATAGAAAGTCAGGCATGGTCCCAAAGAGAAAGCTTTTTCAGTTAGAGAAGTATTGAGAAGCATGTCCAGGAAAGAAGTAGATATATAAATTATATGTGTGTGTATGTATATGTAAATATATATGTATATATGATATGACTCATATCACATGCATAAGATACATTTATATCTTAAGCATATATGATATATACATATACACATATATATATACTTAAGAAAGACTATAACATATACACATATATATATATACTTAAGAAAGAATATAGGTGGAAATAGCTAGATTGTTGAAAATTTCAAAAGACAGCATAAGAAAAGGAGAATTTTTTTGTTATTGTTGCTTTTAAAACCTAATATATATTGTTTAGGTGATTTGATACAAAACAGCTTTCTTCTCACTTTGAATTTGAAAATACTATACAACTGAATACAATGAGAACAAAAGTACCAAAACTAAACTTGTGACTCTTATGTGTGTGGCATAAACCAGTTTTGTATCTAACTTGCAGTAGCAGTTTTAAATTTCCCCTTAGCAAAATATGAGCTCTACACACTTAGTGTTGTTTTCTGCTTAATGCACAAGTCAAAATCACTGGGATCAACTTCCTTCTTGAAGAAAGGAAAAAGATGGAAAAAAGTTGAAAAAGACCCTGAGTCTTTCTGAAATTGGCATCCCAACATCAATATCTTCCCTGGGGCCATTTGGAAAAAACAGCCCTTTGGGGTTTTTGTTTTGTTTTGACAGCCAGAAGTTTCAAATCATAATTGAATCTATTTTTTTTTTAAAGATTTATTTTTTATTGGGCCTCCCAGGTGGCGCAGCGGTTGAGCGCTGGGCTGCGAAGCTGCCGGCAGCCTCTGCAGCACCGGTTCGATCCCCAGCCGCAGGGCGAGGGTCCCACATGGCCCGCAGACCTCTCCTGCAGGCCGCTGCTCCCCTCAGCAGTGTACTTCGGTTCTTCTGCCTGTTCTGTTCCCCGCTCTGGCTCTGGTGAATTCTCTCACCCTCCCGCGATTCTGACTGTACCCAGTGCTTGTATAAATAAATAAATAAATATTTAAAAAAAAAAAAGATTTATTTTTTATTTATACAATAGCTGGGGTACAGGCCAGAGGCGCAGGAGGGTGAGAGTATTCACCAGAGACAGAGTGGGGAGTAGAACAGGCAGACAGACCGAAAGCACTGCTGAGGGGAGCAGCGGGCAAGAGAGGTTTGCGGTGCCATATGGAAATGTCCCTGGCTGGCCGGGAATTGAACCCATGCTGGAGAGGCTGCAGACAGCTTCACAGTGCTGTGCTCAACCCATTGCGCCACCTGGGAGTCCCCTCGTAACTGAATCTAAAGAGAAATTTTAAAAGATTAAATATAGCCTGGATTTGAGGGAACTTAAATCCAGAATTCCTATTTCAAGTAATAAATAAGGTCACTGCCCAGTTATTCCCTGTCCGAGCCCGCGGACTGGTCAACGAGGTTCTCGAGGGGAGAGCAGCGACCTGAAGAACAGGGGTACACCACGGAGGGAGACACGTGCACTCTTCGTTCAGCTATCGCAGGTCTCGTTTACTTTCGGTTTCGGCGGGGCTTTATAGCTGGGGACCGGAAGCAGAAGAAGCAGGCCAAAGCCGTCATGCACACTGGGCCAAAAGAGGCTAATCCCGGAAGGGCACATGCCCTTATTTGGTGCGCCGGAGGTCGTCATGCGCACTGGGCCGAAAGGAGCACAGCCAATCACAGAAAGGGGGAGTATCCTGATGCCACGAGGTAAGGCGCCAACAGATCCCCCTTTTCTCTTTATTAGTGAGGAGGAATGTGCCTGTCTTAGGTTGTGAATTGCAGGGACGAGCCTTACCCGTCATTACCCAACGGTCCTAGATGGAAAGGGAGTGTGGGCTGTCTTAGGTTGGTCTTGTCCCGCATTCCATCTTACCCGTCATTGGCTATCCATTCCAGCATCCTCAAGGGGGCCCAGCCAGGAAGCTGGATAATGACTGAAGTTAAAAGGCTGCCAAAGGTCAGGATGGTGGGACTCCCATAGCATGTAGGCTGTGCTACCTACTGGCCAGGCGCAGACGGCAACCGGAGATCCGTATATGCGCCCCCGCTTTCCAGCATTTCCAGGCGGTGATAGTGCACCTGGATAGGTCTCGCCTGAAGGGACTGTATTTGTTGCCTTACAAACCCAACAATTTTGTTTAAAACACAAGGACCTATAGCAAGTAACAATAAAAGAGATAACAGGGGGGACCCAACAGGGGAAGCAAATACGGCAAAAGTCCATTAAGGCAAGTCCATAAGGGGTTGGTTGCAAGTTCCTGGAAATGGAGATGGCCAAACCGGAGGCACCCGTGGCCAGGGCAGAGGTAATGCCTTGCAGTTGCAGGGCGAATCCAAGGAAGAAGACGCGGATGCGAAAGAGGCAGGTGGTCCGAGGCCGGCTAAGACACGGGCGACAGGGTACTGTTGAAGAACCAGGAGAATCCAGGTGGCCACAGGCATCCTGAAAAGGAAACAAAAAGAGACGCCTCAGAGGGACTCAGCCACCCTGGGCGGAAGGGGTTGACGGGGCGCCTCGGCGGCGTCCGGAGGTTTTGTAGTGGCACTGGGTGGCGCAGGTACAGCTCGAACCAAGCGCTCTGGGAGCCAGCGAGGAGAGTCAGCATTGTGGGGGTAGACACAAACTGCTCCACGAGCCCAAATCAAAACAGGGTCTGGACCATTCCAAGAGCCGGTAAGTGGGTCCTTCCATTTGACCAACGCAAACTGAGTGGAGGTGGAGGAGTGCCAAAAGCGGTCGGCTGCACTTTTACCAGCATCATCCAAGCGGAGGAAATTTAAAATAAACAAGGCATGACACAGGACATTGCGGGGCGCCAACCGGGAAGGGTACCAGGAAGATTGGCGGATTTTGTGAATAACAGTTTTGAGTGTCTGGTGGGCTCTTTCAAGGATGCCCTGTCCCTGGGGATTATATGGTATGCCAGTAGTATGAGTAATGGAAAGGGTGGCACAGAATTCAGAAAATGCCTTGGAAGTGTAGCCCAGTCCACTATCAGTCTTAAGGGCCTTAGGCACGCCTAAAACAGAGAAGGCATAAAGGAGATGGGAGATAACATGTTTGGTGGCCTCCCCAGCATGGGGAGAAGCCACTAAAAATCCACTGAAGGTATCAATGGAAACATGGACATACTTGAGATTACCAAACTCAGAAACATGGGTGACGTCCATTTGCCAGAGGTCTCGAGGGGCCAAACCACGAGGGTTGACACCCAAGTGAGGGACAAGAAGGGAAGTAGCACACGTTGGGCAGGAGCGAACAATGTGCCTGGCTTGGTCTCGGGTGAGACGGAACAACATACGCAGGGACCGGGCATCGAGATGATGGAGGTCATGGGCTTGTTGGGCCTGGGTGACCGAAAGAACGTGAATTGTCTGAGTGGCTGCATCGGCCAAGTTGTTTCCATGTGTCAAGGGTCCCGGAAGACCCGAATGGGCCCGAAGATGGCCAAGGAAGAAAGGAGCGGTGCGGTCTCGTATGGCCTCCTGGCAGCATTGAAAAAGGGTCGCAGCCATGGAGGATGTTTTGATAAATGGGGCGGTTTCAAGTAGGGGGACCGACTGGGCGATGTAAGCACTATCTGTATATAAATTAAGAGGTTGATGGGCAAAGGAAGAAAGAACAGTGATCACCGCCTCAAGCTCTACAATCTAGGCCGAGGAATGAGGGGTTTTGTCTTTCAAAAACCTTACAATTATCAATAAACTCAGCCTTCCAAAGGAGGTGATCGCCCCCAGAAAGGGTGGCCTTTGCCAGGGAGTACCAATCCGACGGAGTGAGAGAGGATTGGGCTAAGGTGTCCAAAACAGTGAGGGTGAAGGGCGCTGTGGCTCCATAAAGGGACACCGCCTCTTTTAGTTCTTTAACGTGGCGGAAATTATGAGGCTCATGATGACGTTGAACAATGCCCTGGGCGTTGGTGGTTTCAACCACTGGAAAGAGATGTAATGGAGCAGGCCGCGAAGGAGGAGGGAGGGACGGAGAGGGCGGCTGAGTGGGAGGAGTCAAAGAAAAAGGCGGCAAGGCAACAAGGGAGGAAGAAGGAGGGCAAAATGGCGGCAAGGTGGGAACAGAAGAAGGACAAAATGGCGGCGGATTAACTTGTGGGGGAGGAGCAGAAGTGCCATCAGCAGACACGGGGAAGGCAGCACACAATTTATCAAAACGGTTAACAAGATTATTAATTTGGTTTCCCAAGGTCTCAAGTGTTTGCATTAAAACAGGCTTTTTTATGGGGTCCTTGGCAATAGAGGCGGGGGGAGGCCAGTAGCAACCCTCTTGTTCTGCCAACTCGTCCCAGTCTACCTCGGAAGCCGAAGGAGACCCACGGTGGGGTCGTGGCAGAGAAGGGTAGAGGCTTTTGCATGGGGGAAGTGTATTTGGAAGGGGCTCCTTTACAGGGGTGCCGGCAGGTTGGGGGGCATCATCTGGCACTGGGGGTGCATTATTTTGGGGATTAGTCTCATCATCACTATGAAAGGAGAGTAGGTCTTCACAACAAGCCTCGGGAGGAGAAGCCTCAGCAATACTGGAGGGAGCGCTTTTAAGAATATTTTCAGTATGGGAAATAGTGTGTTGTAAGCCAGGATCATTTCCTCGCTTGGCTATAAGATCATTAATGAGGTTCCAATAGGAAAAGGCCGTCACAGGGACTTTTTCAGGTCCAAAGACGCAGTAGAAATCGTTTAAAGCGTCGCCGACCCTTTTCCAACGTTTTTCATCAATGGTTCCCTCTTTAGGGAACCACGGGCATGTTTCTTGGACGAAATCAAAAAATGAAAAGAGATCCTTAGACTTAACCCTAACTCCGCGTGCCCTAAGAGCTTCTTTAAGTTCGGAAACATAAAGCTGGTGCTCACTAAGTGCCTGTCCCATTTTCAAACAATTCAGACGCCAAAACTTACCTAATGACTGTCCCGCCGGGTGGGTCGGGGCCTGAATAACTCGCGCCGCGCGCCGCGTCTGGGTCTACTGTAAATCTCTCGTACCTCAAGCCCCACGTTGGGCGCCACCTGTCCAAGCCCGCGGACTGGTCAACGAGGTTCTCGAGGGGAGAGCAGCGACCTGAAGAACAGGGGTACACCACGGAGGGAGACACGTGCACTCTTCGTTCAGCTATTGCAGGTCTAGTTTACTTTCGGTTTCGGCGGGGCTTTATAGCTGGGGACCGGAAGCGGAAGAAGCAGGCCAAAGCCGTCATGCGCACTGGGCCAAAAGAGGCTAATCCCGGAAGGGCACATGCCCTTATTTGGTGCGCCGGAGGTCGTCATGCGCACTGGGCCGAAAGGAGCACAGCCAATCA
Organism: Talpa europaea; assembly: GCF_964194135.1. Classification (NCBI taxonomy): domain Eukaryota; kingdom Metazoa; phylum Chordata; class Mammalia; order Eulipotyphla; family Talpidae; genus Talpa; species Talpa europaea. The sequence continues at coordinate 40,409,516 of NC_140068.1, forward strand.
CAGAAAGGGGGAGTATCCTGATGCCACGAGGTAAGGCGCCAACAATTCCCCAGCTCTAATGAAGGCAAAGAGATAAAGAACGAGAATGCATTCACGCAGCAGCAACCATGTAAGACCTAAGAAATACTTTGTCCATAGTCAAGACTGGGCTGGATTTTTAAATGCTTCTTAATCAGTAAAAATCCTCCTGTTACAGTTCAGAAAACAAACAAGAAAGAAGTTGACCAGGTTGTTACTCAGGCACCCTGAGAGCTCCTATTCACCACAGGGATCTGGCCAACAAAGGAGTGTATATAAATATCATTACTACATGTGTGTGCCATGTCTTCCAATTATATTAAAAACAGCTGCTATCAAGGAACAAACATTTGGTCTGTTCTGGGGCTGTGATTTTCAGCTCCAGAATGCACCAATAAATATGACATTTTAATAGTGCTTTCAAGGCCTTAGATAAAATGTTTAAATGAAGAGAGGGTTTATTTTCCCACATTTTTCTTCTCATTCTGACATCACCTTTGACCCTGGTTATGTTCCCTCAGGAAAGGACTTTAAAATCTGAATTATGTAGAGGCTTTCTGCCCACCCTACCCCGCCTCTCTAACTCGTGCACACCCACCCCCAAGAGTCCCATAGGTCTACAAGGATTGACAGTCACTCTAAATAATGTGCTAGTAAATCACTTGAGCACAGAGAAGCTCTGATGTGTGGTATTTGCTGATTTTCATAGTGTAAATACTCCATGGCTTATTCAAAGATAGTTATGTTTAACAAACGACCTGAAAACTTCACAATGAACTCCCATGATCTACTACAGGCAAACATATCACACCACCGGCAGGGGACGGCCCCATGAATACAATTCTCTGTCCCATGAAAAAGCCCAAACTATGAAAGAGCAGTCTTAGATAAAAACAATAAAAAGAATATAATCACTTCTTATGTGCCAAGCTTTGAAGTCCTTGGGTGGAACATTATCAAGTCCCACAAGAACCCAACGGAGCCATCACCATGCCCATAGGAACAAAGGATTACAAAAGCTGAGTGAGGGTCATGGATATCATAAGTTACTAAATCAGAATTCAAATTCAGTTCTATCTGACTCTAAAACCCATAATGTAACCTCTACCCTACCCTGCTTCTTTTAGAAAAAGTACAATCCCACTATACCAATGATCTTTTCAAAGTCCTGCTGTCTCTCTTTAGGGCTTTCCTGAAACTTAGTCTTGACCTTTGTTGGGGTCCCAGTCACTCTCTCTTCTTTTTATGAGGGAATTGTTGGCTACCAAAGGGCAGGTGCTAGGTCCTAGGCATCTTTACAAGCCCCGGGACCCAATAAGTGCTCTGTCAATGCTGCCTGGAGGAATGATCGAGTGTGTGAATGAATGAATGAATGAATGAATTCAGAGTGACTCTAGTAGTCAATGTTATTCTTGCTACATAGACTTAGACAGGGCTCACTTTACCCAGGCATTGTAGCCTCCTAGAAGACAACTTCTAAGGACCAGCTGGAAGTAAATAAACACACTGGAGACTTGAGTTAAAGTTTGACCACAAGATATTACTTACCACCCCCCTTGGATTTGGGCTTAATTTTTTAATGGTAAGGAAAGATGAAAGACTCTTAAGGCAATATTCTCAGTTCATAAGTGACCTGGACCTGTTGCCATCTATATTTATATCTCAAACTCTCATCAAAATGTAAAACTTTCAAGTGGTCATTTCATTGCTGTTCTGACCCCTAAATGATTAAGTGTCACCTCTCCAGACTTGAGGCTATAACTATTCACCCTGACTCCCAGCTCTTTGACCTATAAAATAGGCTCATAAAAATTACAGCCTGGAAAGCAACATCTGGAACAACCCATAGACAAGGCTGATAAATCATTTTACAAATGCATGAAAACTTAAGAGCATTTTCAATTGAAGAATAATAATCACACTTCAAAAGAATCTCAGCAGGTACTTTTGAAAATGAGGCACACTGGAGTTTTTAAGTAGCAGTATCTAATGCAGTATTTCTACGTGTTTGCTCCTTTCACAATGTGTGAGTTAGGCAAATTAGCTTGCATTTTTAAGACCTGTGACACACATCAAACCCAAGAGATAGTAAGTTTTATGTTGATTCGCATATGAAAATCTGACCCATTTCACTTCTTCCACAGATACCTAGGTGACAGATGATCACCCCTTTTCAGTATCCTACAAGTGTCCTTTTATTGACCACAATGGCCTGAGGTAACTTTCATAGATTTCCAATTTGGTTATTGCGGCACATTGGGGAGTAGCTATTAAATTAAATTAGGAAGTATTTTTTTCCATATATGTGTATCTTTCAAGATTTGGCAGAGAATTATTTTAGCAAGTTCCTTCTAAATGACTTTTTTATTTGATTTCATGAATTAATCACATTGTCTTGCTCATCGAAGGCCTTTAGCAATATTGCTGACTGACTTACCTTTAGTTCTGGCAAAACATCAGAAGAAGGAGCCTCAGGGGTTGTTCTTATTAGTTTAGAATATCTTATCAGCTAATAGTGAGTTGACTATGTCACCTAGGAAAACAAAGGAGAAAATCACTTATGACCCCTGTTGGTGCAGACTGTGGTCCCAGAAAATATAGCCAGTCACCCTTTTGCTTTCAGAATCAGCAAACAAAAAGTACAGAGAAGTATCATTTATGATCAGTTCAAAATCTGAAGTGTTCTTATCTTCAATTCATAAGACTAAACCAAAGGAACAGAGCAAACCCCTCTTGTGACAACAAATAGAATATTTTTAGAAGGAGGAAGTTAAAGAAAAGGAGGAAAAGGGAGGTGGGGAGGGAGAAAGCAGACAGCATCTTCAAGAAGCTGTATCCTTTCAGAGACCAAAAGGTCAGCACTTTCTTCCAGAGGTATTGGTAATTTTGTCCACGTTTCAACCTATACCTCCCTAAAGATCTGAGGGTAGAAGATGAGTAAGAAACTCTTCCTCATCTTCATCCAGGCCTCCTCCTTTGTGTTTCTTCAATCAAAGTCCATATGCCTTCATATACCTATTAAGTTCATATGCCTTCAAAGCTCCTTCTCCACAGAGAAGGAGCAAAAAGTTACTGTCTCTATTGACTACTGTCTCAAGGACCTTCTTCAGCATCTAAGTGTGACCCTCATTCTAAGACCATCTTCTCCAACTGGATAACTATTTGGTTTCATTCTGACTTTGGTCCTAGATAATGTTACCCCACCCCCTACACCCTCCTCCCCAAACTTCAAACTCTGAAGAATAAGAGGCAATCCCACTCCCAACCCTAACACCCTAACACCCAAACAGACAGGCAGACTAGGAAAAAAACACAATCTAGGAGAATGCTCAGACACCACATATACCTAGAGAAGGAGGAATACTCAATTGCCTACACCATAAAGTAGGAAGTGATCCTAGACTGTATTGTTTTCTTCACTGCCAACTCCCTCACCCAACACACACACACACACACACACACACACAAAATCAATCAATCAAATACCAAGTTATACTGATTCTACCTCTTCAATATTTATGGAATTATCCTCTTATTTACAGTCCTTTGGTTTATACCTCCTCATTTCTTACTTTAAACTTTGTGCTCCTTTTCTATCTTGGTTGTGTTGCCTGACAACAGATTCTGAAGTATAAGTTTCTGTACTGGAAGTTTATTAAGGAATGCACTGAGAACAGCATCTGAAAGGAAGTGAGGGGCGTAGAGTTGGACAGCAGAAATGAAACTGTTATGTAGATATTATGGAGGTTTCAGGATAACCCACAAGGAGCTCCAAAGATGAGTTCTTAGGAACTCTTCCAGATAGGAGGAAGGGGGCTGACCACCATGTGGAGACTAGTCACTGGAGATGGGCTATACAGGAGCTGAGGCCCTGAAGGAGTAATGTAGGTGGCATACCACATTATACACAATAGCTTCCCTTTCTTGGACAAATACTTAGCTGATTTCCCCATCCTCTGTTTCTCCATTGTTGTCATAGTACTTATCTTAACCATGTGATTATGCCATCCCCAATTACAAAATCTTTCAATTCTTGGCCATATTCTTCAGAGACAAGTTCCTACCACTCAAAACAACTGACAAGTTCAGTAAGAGCTGACCAACCACCTTACAGCCACATGTCACACTATATCTTAAGACAACTTGGGATCTAATCTTGTCAAGTCACATGATCTACCTTATCTCCACGCTTATGCTTCTTTCTTTTTTTTTTTTTTTTTAAGATTTATTTATTTATACAAGCACTGGGTATAATCAGAAGCGCAGGAGGGTAAGAGAATTCACCAGAGCCAGAGGGGAGAGCAGAGCAGGCAGACTGACAAAGTACACTGCTGAGGGGAACAGCTGGTGGCAGGAGAGGTCTGCGCACCAAATGGGACCCTCGCCTGGGTCCGTGGATGATACCAGCACTGCAGAGGCTGCGGGCAGCTTTGCAACCCAGCGCTCAACCGCTGCACCACCGGGGAGGCCCCTGCTTATGCTTCTTCCATCTGTCTAGATCAACAAGTCTTGACTTTTATCTTAAAAAGTCATGTTTTCAAACATAAAAATATGATCCTTTCTGCACATTGATTTATTTTTAAATAAAGAGTTAATTCCAGGAATTAAGGTGGAGAAACATAATTTCTTAGATAATTATGCATTTAAAAAAAAAGAGAAAGAAGGCTAACTTAAAAAATATGTTAATATCTAATAAAGCCTATATTTATATGGAAGTTATGGTTGTAAATTAAAACCTTCAAGAATTACAACTAGAGGGCCTCCCCTGGTGGCGCAGCGGTTGAGCGCTGGCCTGCGAAGCTGCCCGCAGCCTCTGCAGCACCGGTTCGATCCCCGGCCGCCGGGCGAGGGTCCCACATGGTGCGCAGACCTCTCCTGCCGCCCGCTGCTCCCCTCAGCAGTGTACTTCGGTCCTTCCGCCTGTTCTGTTCCCCGCTCCGGCTCTGGTGAATTCTCTCACCCTCCCGCACTTCTGACTGTACCCAGTGCTTGTATAAATAAATAAATAAATCTTTAAAAAAAAAAAAAAAGAATTACAACTAGAGTAACAATGTTAGTTATTTTATATACTATCAACCAGATCCTGCCAAGTGTTTCATATGCATCATTGCTCATGCAAATAGCACTCAAGTCTTACACTGTGTTAGCTGAGATGCCAGGAAGTTAAAAATTTGTTCCTTATTGTAGATATAAATGACAAAGCTAGTTTTGAACCCAAGATGGTCAATACCAAAACTCGTGATCTTGTGATTTCTCTTATGTGGTTTGTTGGCCTTCGAAATTCAGCTAAGAAAAAAGCTAATGGTAAATTCCGATTCAGTCATAACTATATTAGAAAACATTTGTGTGCAACTTAAAAATGTCATTCTTATTCAAAGATCACAGATCAGAGAGTTTGGTCTTTGATGATCACACTCCATGAAGTGGTTCCACATAAAACAGTAACTTAGCATGAAGAAAGGGTCAAGGAAAAAAATGAATATGATTTTTGATGATGAAAATCATATCATAGAGAATGAAACAAAAAGTAAAAGTTGGATATATATTCAAAGAGAATGTATGAAATAGTCCCTCAGAGAGCAGAGAGTAAAATGAAAAGGGAAATGTAGTTGGACTGTTGGGCAGACAGAAGACCCATCTGAGATATGTGCTAAGTATTGGCATGTTTTTGGACTTTTCTCCAGTCTCATTCAAATTCCCTGAGTGTTCAGACTTGTCAATGTAGACTCAAAGAGAATTGTAACTCTTCTCTAGAGATTATTAAGCAGATGACTATGAAAGCCAGGAAGGAGAACACAAAGAGGCAAAGAATGAAAAAATATGTTACAAAAAAAATTCCAGATAAATATGGGCCTGTGATTTGTTAATCCCTAAATAACTGCCTGATCGGATAACTTGAACCAACAGGAAAGGGTATGAGAAAGGTAACCATGGTTCCAGTTGGATCTTACACAGCTTCTCCTGAATGAATAGCACCAACTTTCACTCTTAAAATGGCCTCTTCTGGACAATAAGTTATGTGCTCACCCTAATATGAAGAAAGTAGAGTTCACATGAAATACATGCTATAATAAAAACATTTGTGTTAAAGTGGAAAAGGGAGATCTTACATTCCTTCCATTCTTCCAATGAACCAAAACATTGTACTTAATGATTTTCATGTTTAACATAGAATTTCATCTGATTTGGTCTTAAAAATAGCACTTCTTATAAAAGTAAAATCATTATGCTGATTTCACAAATAAAGTGAAAGTTAGCATAAAACTTTGCTGGACATACAAATCTAACAATCAGGTTTGAAATTTCAGTCCAAGACTGACTGATTCTGATAAGAAAAAAAAAAAAAAACACAAAAGTTTATATGTCTAGATAGGCAGAAAAAAAGATGGATGTATATATATACCTTATAAATATTAATGTATTTTTGTGTTTTAATTTTTCATTGTTTCTGTAAGATTTCTGTTAAATTGTGCTGTTGGAATGTTGTTTTATACAAAGAAAGTACTAAGTAGAAAATACTTCCTTTTGGCACATCATCGATACTTTAAAATTGAACACAGTCTAGGAAGCCATCATTTAACTGTTATCGTTCAACCACCATGGAAGCCTTGGTTTAGAAAATTTGATAGAGAACATTTAGTTCTATTGTGCAAATTCTTTTTTTTTAAGATGTATTTATTTATGCATACAAGAACTGGAGTATAGGCCAGAGTTGAGGGGGATGAGAGGATTCACCAGAGACAGAGTGGGGAACAGAACAAGCAGATCAACTGAAATACACTGCTGAGGAGAGCAGCAGACAAGTCAGGAGAGTCTGCTACACCATTTGGGTTGCTCCCTGGCCGGGGATCGAGCTCATGCTGCTGAGGCTGAGGATAGCTTCATAGCGCGGTGCTTAACTCCTTGTGCCACCAGGGAGGCCCCAAACCATTTTTTTAATTCTCCCTCTATGATATGGTGTATTGTCACTTCATTTGAAGTCTCTCAGCTTTGACATTCCTCATATCCTACTCAGGAAGTCAAAGTACAGTTCTCCTAGCTCATAGCATCTTTTAATCTCTCCTTCCATTCCCTGGGTATTGTAAAGTACTAAATTTAAGCTGCATCATAAAAGAAGGCTCATCCTCATGTGTTTCTATTCTCCCATCCACATTCATTTCACCTGTTAATGTTTTAAATTTCAGTGATTTTAATATGAGTTGAAATGAATAAGATCCTAATGACTGTATCATCTCCATTTATATTAGACCAGTATATAATCCAAACTGTATAAATATGCATGTATTCTTAAAAAGAGAATACTAATGCATCACACTAAAGAGAGTATATCAAAAGAGGTGTTCTAAAATAAAGTACTTAAATCTGCAACTACCTATCATACTTCATACATACATGAGATAATCTGAAATCATCAAGCACTCTCTAAATTTGGGTCAGAGTTTCTGAAATTTTGAAGCAGAAGAAATTATAACAGTAGGAGATTCTTCTGACTATTCTATGTTAATGTTTTTAAAGTCTGCATATACTAAAGACAAAGTGCCTTGCTTTTTAGAATCAGTATTAGTTCTCAGGAGATTTTCAATAATTACTTAATGTGTTCTAAATTTTGAATATTCAGAGTGCTAATCTATGATTGAATATCATTACCAGAAATAAATCAGCTCTATGGTATCTGCACAAACACACAAGGTAAATAATTCAATCGCCATTTATATTCAGATTGCAGGCAAATATAATTCAGTCTTGAGATTTTAATTAAAATAAGCTTTCAAGTGTAAAATGTAACTCTTATATTTTTCTACATTCTACAACCAGAATGTAGAAGTCACTGAGTGACAGCAAGCCAAATGAAGAGTTCAATTTTATGTCAAGTTCAAGTTTGTGTCAAGTCCTTTGAAAGGCAATATGTAGTTCTGATAAATGCACATGATGAACCAAAATGATGCCAATATTCCCTTCCAATTTAATTTTGTTAGACCTTGATCTCATATGTATATGTCTGCATGCGCATGTATGTATAAATAATCAAAAATGACTTTGGAGCCTTATTTGGTGGCTATCTATCAGACTTCAAAGTGATTCTAATTCCAGCTTGGACATTTCATTATCTCTAATGTTCAAAATATTTATTGAGGCCTATTATATTAAAACTGTCTTCAATATTCTAATTCTCTTGCTCATAATTCAAGTTGTCAATACTGCAAGAGAGCTTTCTTATTGGAAGCGTCAATCACCAAGTGCTGTCAGATTTCTTTTCTTAAAGTGAGCTATCAGCCACGTTGTTATAAGCTGGTTATCTCAGAATGAAGAGTTCGAAATGACAATTAAAAAATGTGTTCCCTTTGCCCTTATAGCTATACTTTAAGTTATTGTATATAAGGAACATAGTGTTTCATGTGTTTTGAAGTAAGTGAAAATTTTGCTCTATATCTCAAGGTGAGTTTGTGGTGAACATCTAAGCTATTGCTTTGCCAATACCATCCAGTACTTTCATAAAGCTTTAGATTACTGAGTTCATGGAAAACTGATTTCATCAACAAAGATACATCATTTGTTCTTTTTACCCCTGTCAATTTCCAAATGAGTCAACTTGTTTCTCTTTGTCTTACTTTTAAGAATGCTAAAAGAAGCAGCCAACAGCCTGAGAAGTAGCCAACAGCCTAAGATGATAGCATTTTCCTACATAAGAGCCAACAGCCTTGTTTCTGTAAAATTGCCATAACTATCCCATTGAAAGGCTCTCTTGGGAGATGACAGTCTTACTGCCCCCTCCCCCCATAGCTCTAGTTTTTTGGCTCAGGTTAGATATGTCATTTAGGCTGAACCAAGTAAAACTCCTCTCAGGGATTATTTTAGAATGAAACTATCAGTTTTTACTGCTAGTGGGACACTTAACATGGAAAATTCATGAACTGAGGGATGACACATGTTCAAGTCTCTGTGAAACAAACTAAAAATGATGATGACATGTAGAACATCAGAGATGAGAAAGGCTATCTCCTGGTGGCTTTCAAACCCTTATAAGTGGCTTACAAAAACTAGCTGATTCTTGAAACTTGGTTGTTCAATAATCTCATGAATTCCACAAGGAAATTTTAAGTTTAATTATCTTGTTTTCACCTAAAGGGTCTGGTCCTTCAAGGGTCTGGTCAACAAGGTTAGGTCCTCATGAGTTGATATGGTTGGATTCAAGCAGCATGGAAGAAAGCATCAACTGTTAAACTCCAAGATCTTTTGTTGTGACCGGAATTCTCTGGAGAACCTGGCCAACTTGTGATAAAATTATATCCATGTAGTGTAATTTTAACATCCTCCAACAAAAGATAGATTCAATATCTGCACATCCTTCAATGAACCCCGTGAGCCAAACAGCTTGATGCATACAGACACAACTTCCTGTCAATTTTTTAGTGATTCATCCTTAACTATGAGCAGACAAACAGGGATCAGCAGACATTTGAGGAAATCTTTGAACACCTAAGATGGACAATTAAATAAAGGGCTCTCAGAGAAAGGAAAGACAATAAAAGTAGAAAAAACAGTCAATCCTATAATTAACCTCAGAAAGATATCAGAGTGACAAATGCTTATGGGGGCTCTTGCTTTGGGTTAAGTGCAATTCTAAGCACTCGTTGAATCACAAAAATCCTATGATGACAGTTTTAGACCATTTTACAGATGTGGAAATTTGTCAGACTTTATGCAACCAGTAAGTGGTAGACTTGGGATTTGAATATATATGGTCTGTCTACATATGTAGATCATAACCATACACTATAATGCAACAATATAAGAAATTTCTCAATGAAACAAATTTAATCAATCTGAGAACAAGGCAAAGTTGTTAGAAATGAAATCATGGTGTACATAATTAATAATACAATAGAAGTTTCAAAAGATAATTACAAAAACCTTCCAGAAGCTTGGGTAAAAAGAAAAAAGATAAATTTAAAAGATATAAAATTAGAGATCTGTTACATAAGATCCAATGTGTGATTAGTGGAGTTAAAAAAAAGAGAATGGAAAAATGCATCAAAGAGAGCATCAAAAGTAATGATGGTGATGATGGTAAATTAGAAAATCTCCCAGAACTGATGGACATAAATTTTTAGATGGAAAATATTCACTTGAGTATCAGCCACATATAATTTTAAAAAAGGAAAAAAATAGGGCCTCCCTGGTGGCACAAGGGGTTAAGACGCAACCTATGAAGCTGTCCACAGCCACTGCAGTACAAGTTAGATCCCCGGCCAGGGAGCTACCCACATGGTGCAGCAGACCTCTCCTAGCTCACCTGCTGCTCCCCTCAGCAGTGTATTTCAGTCAATCTGCCTGTTCTGCTCCCCACTCTGGCTCTGGTGCCCCTTAGCCCCCACACCTGTGGCCTGTATCCTAGTTCTTGTATGCATAAATAAATAAATCTTCTAAAAAAAAAAAAGGAAAAAATACTAAGATATGTTTTCATGAAATATCAGGATAGCACAGGTAAGGAGGAGATCCTAAAAGCTTGGGAATGGTAGAAAAAATTCAAAACAAATTTGGAAATCCAAGTAGTATTGTTAGGGGGTAAGGATGTCCTGAGCAAACTCCATACAGGCTTTGTGGATGCCACCCCCACTCCATCAAGACACTGGGTACTACAAATCCCATGATTCCAAAGGGAAGTTAACTCTCCTAAGGGCAGAGTTAAGCATTCATATTCTCTGTTTATAAATAAAACCAGCCATGTTAGTGGGGGCCGGGGCACTTGGCTCATGCTCTTGGCCAGGCAGGTTTGGTCTTGGAGGGTCATTTGGGATTCCTGGTCGGCGGAATGGGTAAAACATTTAAAAATTTATCTCCCTCTTTTCTCCCTGAGTTGTACATTTCCTCATTCCCCTTCCCTTGTAAATAAACCTTTTTTTTTACCTTTTGTGTGTGCCTACAATGTAAGTCCCTTTAAGCGCGCAGGTGAGGACCCACAGTCAGGCAACCTGTTTTGGAGCGGGGTTGCCCTGTAACAGTATTAGACTTCTCAAGAGTAAGCTAGAAAACAATGGAGGAGTAACTTTTAAGTCCAGGGTAAAAATTATTTTCAGTCTAGAAGACTATATGGCTCAGATTACAGAATGGTTTTTGAATGCTAAATTCTATCATTCCAGATGAACATATGGACATATGAACACATTTAGACATATGCTAAAAGTATGAAAAGCAGTTTGTAAAGATCAGTTTATATACAAATATATCATATCAGTAAAAATGCAGAAAATTCTGGTGGAGCAGATTGAGGTTTTTGTTTTTT